>NC_090448.1:611650571-611967584 GCF_031143425.1 Pleurodeles waltl | reverse complement strand
CGAGGGCCAGGGTTGGCGGGAGCACCGCCAACAGGCTGGCGGTCCATGACCGCCGGGGTCAGAATGACCCCCATTATCTGAGAAGCAGGACAATAGGGGGTTTAAGGAGCAGTGGAAAGGGAGAGCAGAGCCCAATGGCATGGGCACTGCAGGGGCCCCCGTAAGAGGGCCCCACTTTGAATTTCACTGTCTGCATTGCAGACAGTGAAATTCGCGACGGGTGCAACTGCACCCGTCGCACCTTCCCACTCCGCCGGCTCCATTTAGAGCCGGCGTCCTCGTGGGAAGGTTGTTTTCCACTGGGCTGGCGGGCGGCCTTTTGGCGGTCGCCCGCCAGCCCAGTGGAAAACCCAGAATCACCGCAGCGGTCTTACGACCGCGGTGCGGTATTCTGGAGGGGGGAACTCTGGCGGGCGGCTTCCGACGCCCGCCAGAGTTAGAATCACCCCCATTGTATTTTAACAAGATATGTCTGTGCGTGTTGGGAAATCTGAAACTCACTCTGCCCCCTCATCCTACTGTCCAAGCTAAGCCCCTGTTTAACTTGTGACATTTACCTTTCCATGGCATCAAAGTAGTTTCCACACCATATATTATGGCATTATAGGAGAGTGAAATATGCTAATCAGGGATTGTTGGACCTGGTCCTCTCTGCAGGATCATTTTGTTTGCCTACCTCCTACTAATTTTTGCTGAATTCATTTTCATTGGCTTAGTACTCTGTGCACTTTACCACTGTTAACCAGTGCTAAAGTGCTTGTGCTCTCTGCCTAAAACATCGTAACATTGGCTTAACCCCAATTGGCATATTTAATTTACTTATCTTGCATACAGGACCCAAGAGTGACTCAAAGGGCTAGTCTGCTGGCCTCCTGATCTGTGTCTCAGGGACACAAAAGGCTCCTCAACAGCTCCTGGACCCATCATCGGTGAGTGCCAGATACCCCAAGTGGTGGCCTCAGGTCCTGGACCCTTGGTTTGGCTCAGCGGGCTCTTAAATCAAGATGTTGTGTTCTTTGCGACTGCAAACAAGCCCGTTTGCACCGAGCCCGTGCTGCTCAAACCGAAAATAAGCATGAGCTGCTGCCCGCCTGTCTCTTCACACAGCTGCATTCACAGCCCATGGGGGAACGCAAAAGCAAAGCTCCCGCCCACCAGTCAGTGATGCCCGGCATGTTCTTTGTACTACGCTGACTGCGGCCTGTGGCACTCTACTTGCTTCTTGTGATTCTCTCCAACCCAAAGGGGACTCTTGGTACAAAACTTTGAGATGGTAAAACTTCAGTGCGACTAACCAGGAACTGTATCATACCCATGCTCCATTGTGGACGGCCTGAGCTTTTGTCTTTGATCTGGTCCCGCGTGACTAGAAAGCTACCGTTGGTACATTGCGCTTTTAGGCACTATATTGTAGTTTATTATTTAAGAAATCATAGCTTTGGTTCTACTGATTAGATTTGTGTCATTTTGGTCTTGTTTTACTTATTACATTTTGCTCTTTTTTTCTAATCTAATGTGTGGGATCTTTTTGTGTGGTGTTTTCATTGTTTCACTGTTTCAAGGGTTGCACAAATACTTTACACATTGCCTCTAAGTTAAGCCTGACTGTTCTATGCCAAGCTACCTATAGGTGGATTGAGCACATATTAATTTGGAGTTTGCTTGTGCCTCACCCTGACTAGGATTGAGGTTGCTGCTTGACCAGGACTCAAACAGGAGTCAATCAGTAGCCAAATCTCTAACAGGAATTTATACATTTTTACTACATGTTTTAAAAGTCACAATGCATTCAATAGGCACTGGACAGCAATTCCCCAGTTCGCAGAGTCTAAAATCCTTTCTTAAATTCAGCAAACAATCATGGTGAGCACCCAAAAAAAGGCATTCTCTAACACTATTGTCAACTGCAGATACTAAAATATTGCAATGGTGCAAATGTACCGACGGTGTTTTGCCACCCATTGACATAGCTCACTAATTAACACCTACAGTTAGTCTGGTGAAAAAGATACTGTTGTTCCCAACAAGATAGCATATTCTCAGTTTTCGCAGACACTCAGTGCAAGGTTAACAATGCATTTAACAGCTTTTACACCCAGCATGTAATCAAGTTGAGAAAGCCTCCAGCCATACATAACAAATACTACTAACCACTACAACAAACAAATGAGCAAAGATATGCATGAAAGCAGCATATTTTCCACACTCATTTTTCAATAGAATATGCAAATCAAACAATCATGATTCAGATCCTGGTCTCTGAGGGAATCTTCAAGACCTGACTGTGAAGGTACAAAAACTCTTGCAGAGATGGTAGAATATGCACAATAAAACCACTACAACGTACCACAACAGATCTCAACATAACATTCAGTCATGCCAGAATGTAAATGTAAGTAACTGTAATACAGAGTAAAGGAACTATGAAAAAACTGAATGCATGACCTAAGACTATGAATACTAAAAGACTGAGGCCCTGCTTTACAGTTTAACATATGGGTTACTCCGCCACAAATGCAACATATATCCAGTACGAATAATTACAAGTCTCTTAGCATATAATGCACTTGTAATAAAGTGGAAGATACATCCACCATATTTGTGACAAAGTAACCCATCTGCCAATCTATACATCAGGCCTGGAGTTATTTAGGTTTGGACAGAAACATAAAAAACAATGGAATATTATGAGTGATTTCCTGCTTTTGGTGCCTTGCTCACAACTATGCAGATCCCACCTGGGCAGAAAGCAGTACCTCAGTATCATTATTTGTAAGGCAGTGGAATACTATGAAAAGTGCAACCAATATGCTTATACGGCTATGTCAACCCTGATGAAGTCCGTTGTTAGACAAAATGGGTTGGCTGGGCTGCATGGAAATGTAAGGAAAATCAATAAAGCTCTATTGTGATCCTACTACATGGTCCTTTTTGGATGATTACAGGGTGAATCAGATTTCCGAGGACTATTACCTTTTGATGCCTTGATGAACTTTTTGAACTCTCATTACTTAAACAATGATTTCTGTATGTACTACTAGCGCTTCTCTTCATTCTGTGGGGCTGTGGTTTAAAGTAAGTGATCCCGGAGCATTGTTTCTCCAAGGATTGAGGGTGGAAACTGAATATTATTTGGGCTCACACTGGTGTGATCATCGTTGGCCTACACTGCTCTTGGTGCTTTTTGTGATTAAATGCTTTCAACAGAAGTCTAAGATTATAACAAAAATACAAGTTGTATGTTTATGATTAAGCACATATGCGAGGGTAGGCAGTCCTATCCTTGCTTTTGCCAGTCCTGACATCAGGAGTAGGAGTGGATGAAAATTGCATATATTGTTTCTAAAGTTATGTGTATATATGAAATATGCTTGGATGGCTGCCTCCTAGTAAATTGTACATGCAATACGCCCTCATAGGTGTACACCTTGAATATCAACATCAGAATATTGATGGAAGCAGTGCTTAATTTGTAAAAAAAAATGTGCCAGTGCTCAAAGCCCTAATCGCAAAAATGTGGCTGCTGCAATTAAATGTGGGAACATGGAATACTGAGGCAGTGTAATCCTGAAGCAATCCCGGGCCTCTTCAAACCACTTAAAGCCACCCCCTGCCCCTTTGGCTCACTTTTGCAGCTTTCTGCTTTCTCCCTTTGTGACGCTTTTTCATTTTTCTCTTTCTCCGTCTTTCCCATATGTGTCTTTTGTTTGCAGCAAATGCTTGGGGCAGAAGTCTTACCGCCAGCCCTAAAAAATAAGTGCTGGTGCTCAGCACCGGAAACAACAAGCACAAATTAAGCACAGGATGGAAAACACTTTTAGGGACAAAATATTGAAAATAAAATATCAACAGGTAAGTAACTCTAGATTTTCTATTCCTAGATCCACACATATGTACCTTAGTGATACATACAACTTCAAGGTACGTAGAAGTGGCATTAGGAGTAGTAAATATATACTTTTAAATATGTACTTACCTTGCAATATTTTGTCCCTCGATATTCTGTCCTTGATGTTCTTGTTCCACAAATATTTTAAGGTGCAATATTCAGTAGTTCAACCATCCTCAAAATGTATGTGAGATACTGTCTCAAGACATTTGTATTGGGCAATTGTCTACATGAAAAAAGTCACTCAAGGTACTGCTCAATGTATTGGGTAGTGATCTGTATGACATTTTATACAAACATGAACAAGTCGTTAGTGTTCAAAAGTGATGCGGAAATTATAAGCTTAAAGAAAAATCACAATGCATGCTAAATACGCGATATCCACTAATTGGGATATATTGTGAAATATCTTCTGCTTAACAAAAAAAGTCACCTGGTCCTACTCGGGAAGTCACACCAGCAGCCACAAGAGCAAAACGTAAATAGTTAAATGTGACTATATCGAGACCCAAAACATCCTGGACCACATAGTCGTAGAATAATACATTAGGGGAATGATCCTATTACACCCTTAGTTTAAATTTAATTTAGTTACCTTTCTCCTATTTTTTAATTCTAATTCACTCTTATTCGTATCTTTTATTTTCTTTTCATTAATGTAATTAATGAAATTAATTAATTAACCAATTACTTTAATTATAGTTGCACCAAGTAAATAGATCTCATCAGATGCATATTACATTTCCGCAGTTCTCAGTCCTTGATTTTCTCAGATACTCTCAGCCAAAAATAAAAGGCTATTGAGGAGGTGGAGAGGATACGTGCGTCAACCCTGCGATATCATCAGAAGCCTGATTTAATTTACGCTGACAAATTGTTGAAACAACGACGATTAGCACTGGCAGCGTCCGTCTTCGAAGGAACCTAAGGTACCTGTGCAAGACATGTTTTACAGAAAGGCACCTGATCTTCCGCTTACACCCACATCTACAGCTTTTTTCCTCCGTCTGCCAGCGCTGTAGCACGCATAGCGCGTTTGTAATTATCGACCTGGAAATGTTATTAACTGCGGAAATAAGGTGCTAGCGACGGAAGTGGATACGACAAGAGTGGTTGGCATTGCTCCTTAGATTTACATAATGTAAACAGTTAAAAATGGCCGAATTTTCTTTTCATGTCATTTCTAAGGATTGTTACTCCAGCGGAAAATGCCCAGTACTACCTGCCCCAAAACTCCGTCTACAGCGGAGGCCTCTCCTTCCTCGAGATAGAAGCAAACCAGGCCTTGAATTTATGAAAAATCTTTTTTTATTCCCATGGTCCCGAAGGGAAAGAAAAGCTCTGATCTCCGAATGATTCATAGAATTGCATCGAACACTGGCAGCTTCAGAGCTTTTCAGAATGCCTTTTGTGTCATTAGCCGCTCAGAAGTGAAAAATCAAAGATGAGGCCTACTTGCAAAGCTTACATTTTTCCAACCTAGCTTTCAATAGTCCGCCAATTCCATTTGAACAAAATGTATGTAGTCGTACTATTACGATAAGAAACGCGCCTACCTTTTATCTATTAGGGTACTTTTCCTGCCATTTTGTTCCTTGCACAAATTGAGGCACGCAGACATGCACTGGAGACGGAAAACGTTTCCGCAAGAGAAAAGACCTACTTTATTTAGACCGTGTCTAAAATACGCTGTACATCAATCACATGTACATCATAGTGTCCCAGAGCATCCTGGAGTTACAGAAGGGAAAGTAGACTCTTGTGTGGTCCGATATTACAGACTGAGGGGAAAGGGCGGAGAATCAATCAACCTTCATACCTTCATGTCTTTTAACAGGCAAAAGAAACGGTAAAGAAACCATTTGGAGGCGTACTGATTACGCCCCATGTTTGAGATGTCGCACAGTAAGTGCCTCACCCAAAAATATGTCCATTGGGCGGAGGTACCAATGACCGTGCTTCATACCCTGTAGGCAGGTGCGGTCACACAATGCACACCATGCAGAGGGATCCATTTCGCTGAAACTAAGGTAGGTTTCGCCCCCTGCAGTGACAGGACGATCCACCTTTTACTTATGCCCTAGTCCTAGTGGTGGCGTGAATCTGCACCTGCACTTATAGCAGTGCGTTTTTGATAATTGGGTGCACATCCCTAGATGAGAGTGCACATCGGTGCTTTGATATGTCACATGACACCATTGGGTTTTTCAGCACCTCCTGCCTGATCCAGGCACTTTTGATAAAGGTGGGTTCATCTCGCTAAAGGGGAAAGTGGTGAAAACACGGCTGAATTTAGCTCTTCCGTTAGTTTTTAGGGAGAAAGAAATCCCATTGAAAGTCGTTTGATAGACATGTACAGCCCCGGGTGCAGAGAATAACTGGATCGTGAAAACTGCCAGGAAGGGTTTATAGCCCTCTAAATTGGCAAATAATGGATTTTTAAATAAGAAAATTGCTTTCAGGTGAGAAATGAGATTAGAAATGAAGGCCTGGATTCACAAAGAAATGCGTAAATTCCACCTAACTGGTATATATGTGTGGTTGAAAGTTATGATGGTAATTGCGCATTAACAAACATGCTGTACCTAATTTATGAATATTGTAACATATGCAAAATATCCACATACATTGATGGTGTAAGGTTGTTATCTGTAACTTCATGTTGTTCAGCATAGGCTCAGAATGACCAACTCCTTAGTCGAATTTCAAGATTTCCCAAAAAAATACATATGCTTAAAATAAATTTCACTGAAAGTCACTAACGTAGTCAGGGGCTCTAAAAAAACCTACTTTGGATTCACGTGCACCAACCCTAGATTCACTCTATTTTGCATATTCTATATACTTAGAGTAAGGGAAATAGTGGCATTACAAAAACAACTTTAATTTCATTTTACACTCGTGAAGAGCATTTGTCATTACAATTTCTTAACCACCTCTTTAACACTTTGCTAGAGATTGCCACTTCCACACCTCAAGGTGGATCCAATGAATGCTGAAGTAAGTTATACTTTACATTAGTTTTTCATATACAGGTGACGCCAGAACCATATATTTTGGGTATCACCTCTACGGTAAAATAACAGCCACCACAATGCAATTATTAGGCAATAGATGTCATTTCATCAAACTTTGATATTGTTGAACCATAATTTCTTACTGCAGCTTGACCTATTGGAGGAGTTTGATACTCTTGATCACTGACTTGGTCCTTTGAAACTCTCAATTCAAACATGGGCATTGCTAAAGCCATCTCAATACATTCACCCCTAAGAATACAAAGGCCCAATTCACAAAGATATTTTTGGCTGTAAACGTAAATTTATGGCTAAAATACATCATTTACGTTTGCCAAGTATTCACAAAAGGGTTCTTGGCCAGAGAGATTTACAGATTTCAAGGGCCCTGGCCAAAACGTGATTTAGGTGCCCCTGCTCGTATCAACTTTGAATTCTTGATCAATTTCAGCTCTTTCATGCCCTCTTTGGCCAGGTCATTAACAGTGCATGGACACACTGGTCCAAATTTTAAATGTGTTCACAACTACACTTCAGAGCGGTGCCGTGTGTTTTTTATATTTTAATACCACAGAAGCTCATTAATCTTACTCTAAAGAATCTCTGTGCACCCCCTCCCATTTCTCATATGTGAGGTCCTGTTTTAATATGAAAGAAACTTTTTGAATAACATACAAATGTTTCTGCAAAATGTAATGACTCGCATGCAGCACCACATTAAAATTAATTAAAAGAAAACTGTATTTAAAACAATCTGTTTAAGATTTATTCAAGCTATAGTCAGAACAGGGCTGGCTCTATCAGGGCCCCCTGAAATTCTGGGTCCCTTGGCCAGGACGCACTTTGCCCATGCCTTAAAACGTCTCTTCCTGGCAAACATAGATTTTTCGGCAAGGACTGCTGAGAAATCCGCAGCACCATATCCAGTGGTGGCCTGCAATTTTAGGAGGGAGGGGGGCGGGTAGGAAGCATACACACACTCATTCATACACACGCACACCCATTCACAACACTCATCAACATTCAAACATACACGCATGCACCAAACATTCATTTAAAAAAACACACACTTACCTTCAGCTCAGAGGTTCCAGGAGAGTTGGGACTGCTGCCTTCCCTCAATGGCTGACCTCAGGTTAGCCAATGAGGGAAGGCAGCAGTCCCAAATCATCACATAGTGGGATGGGGTCAGTGAGACTTCTGACCCCACCCCACTCTGTGACGAGATGTCACTGATTGACACTCACCCTGGGTGTTTCAGGGCTTAAACCCGAAGTGCCCAGGTTGGAGTCAACGGGTGATGCTTCTCCTCCTCACCGAGAGGAAGAGCCTCACAGCACCTTTGCTGAGCTGAGGAGGTCATGCCCATAGGAGCTGTGACCTCTCCAGCCCAGCAAAGTTCAGCTCAGGCAGCCAGGAGTTTGCGCAAATCGTGCATGTCTTGCTCCTGGCTGCCTGATCCGAACATGAAGACCTTCGCTCAGCCTGACAGACACTCTTCATGAGAGGCAAAAAGGGGGGGCGTGGCCCCTCTACCCTAAAAGACGGGCCGCGCCTGACCATATCCCACTTAAGGGATAGGAAGCAGGCGTTACCCCACGTGGCTAGCCCTGTAAGTTTGTGAATGTCTGCACACATACATTTAACAAGCATTCACAAACGGATATCTGACCCCTTCCTATTCTGGAAATCAATGTAAAGTTAATTCAGCCAACAGCAGGAGCAATTCCCCTTGGGTAATGGCAAGGGAAGTAGATCCTCCCTGAGATTTCCTTTGGTTTAGAGGGGGGTCCTTTCCCATGTAGTGAAAAGTTTTTCCTCCATAGAGAAATAAAATAGGTGCATTTGCACCAGACTCTTCATTTCCCCTCTCCAGACACCTACTATATGTAGAAGCCTACAGAGCAGGCATACAAGCCCAGGGAATGTGTTTCATTATGATCCCAGAAGTATGCTTGGATACCTACACCTGGCACAACTTCCAAAGCAGACTTCTGGAAATGTCTGTGAATAAAATAAAAGTAAAATCAAGTTCAGACAGCGATGTAAATCTCCAACCATGCTTTCATGTCCGTTTTTGTGAATTGGACCCAATGTTTTCAAAGAGCACAGACTATCTGGCTTAAACAGTGGCATAAAGCGAAATTATATGGCCCAACATTATCAACCACCATTATCAAGCTTTTTAGGCCGAGCCTAGGCAGCGTGCATGTGCTGTCGGCTTGACATGCTGTATCTACATCTGTGGGCTTTCAACCACGCCCATCACACGTCCATCACTTTGATTTGTTGCTTGGTCTGCCTTTTAATATTCCTTTACTTTTATAGGTAAATGCTGATCATTTGTCTCAGCTTGTTCCCACTCCGGAGACTGACCCTGTTACAGGTATCAGTTCATTTCTGGCAATTTACTTTGTATTGGCACACTTTTTTTTCTTCAGATTTGTTGGCTTGGCTCGCGCTGCCGTCACCGCACCACCTCCTGCCTGTTGCTGCATTTCATGGTTATGGCGGCGCCCGTCGCAATTCAGTTCATCTCCTTGTGCGGCACCGTGCCCTCTTCACCTCCCGCCTGTCTATTTTATTTATATGTTTGTGCTGTGATTTACGCATACAGCCTGTCATTTTTTTTAATCATTCATCCCTTGTTTTATGTTTCTTGTAGCAGCAGAGAGAAGATGCGGAAATATGGCATATTTTTTTCCCTGACTGCTGCTTGCAGTTCACTTAATCTGCACTTATATATTATTTTCCCAAATTAAACCTGTGTCAGCGCTGTTAAGTATCTCTGAAGTGACTTACTGTCCAAGTTTGCGGTTCAGAAGTGGGAGCTCAACTATGAGGCAGGGTGAGTGGGGATGGAGACGCTTCTGGCTATGATAAGGAGAAGGACAAATAAAAATAACAAGGTAATAAACAGGGGTGAAAACTCATATAGATGCCTCGCTTAGGTTGAAACCGACAGCATAAAATGCTCACTCTGAGGCATGTACATGCTCTTGCCTCCTTCTCTGCAGTCCCTCCACACACCTCCCTAAGAGCCTTATGCTCCCCCACTCCCAAAGAAATAACTTTATTTAAACAAACATCTTCTGTACTTGATAAGCACAGATGGGAGAGGACGCCAAAAGTGATTTAAAACACAAAAGATATCTTGAAGGGAGTGCGAGGTAGGAATCTAAGAAGACATGTTCTGTGGCGCTGTGGGGTGTTTCAGGGGGTCTCATAGGAAGGAGTAGGGGCTGACTTGTGCAGCAAGCTGCAAACTCACCAATAAGTTACAGCCCTGAAACCAATAGCTTTGTTAACCCCTGCCCGGCCACCCCAGACCCCTCACCCACCTCAATCCACAAGCTAATACAAGAATCAGGGGTGAGTGTGTAGGTTATACTGCATGACAGGCAATAATGTGAAATAGGCAAGCAACATACAACATTTATCTGTACATGTCTATGTTTTATACAGCAATTACCACAGTGGCCCACACTGCTTCCAAGGCAGGCTGGGTTTGGCAGAGAAAAAGAACTTGTCCCAATCACAACATGCTTTGTGTAAGGACATTTGCATTAGAACTAGTACCTTTTGGGTTTATTGCAAACATTTTTATCCACTGCCCAAGCCTCCTACACACAGATTACACAATGCACCTAGGCAGCGCATCTTGTATTTATTCTGTGGGCTTAAATAACACCCATGTGAAGCAACAGTAAATATTGTAGCACCCAGGATAATGTTCTGTATGCCTAAACACTTATAAGATCCCAAACGCAAGATCTATTGGCTCTGCTTGTTATCAGAAGTTGTGAGCCCAGGAGTCTTTTATCAAGTTTTTACTATAGCAGCCTGTTACCATGAGTTTTCACCCCAGCTGAATGTGAGAGTACTTGAATCCTAACTGAGGTACACCCATCCTTGGTGGAATGTATTTTCCTGAATCTGGTGACTGAAATATAGCAAGGTTCCAAATATATTCAGTAATAATACAAAACTCACATTGCTGTTTTGTGGGTATATCTGATGTAAAAGGGGTTTTCCTACTATTTGTCACAACATTAACAAGGCGAGGGAAGGAGTGTTGTAATAAATTCACCCACAGCTTTTAGTTTCACACAGCAAGTGGAGTGGTATCACACTATATATATAGCCCCTCTTAGCGGTCATTTTGAGGGAGGTGGTGGGGAGCAAGTTGACTAATATTTCCTCCTTCATCGGCCACCATGGGCCCTGTAAAAAACTCCCCACACACTTGGGGTTAGGAAATGTCAGTATATATCTCTACACTGTTGTTTACTTTATCTCTTCTCTTTCCTTCCCCATGGGCAAGGGGGTGGGGCATGATGTACACATACTTCCATGGCTTCTGTTCAAGATTATGGAGTGTTAAATATCACCCCCTACTCTGTCCCTCCACCTTCTGGCATAGGTGCTGTGGTATATTTCGAATCCCTGGTTCTGGCCAGTTAAGGGGTTTGGGTTAAAACCCTCTCTGAATCTCTTCCAAGGCTGTATGTTAGGCCATAGGGCCATTGGCATAAGTGGCCAATCCATAACCGCCCACAATTATGCATATGTAGTATTGTCTTCCATGCTTCCTTTTGCCTTTTTCAGGAACATATGAAGATTAGGGTGGTGAGCTTCTGGAGCGCATGCTCCCAAGAGTCACATGTTCACTTTGTGAAAGAGTTTTAGTTTTTATCCAGAGAAAGGAAGCAAAAAATAAATATACATGGTTCTAACTTCTAAGTTATGTAAATTTCAGAATTATACAAGGAACAGCTGGACGAAAAGTCACCAAACCAAAAATAAGGCAGTGAATTGGGCCAAGGCTGCCATGCCACTGACATTTGGAGAACGTTTGTTTAGCGGTTTGTAATTTTGGGAGGAAAGTTTGCAATGGAGAAAACCCTAGTTAAAATTACTGGTGACAAGTTTAGCAACACCCCCTCCCTTCATAACCTTTGGACCACTGTCACTGTGTGTCCTCTAAATTTGAGACTTTTTTTATGCACATAGGTGACATAAATGCAACGCTTACACTTATAATAACCTGGCAATTACAAGTGAATCCATCCTTTTCAATTCACATTTCTTTTAGTTCACCTGAGCGGGAAGCAAAAGCACTTTCCCATTTCAAGCAGTGGCGACAAGAAGAACGTGTAATGCTCTTAGTGCCCTGTTCTGTTCAGGTCTCTAAATTAATTATTTGGCTCACCTGAGCTACTCACAACAAAAAAGTACAGTTTACAATAACAATATCCATGTTTTCATATCAATAACAGGCAGGCCAATAGCTGCTCACTTCGGCGTGGTATATTATAGGGTTTGATATAAAAGTCTAAAGAGCTGCAGGTTCTCACATGTGCTACTACTACCATCTAATAGCTTCGGGTGAATGCATGGTTTTACTTCATATGGCTCAGCATAAACAAAACAATCTTAAAAATTATGAGGGCATATTTAACAGTTAAATGTCAAACATACTTATTGTAACTTCAATTTACACTGTTCAAAAAATAAAACATAGATAGTTACCAATAAGAATAGGAAAAAATAAAAAATTCTGAATATAGACTGAAATATAAAAAATAAATACCACAAACAGGGAGATTTAGTTATGTTGAATTATACATTAATATCATAAACTGGTTTTGCTCGCTATGCTTCCGTCCTACTTATTTGCATTAAAATATTAATTAATATATTATATGTTTGCATTTTGATAATTTAAAGTGTTGTATGTTTTTAATACTCATATACGTAAGTGAATTTGCTGATTTTCCGCTTGAACCATTGTGAAGCATTCTGATATAAAGGATACGTATAAAGGATGTGCAAGGCAATGGCATGACACATGGGCGTAAGTATTGTGTGGATGTAACCTACCCTGCTGCCCTTGAGAGGCTCATTCTAGAGCAAAGACTGCAAGATCATAAGAACACCACTGAGAAATTGAAATTAATTGCTCATTTGAGAGAGCAGAACTTCAGGGGATAGCCTTGAGCTTCCAACACGTAGTATCCCTGTGAAGCATGTGAGCAACGTGGATGCGGAGAGATGAATGTGGCACGTACACATGGACAGAGTCAAAGAACTGTTCGAGTAGGCTAGCACAGCCAAGGACGCTTTGCTTATGGTCCCTGTAAATTTGATTGCTTGCTTTCACGTGATCTCTAGGACAGTGGATCCTTCTTGCTCATTCCTCGTGATGTTTTTGATGGGTTGCTCTGAGTTTTCAAGACCAGTATTTCCCCAACAAACCTCTTTTATTGTGAAATCTGTCACATATGCGTGGAGAGGCAGATAAACAGATTCAGAGGCCTTGACTCAAGTGAGAAGGTAATTTAACTGAATGTATTTGAAGCAAGGAGATAGCAATTAGATATTAACAGCTGGTGTGAATAACCAATGTATGGATACCACTTTCAAAGAAGGAAGAGAAAAAAGCAGAAAATGGAGGTCGGCAGAGGAACCAGCAGAGAAACACAGTCACTCATTCAGGGTAATTCTAAAATTTTGATAATGAAACCAACGCACATTTGCAAGTTTCAGGCAATGCATCACAATTTAAGATTTGTGGCATACTGCTGTGGCAGCCAGTAATTTTGGCATGGAAGGGGATGGGTAGGCAGCACACGCACATATATGCACTCACTCACTCGCACCCATGCAGTCATAAACACACACACAGACACCCATTCATAACATTCACTCACAAATTAATTAACTTACATATACTGTTATAAATGGGGTCTCTAGTTGGAAAAGGTATTCACCTTTGTCCAAAAAGGGACCATAATCCTTGTCAGGGTAAGTCACACACAATCCTGTGCTCACCCTCTGGTAGCTTGGCACTGAACAGTCAGGCTTAACTTAGAAGGCAATGTGTAAAGTATTTGTGCAATAAATCATAAAGTAACAAAGTGAAAACACCACAAAACTACCCCACACAGGTTTAGAAAAATATAAGATATTTATCTGGTTAAATTAAGGTCAAAACGATAAAGATTCAATAAGCACAAGTTGAGATATCACTTTTGCAAGATTAAAAAGAGTTTTAAATCTTAGAAATCAACAGTTGTCTCTTGTTTGTACAAAGTACCTGGTTTGCGTCAGAAATAACAGCAGTCCTTCGCTCGTCACAGAGTGAGATCGGGTCAGTGAGACTGCTGACGCTTCCACACTCTGTGAGCAGGTGTCAATGACTGACACTAGGCCCTTGCCACTTCAGGACTTGAAACTGAAGGGCTCGGATCTGAGGCAATCAGTGACGCTTCCCGTCATCAGGAGGAGGAGGGCCTTGAGGAAGACTGCTGTTTTCCGACCAAGGACACATCCATCATGAACCGTCAGTTTTATTGCTTGCTTTGAAGTGATCTCTAAGACAATGGCTCCTTCTTGCTCTCTCCTGGGATGTTTTTTCTAGGTTGCTCTGAGTTTTCAAGACCAGAATTTCAAGAATGATCCTCTTCTATTGTGGCATCTGTCAAATATGCTTGGAGAGGCATATAAATAAATTCAGAGGCCTTTACACCAGTGGGAAGGCCATTTAATGGGAGGTTTTCGAAGCCAAGAAACAGGAATTAGATGTCAGTTGCCGGTCTGAATTGCCGGTGTGTGGATATCATTTCCAAAAGAGAAGGAAGAGAAAATAGTCAGCTGAAGAGGGAAAACAGAAGCCCCACCCCTCCTGGGACCTCAGAGGCTTCCCTCTCCAGGAGCTTCAGGGAAGACAAGTTTTATGTTGTGCAATGTTTAGTGCGTGTGTGTGTTAGACCTGGCAAACTTAGGGTGGTCATACCCCAACTTTTTGCCTGCATCCCTCCACTTTTCTGACACTGTTTTTGCTGGTTTTAGGACTCTACACACTTTACCACTTCTAACCAGTGCTAAAATGCATATGCTCTCTCCCTTAAACATGGTAACTTTGGTTTGTTCCCAATTGGCGTATTTGCTTTACTTGTAAGTCCCTAGTAAAGGGCAATACATGTGCCCAGGGCCTGTAAATTGAATGCTACCAGTGGGACTGCAGCACTGGTTGTGCCACCCACATAACTAGCCCCTTAACCATGTCTCAGGCCTGCCATTGCAAGGCATGTATGTGCAGTTTCACTGCCACATCGACTTGGCATTTAACAGTACTTGCCGAACCTTAAACTTAACTTTTTCTACATTTAAGTCACCCCTTAGGTAGGCCCTAGGTATCCTATAGGGCTGGGTGCTATGTAGGTAAAAGGCAGGACATGTACATGTGTGGTTTATATGTCCTGGTAGTAAAAACTCCTAAATTCGTTTTCCACTACTGTGAGGCCTGCTCCTTTCATAGGCTACCATTAGGGCTACCCTCATATACTGTTTGAGTTGTAGATTCTGATCAGAAAGGGGTAACCAGGTCATATTTAGTATGGCCAGAATGTTAATAGAAGATCCTGCTTATTGCTGATGTTGGATTTTATATTACTATTTTAAAAATACCACTTTAAGAAAATGAGCATTTCTCTGCACATAAAATCCATCTGTGCCTTACAGTCTGTCTCCAATCCACGTCTGGGCTGGTTGACAGCTCCCTTGTGCATTTCACTCAGACAACCCCAAACGCTTGACCTAAATCACACATACCTGGCATACGTTAACTCAGCAACACAACCCCAACACAAGAGGAAAAGGATCCTCATTGAGGAGGAGACAGACCTTAATATTACTTTAGTTGTACATCACTACAGGGAACTACATGGTCTGCATCAATTCATCCTCACTGGTGGGATGAAGGTGGCAAGTGGCAGCAGCTGACAGGCAGTGTCAATGTATTGGGGTCAACGTACATACTGTGGACAGCCTCATAAAGAGGCAGATGAGAGGAGGCAGAGAAGGAGATACAGGTTGCAAAACATCTTCCTGGATCCCATCTTTATCTCACCTCCCCAAATGAATGTATCCTCGCCACGATGCATCCTGGCCTGCCTGCCTTTTCCTAGAAATCCCAACCTCATGCCAAGTGAGAACCAGAACACTTCATTTTTTCCACCATATTAAAATGCGCCACTCATGTCATGCTCTCCTCCACACTCACAAATAGGCACACATCTCACACACAGCATAACCATCTTTATAGTGTACACCTCCTTTATTTTATTATTATTTTTTTGGTGCACTTATCCTGTGGGGTGGATCATGAACCTCTTGATAAAAAACATTTCCTCTTAAGATTTAATTTTCTTTGGCGTCCCTATATGAGCTTGCAGGCCAAGGGCCAGATGTATCAAATGATTTTGCACTCGCAAACTGCGAAATCGTCCGTTTGCGAGTGCAAAATCGTGGTCTGCAATGCATCAAAGGCATTCGCAGACCACAAAATGAAAATCGCAAAAATTGCGATTTTCTGCGTTGCGACCTGGATTTTGCGAATCGCAATTTGCGATTCACAAAATCCAGGTCGCAAGGCAATTCTGCAGAAAATCGTAAATTGCGATTTTTCGCAGAATGGTATTTTGCACATGCAAAATACCATTGTCTGCAACCAGGTGGTAACCTGGTGCAAAATTTAAAAATGCAGTAAAACTGCATTTTAAAATTTAATATGTAAAGCACACATGCCCTTTTGGCATGTGTGTACTTTACATGGGAAAAAAAACAAATTGGGGGTGCAGGAGAGGGGGCCTTAGGCCCCCAGCACCCTGGCCTTTTGCATTTCCCAAATTGCGATTTCTGTTTCAGAAATCGCAATTTAGGAAATGCAAAAAATTTGCAGCTATGGGCCAACAGGCCGAACATGGCTTAGGTGCCTAGGTAGATTCCCCCCATTGCCGGCCGATAAGATCAAGACCCTGCTAGCCGGATTCACTTCCCGTTTGCCAGATGATCTTTCTCCAACTAGAATTCTGCAGCTAGCTCCGGATCTGATAAGATGTTAGAAAGTATCTTTCAGGAGATCGTTGATTCCGGAGTGTATCTTCTGGATTGGAAGAAGGCAGTGGTTATTCCCTTGCATAAGAAACCTGATGCAGATCCTTGTAATCTGAAAAAGTTGTGTAGCTTTCCCTGCTGCCTCTGCCAGCCAAGATTTTGGAAAAGTATATCAATAAGGAATTGACTGACTATCTGTATGACACTAATGCCCTGGATCCATCAAAATGTGGATTCCAGAAACATCACAGCACTGAATCAGCTCTCATTTTCACTATGGATCTTATTAGTAAATAAGCCAACCAGGAGGGATCAGCTATATTGGTCCTGTTAGACCCTAGACCTATCAGCAGCCTTTGACTTTAAAGCTAGAAGGGGCACACTGGGCATTTCCCCTTCTTTGTTGGTGCAAACGCCATTTCCCCTTCTTTGTTGGTGCAAAGGCTGCAGCAGGTCGGCGTGAAGGGTATGCCCTTAAGTTGCTGGAGACCTTTTTAATAGATATGACCATCACTGTCAGTTGTGGCAATTTTAGAGCCTCCCCTTTCCAGTTGCCCTGTGGGGTTCCACAAGGGTCATCCCTAAGTCCCATCTTATTTAATTTATATGTCACCCCTCTTGCGAAATTGATACACTCATTCGGCTTTAAGGTTCTTTTGTGGATGATACCCAGATCATAATTTTCATCTCCTAAGAATGGAAGAAGTGTCAGAATGGTTTAGGATGTGTATGTTAGAGATCAGTTGTTGGATGAGAAAGAATTGGCTGAAAATGAACCGGGAGAAAACGGAGATCATGCTGTTCGCATTGGACAGCTCTATTTGGAATGATCGCTGGTGGCCAGAAAATTGTAGTGCATTACCTGTCCCGGTTAGAGCAGCCAAAAACCTGAAGATATTGTTTGACAACACCTTATCATTTGATACTCAGGTCAATAGAATTGTGAGTTCATGCTTTTGGGTGGTCAGCATCTTGAAGAAAGTTTTAGTATTTCTTCCTATAAATCTCGCATCTGAGGTTACCACTGCTTTAATCACTTCTCGTTTAGATTACTGCAATCCCCAGTATCTGAGTGTGAACAATTTTCCATTAATAAGCTTCAAATCATTCAGAAATTGGGCTGCCCACTTGGTACTTGGGCTACCTAGATACGGTTCGCTTAGAGAGGGGCTGAGATCTTTGCAATGGCTACCTGTTAAGAAGAGGGTGCTTTTTAAAGCTCTCTGTTTGACCCACAAAGCTCTCTATGAGCATCACAGTACCTAAGGACTACCCTGAATTGATAGGAATCTACGAGAATGTTGAGATCCATGGGTCAGTTCAAGGTGTTTCGTACCACGGTACAGGAAAGCTAGATGGGGTGCACAGGCTTTCACGTTTTCAGCAGCCAGGCTGTTGAACTCTCTCCTTATTCATATTGGGTGTTTGAGTTCTCATCTGCCGTTTCGTAAACAGGTTAAAACATGGCTTTTCTCATCTGAATAGCTGGAAGGTATAGACTCCCACTTTGTAGGCATTTTAGTTCGTCTCTCCTGACCATTTTTAGAGGCCTCATCCTAGTGCTTTGATACCTTTTTGGTCTATCGCGCTCTACAACTTTCAAATACAAATACAAGTTTGTGGAGCTGAATATAACTGCTGAATTAGAGTGATTGTTTTGTTTTATTGTATAGCCATATATGTACCGTGACATAGGTATGTAGATGTGGAGTTAAGAACAGTAAATCTATACTTACCTCTGTATACTCAGTGTCACAATATTTTGCTATTTGATATTCTGGTTACATTGTTTTTGTAACACAGTAGTTCTCTGGTTGGTATTTTGCATGACAGCTTTTTGAGGCTGAGAAAGGAGTCTCATTATCATGTTTGCTAACAATATGTGTATTGCCTACACAGGCACAGATCAACACCTACAAGATCTTATGAATGCAGTAAGAGGGTGAACACAATTATTTAACAGTGTCTCTGACAAGAAGGATTCCTATAGAACCCCCAAATGTGACCGATATTATGTGTAGAAGACACATTGAATAGTGTCTGCAGTGAAGCAAGCTCAACGGTTGAGTATGCAGAGTTTAAGGATGACATGGGAACAGAAGCTGTTTGTTAGATATACATCTACTGCAATTATGTACACTGTATATCAACATTGACAATGGGTCCTACCTCTAAAGTGCCACACAGATAAAGGACACCAATAAAAATATAGCAAAAGGACGTTTTTGTGCATATACAAATTTTGCAGTGTGGAACAAATAATGGTTGTCCTCCATTGCATCCACCATGATCTGGACAACATAGGAAAGGGCGGGATACACTTTAAAAAAATGTTGGCAGCATTTTGTCAAGGAGGCTATTCCCCATTGTTAAATATCTTAACCAGAGTTAATCCAGACTGTCACATCTACTATATTTTGTGCCGGGGAGACAAGGAGGAAATCAAAATTGAAATACCAATAAACAAATGAAACTACTAAAATGTATATATGTCCCTGGTATCGTAAACAACAGAAATCAAAGTACTATACTATAAAAAGAGTTGTAATATAGGCATTTTAGGCACAATTCCTAATTTGTGTCCCTGGCTGCAGGTAGAGGGCAGTAGTACCTTTTTTTGGACACCGTGATTTATTTTTCATCATTAGATATTGACCAAGACCAAGAAAGAAAATGGCAGAAAAGTATTAGAGATAGAGGAAGAGAAAGATTTAAAACTAGTTGCATAGAGAAAGAGAAAGCAAGGACCAGAAAGGTTGAGAAAGTATTTAGGAGAGTGAGATAGAGATAGGAAGTGTATGGTGTTGGAGGAAAGAGGTGGAAGCAGGACTAGGTAGCTGCAGCATTTGGAGGCCCCAGAATTGAGTAGTGGTGGCAGCGGGCTGCTAAGGCAAACTTTGCTCACCTGCATTTATTTATTTTTACAAATTAAGCACTGGTGGAGCAGGTGTTGTATTCTTTAAGATAAATAAGCTGTGCAACATTAGCTGTACAAATTAGAAATTACCTGAATAAAATATGCAATTAGCAGTTCTAAACAAATTGAATGATGTATGTGACAGCATGAGGCTTGGTGTATCACTGTAGATTCAAGAGATCAAGGCAGGCTTTGAGTGGAATGTTTTCACAATTATTGTTTTTCTGCTTTTTGAGATGCCACAAAAGAGCTTTATGAAAACAATTGTGATAACAAATGTTATATTAAGTGAATCAATAATTCTGATAAACAAACCTAACTTCAATCGGTAATTTAGTTTATCTACAGCGAAACTCTCACAGGACTTAGTACAATGTATATTTACATTTATTATAGACAATACAACCTGATAAAATATAGACCCAACTGAGAAAAATACAATTTCCATTAGTTAATAGTTGTTCACAGGTGCTAAGGTGAATAAAGTGGCACTGGAAAGTGCAGTGCATCTGCATAACATATAATCACTGCATATTTTTATTTGCCTACAATACCTCAAGTACAAAACTCTCTAGTCTCTACCAACATTGCAGACCGTCAAATACATCTAAATATAAAGAATACACTATATACGTTACTGAGGTGGCTCAAGAGAGCTTCGGTAGACAAAAATAATGGCACAGCCAGTTGAGTGTGTGTCACTGAAAAAAGGTGGCCAATTATGAATTACCTCCTCCTCCAGTCAGTAAACTTTGTACAAATGTTTAAGCAATAGTACCTAGCAGGCCCCGAGCCAGAAGTATATTTTTTTTAGGGTCGATGGCACTCAGATACGAGCAGACATTAAAGATGTGTGCTAAAGGTGCATTTTTTCCAAAATACTTCTAGGAAAAAGGGTACAATATGCAAGGTTTTAAAGTACACAATGTTTTTTGGTGCTTTTTTTATTATTGGTGTGACTATAAAATATTACTACTGGTAAGGGATAGGTCATTGTGTGACCTTGGAATGGGTCCATTTGAGGCCTGTGATCTGGCTGAGGACACTAGTTCCATCTTCAGTCAGAAGAACTATAGATGGGCAGGCTGCAGCGCTGCCTTTAAGGCTGTGAGTGGTGGTTTTACGGTTTGCATCTAGGATCCTGCTCTATGATAACCTCTCTCTTTGATGCTGCTTGCAAGGTACCTACCGGTGGAATGCTATTGAATGCTATTGAGTCCTATACTTCTGGAAGCATAGACATTTTCCTCTCTTTCACATGCAATAGACGATTTACTTAGAATCCTCAAAGTGGCACTGTTTAAGTGCCCAGCATTGTTTGGACGAGCATGAACTTTTCTCAGTGGCAAATGTAGAAAGCATGCTAGCTTCATGATATGAAACAGTCGACAGGCTGTCTTATTTAAATGTACACTAGAAAGGCAAGTCACCTATGTAATAGAACTTGGACTTATCAGTAGGAAGGTTATGTACCAGCAAATGTAGACAGTTGATATGCATTAAAAGGGAAGACGTCATTACATCTCATGAAGAGCATGTAGTAGCAAAAGGGAGATTGTAAAGCAATTTGTTAAAAAAACAATGCAGATCAATGGTTAACCTTTAATAGGACCGCAAAAACCACTATGCAAGGTGATTTTTGCATCTTACAATAAGTTCCTTTTTAGAAAATGAGTGCCATATTGTGCATTGAAATCAGATTAGGCCAGGTGTAGTAGCCACAGCATGATAAGCTATCAGTTCCAATTCAAATCTCCAGTCATCTTTTTTCCATGTGTATCTAAGTGTTATTCTTCTTCTTGAAACTCTATTTTACTTTCTCTCTATTTTCCTCATCTCCTTATCTCTGTCTCTGCTGCTTCTGTCACCGTTTCCCCAATACCACTTTCTGTTTGTTGCTACAACTGTCTACCTTCCCGTTCCTGTCTCTCCTGCTTGCTCTTGCTTTTTATATTTACTCTAATTTCTTTATCTCATTCTCTCATTTTCGCTGTATATTCTGTGTACTTCTCAATATGTTTATTCTCGCTGCAGCCCTCTTCTCCATAGACCATGTATGGCAGCTGAAACTTTCTCTTGGCTGTGCATGGCTATGAGTAGCCACTGCTACCTGTATTTGGCCACCGTGCTTTTTGCTGCTTCTCAGTCCCAGAAGCCTACCATCCTGGGGGCCTTCTGGAACTGGAAAAGACCCCTACGATTATGGAACAACGAAGTTAGTGAGGTGCAGTCATCATAGCCCTGCTACTTGTAGTCCATTCTTGTTGGACAAGGCATCAGGCTGCATGGATTTGGTAGATGTTGACTGTTTTAGGGCAGATGGCATCCTATTGACATCCATCTCACTACTTTCACAGTGTGGCATTCAATGGGTCATCCACAGTACTGGAAAAAAAAATGTTTCTGGTAAAAACACTCCAGAAATATTATCCTTTCCAAAATCAAAGTTGGGGCATGAGGAAAATGCTTCCTTCGAGTATAGAGCCTGCTTGCTGTATTGCGCAGCACGCTGTGAATGCAGACATCACCGCAAAACAAAAGTGAAAGCAGACTGCACTAATGAAATCTACGGGGATCCACAAATATCCTACCTCATAGCAGTCTTACACGTCTCTTGATAACAACAGTACCAACTTGTGTGGCTGGGATACTGCCTGTTAAAGGAAGGATTCCAAAATGCAACAAGGAAACATCAAGAGTTTGCAATGCAAATTGCCTCCTTCTGGTAATATGGATAGCTGCAGTATTTAGGCCAGGGCTAAGTCTGCACCCAGGGACACCTGCCAAGGCCAGAAACGTCTAGAAACAAGACACGTAGGGTAGGTTGGGGTGGTGTAACTTGCATTGTGTCCAATACCTTTTCTTACCCAGAATGCCCTGCAAACATAAAAATATCTAGCGTTCCAACACATCTTCCAATAAAATGGTCACCAAGTATTATGCATTTTGCACATTAATTAGTTAGGACCTCATAACAGCAGTTTATATGCCTTGACCATAAATTAGATAACAATATAGTAGAATTTCAAAGGAGTCAATACATTTGAAAAAGCAGATTCGTACTACACAGATCTTAGATTACAATATATAAAAATCAGAAAATGTTAGTCGATTATGTGCACAGATGTCTAGAGAGGTAAATTATAATACAAAAGCTTTCAGCCTCAGGTGCCCTGATTATGTTTTCCACAATATTTAGTTCAAGGAGATGAATCCTCAGCATGTTCATCCTGGCAGGCTCATCTAGATATCACAAATGTTTTAAAAGATACATTGGATGTTACAGCAGCCCCTTGTGACATGGCAGGCTACATTGGGTTGTTTACGATTTACACTGCAACTAGTTAAGGTATCTGCAGCCCCCTGCAGCAGGCACATTAACCTTACAAAGCATCTGGTTTCTGCAAAGAAAATAAAGATCTCTAGAGCAAGCACATTTTTTCACCAGGCAATGTTTCACAACAGGTCCGTGCTCCTAGAAAGGTTGTAGGCTGGAGCAATGTCATTCAAATGTCAGTCGTACCTGACTTGTGAAGACTCTTCCTCAGCCACATAGGCTAATCAAAGCACTATGCCATATTGGAATCTGGAGAGTTCCTTATTATTGGACATTGCCTCTGAATGGCTGGTAGGTTTAGGTAGTAGCAACCATTTATGTATTAGGAATAGGAAAGGTCATGAAAGTTGTTGGCTTAAGAACAATGTGACTCAATGTCCTGCAGTCTTTTCACTCACCAAATTCTTGTTTGACATACCATATGGGAGATGTGAGTTCAGCTAATGCCCAGTGAATTATTGCCTCACAGCTGTGACTGTGAACTAGTCTTGGTACCACCAATCACATCAGCTCCTCACACACAACAATCTCCATGATATCCCCTCTATTATTTAACATCTACTTGACCCTTTTACAAAACCTGCTTAAATCATTCAACCTCACCTGCTACAACTATGCAGATTGATGGATGGCCTGGAAGACCTCTATATTTTAAAACTTGATGACTGCCTTTGGGCTATAAACACATGGATGATAAATAGCCATCTAATTTCAACACCACAAAGATAGATGTTATGACCTGGGGCAAAAGCAAAAATTCCAGCCTACCGAAATAATCTAAGGAAAATGAGACCCCCCCTCCAACAATGTCAGACACCTAGGCATAGCCATGGATTCAGACCCATAGTTTAGTCCACATCTTAACAACATCAAGTGAAGTGCCTTCTACACAATGAAAACACTATGTCCCATCTTCCCATACCTTGGATACCAAAAGAAACTGCAAGCCATTGCCACACTCATAATCTCCAAACATGACTGTGCTAACAGCTTACAACTTGGTGCACTTGCATCCATTATTCGCAAAATACAACTCATCCAAAATGCTGCCAAGAGACTTCTCCTCCACCTTCACCCAAGAGAAAAAACATGACTCCATCTTGAAATCACTCCACTGGGTACTTATAGCTAAAAGGGCAATGTTCAATGTACTTTGCATCATCCACAGAGCCTCCCAAAGAAAAGGATTGCTGTACCTACAAGTTAAATGTAAGCAATACAAACAATACTGGACCTTGTGCTCCAGGCTTGCACCACTTATCATCATTCCAACTTCCCATAGGAAATCCACAGGAGGCACTGCTTTCTCAGTGCGAGACGCCAAGCTGTGAAACTCACAGCCAGCATTTTAAGCATCAAGTAGCATATATAATTCAGAAAACAGATGAAAACATGTCTATTTCCATTACAACTACACCACCCCACATTAGGGCAATAGACCCTTGAAAGACAGTCAAGCTCAGTCTTCAGCTTACAATCCACAGATTGCAAACAACCAAAACAGCAAACTATGTTTGATCGGCAGACAAGTTAAGGAGGGCTAACCCATGGTTTGCTGGGGTATTGTATATCTGTGTAATGTCATATCTCTGGCCCACTCATACTAATGCTATAGCACTCAGTGGTTGGTAGCTAACTGTAACGTACACCTTTTACATTTGCATAGAACATATCTGCTGCAAGAGTTGTCCATCACCAGCCACAGCCAATAAACTAACCATCATCAAATGAACAAGCAAGGAATAGTTGAAGAAATCTGTTGCATATTATTGATCAATCAAGGGACTTTACTATAGTCCAACACTACAGGTCCGAAATATCTATAACACCATGGCTGCTGCTTTACAACTCACAATGACACTCAGATATGGGATGACAGTAACAATGCCCATCCCAGCAGATCTCCCCACTCCTCTCTCCTTCCCACCATACCAGCTCAGGACCACAACTATACATGATATCTCATATTGGACAACCCAGGGCAGTAACCAGCTAAACAGACTACAATCATAGATAATATCACAAAGAGTCCTGCAGAGCTGCCCACATACTTAAAACCATGAACTGCATGCCCGTGTCTCTCATACTTCATTATCCACCACACTGCTTTGTGCTGCATCCCATAACATGATAACCTCACTTCTGTGGTCATCACACATAATATGTAAGTTCACAAAACAAAGACAATGACCTTCCAACCCTGCACCAGAGATGACGTAGGTTGCTTGCAATGTAAGTATTCACTTCAGTGCCCCATATGCAGGCTGCAATACAATATTTATCATTTGTGCATCACCAAAGTTTGCTTTGGTCCTCATAAAATCTTTTTTTTATCACACTTCAGAATTAAACAACAAATGTACTTCATTTGTGCTTTCATAGCTGTTGATTTATTTTCAATTATTGGTAAAGTTCATTTAAAGGTATTTTGACAATTGACATCCTACAACGTTTCTTTTCACACATCTTGTACTCCTGTGAGATTGTTACTTAGTTCAGTTTACAAAATTCTCTCACTTTGCAGTCAGGGAAAGAAAAATAAGCAACATCTCCATGTTAAAAGAACAAGCAGCATGTTTGTCAGAAGACATAACCTGACATTTGACCTCTGTCTTTCAATGCACAGCAAATGTGATAAGACCCCTGTGCCTCTATGCTGAGTTTTCTAAAAGTGGTGACTAGCTGTCTGGGTCACTTGGGGGAGGGGCAGAAATTGATATGGGCTGGCCCAGCCCATAGACGTCCTCCTCCCTCCCACCCCCCACCCATCAGGGCTATGGCCGTGGTACCCAGCACTCATTTTTTAGAACTGGAACTTACTTTCCATCATAAGACTTTCTTTTGGATCAAGAGAGAGAAAGACAGGAAAAGAAGAAACGAAGAGGAAGATAGGAAAATGATAATAAAGGGAATTGGCAGATCGCTTTAACGAATGTATGTGAGAAGTCAATATATGGATGAATTTAAATTGGCTTAAATTAAATGGTGACAAAACTGAAATATTATGCTTTGGATCTGGAAAGGAATTGTGGAACTCTCGTTGGTGGCCGATAGATTGTGGTTCTCCCCCGGTTCCTATTACTACCACAAACAATTTAGGTGTCACTTTTGACAACTGTCTCTCCTTCAAATCGCACGTCAATTGTATTGTTAAAACTAGCTTCTGGACATTGAAAATGCTGAAAAAGATCTTCCCTGTTCTTCAAAGGGAATGGAGAATTACAGTTACTTTAGCATTGGTAATTTCTAAATTAGACTATTGCAATGCTTTGATGCTCAATTTGGATAAGACATCTCTGAAGAAACTTCAGCTGATTCAGAAAGAATACTGCTGCCCGGGCTATCCTAAATTTTCCTCATTCAGCCTTGGCCAGTAGCAGTTTAAAACAACTGCACTGGCTGCCAGTGGCTCAATGTATTATTTTTAAGACCTTATGTCTCACCTATAAAGCAGTACATGGAAATGGTTCTAAATATTTGGCTTCCCGGTTACGTTGGTATAAACCCAATTGGCAACTCCGCTCAATAGGAACATTCAGTATTCAGGTCCCCAGCACCTATAAAGTGAAATGGGGTGACAAAGCATTTACGGTGGCTGCGGCCAAATGCTGGAATTTTCTTCCCCTGTTTATCAGGAAGGAACAAAATGTCTTGGCTTTTAGGAGGCTAGTCAAAATGTAGCTTTTTCCGCACTAGTTTTCCCTTGTATTATTTTTTACTCTGTTGGCACCTCACTTTACCTTCTGAGCGCTTCAATGCCTTGGCCGGAATGTGCTTTATAAATACAAATACAAATACAAAATAAAGCAGGGATGAAAAAAAGCCGGCAAGTGTGAGGTAAAGAGACAGGAAGTGTAAGTTGGTGGAAGAATGAGACCTGAGGTGGATTCACATATGGCAGCCTTGGTGTGTGCCTTACTGCACCTTTTAGCAGTGTTGGTAGAAGGCTCTTAAGAGAAAGCATTTGGGAAGACAGTAGGTGCAATACAGTTTAAATGCTGCCCTGTAAAATGCTTTTTGCCAATGCTGTGCAGCACCGGCCAACATGAAAAGAAAAAAAAGGCACAATGACATAGCTCCTGGTTGTATCATTTTGTATGTGTGCTTCCATGATGCGGGTGTCATACATTTTTTTAATTTAATATCCCACAATGGATCACTAAATTTAAAAAATGAAATTTCACCACCACAAAAGCGATTTTGGTACAGCAGAGGGGCCAGCTGTAATTTGCTTCCTAGCCTTCCAGAAAAATGTAAATTAAAAGAAAAGAATAAAGGGGATAGGGGTGCAACGGAGGAGTAGGTGGGATTGTAGATGGGTGAAAAGCAACAAAGAGTAGGTCGGAGAGAGGGGGTAAAGTAGCACAAGAGGGAGAGACAAACAGGGGTGGGGGAGAAGCACATGAGGGTGAGAGCAACATAGAGCATAAGGGTGAGGGATTTTGGTGGGAGAGAAGTATGTGAGAGAGAAAGAGCATGATAAGTGGGAGAAAGCAACATGAAGCATGGCTGCTAGTATTTGGCTAGAGGGGAAACACACAAGGGAGAGAAGTGGAAAATGCATGCACTCTTATTCAGTGCTGAACCAAAAAGAACAAATCACTTCCCTTACAGTGAGCACTGGAACAATGCAAGTCAGCCATGCAAAAGGATGGTAAAGAAACTATTCGCCAAGGGGATAGGCATATACAAAAAAAAGGCATTTTACCTTTGAATATGAAGCAAGCAAACATGAGTGACAATAAATCCAACCAATGGTACACAATGGCTGGATGAAACCCCGCTAAGTGCCTCATTATGAGGTTGGCTGTCCCACCCCCAAACACCCAAGCGGATTACAATGCTCCATTCGGGCTGACTGGTGGAAACATTGCAATAGGCACTCCTGCTGGTCAGTCTGGAAGGAACAGTGTTACGATATAAGACTCGGCTCCCTATATCATAGCACAGAAGGGCAGACCAGCACCCTTTGAATGTGCACTGTCTGCAGAGCAGACAGTGCGCATTCCGATGGTGCTGGGCAGGGGCCCCTTGTGGCCTTTGGCACTGATTTTCCACCAGCCTTTTCATACTGGGGTCCCCGCCATCGAAAGGCTGGCAGAAAGTGGGGTTGTAATCAGCCAGGAGGTACTGAGTTCAGCGCTGCCCTGGCTGGTTACAATCATGACCTCTGTCACCACATTGGGAATGATGTTCCTGGCGGGGACGCGGGTCTTCAGACGGGTCCACCCGCCAAAGTTGTAATTCAGCAATCAGACCACCTGGAGTGCAGCGGTCCAACCACCACTGTAATGCTGATGGTTCTAGCATCTCCAGCTTTGTAATGAGGCCGTACCTTTTTTGTAAGCTCCCAAAAGGCCTTTCACAACCATATTTCTTGTGCTGTCTTCTACGCAAGATCTAAAAACTCCTTGCATCTTTTTCTTTTACAGATTTCACTTCATATGCCAAATGGCTTTGACTTTTGTGATGCCAGTTACAGATCGTTTATCACACATATCACTAGGTCAAAACACGTCATAAGTACCCCTGCACATGGTTTGAAAATTTTCCAAAAGAATATTATTGAAGTTCTTTAGTGATACCTTTGATTGATCAATTTAGTCCCTGATTATGATTGGACCAAATGAGGGCAGAATATTTACAGCACATGGTAAATATGTGCAAGATGTGGTATTTACTGAGTACAGTAAATACCTCAGTTTCCAAGGCCCATATTGATACTTTTTGACGCACAACTGCGCCAACGCAGTTGTGCGTCAAAAATTTTACCGCCGGCTAACACCATTCCAACGCACCATGCGGGCGCCTTATTAATGGAATGACGTTAGCCGGCGCTGCGGACTGGTGTGCGTAAAAAAAAAATGACTCACACCAGGCAGCGCCGGCATATGGGAAAATGGGGGTTGTGCGTCAAAAAATGGTGCAAGTCAGGTCTGAGGCAAAATTCAGGCCTCAAACTGGATTTGCGCCATTTTTTTTACGCCCAACCTCCATTGACATGACTCCTGTCTTAGCAAAGACAGGAGTCATGCCCCCTTGCCCACTGGCCATGCCCAGGGGACTTATGTCCCCTGGGCATGGTCATTGGGCATAGTGGCATGTAGGGGGGCCCAAATCAGGCCCCCCTATGCCACAAAACAAATGGGAAAATAATACTTACCCGAACTTAACTTTACTTCCCTGGGATGGGTCCCTCCATCCTTGGGTGTCCTCCTGGGGTGGGCAAGGGTGGCAGGGGGTGTCCCTGGGGGCAGGGGAGGGCACCTCTGGGCTCCTTCCGAGCCCATTGGTCCCTTAACGCCGGCCCTGACCCAGGCGTTAAAAAACAGCGCACATCAGGCTGTACGCCGTTTTTTAAGGCCCACCCCCTCCTGTGCGTCAAAATGAAGCCAGAGTATAAATAAGGGGCACAGGCCTTAAAGTCATTTTTTGGAAGGGAACGCCTACCTTGCATATAATTAACGCAAGGCTGGTTCCCCCTTCCAAAAAATGACGCACATGGTGGAATTTTGACGCCCGCGGGGTCGGGCGTCAAAGTATAAGTATGGGGCAGGGTTTGCTCCGATTGTGCGTCAAAAATCTTGACGCACATTCAGCGCAAACAGAGTATAAATATGCCCCCAAGTTTCCCCATGGAAATGAGGAATTACATGTAGAATTTGATGCACTGAATTCCCACATATCTTAATAAATATTGGCCATGTTTTTCAAAGTATGTTTTAACAGGTTTGACTTGCCCAATTTAGGTGAAGCAACAATGCAGACCTGCAGTATTGATAGCAAGTTTCAGTAGTCTGATAAATGCACAAACAGGCTTTTGTGGAGAGATCAGAATGTAATGGTGCATTCATAATCAGAGCCTAGGACTTTTATGTCGCCTTTCACTGGTTTGGTCAATGCAATGTATACAAGGCTATCCATTTCAGTTAGTATAGCACTGTGCTCATAAATAATTACTGGAACACACCCACATTTCCAGAAGCATGCCTTTATTTGGTAAATGCTGAAGGTGACTTTTAAATTATCACTCAGCACGAAGCTGGAATCAGGAAAGTGGTACAGTACTTACCTTGACTGTTGAATATCACTTGGCTTGAGTCATCTATATCGTACTGCTATCAATATATCCTAAAAAAAAAAGCAATGTTACTAGCAACTAGTTTACAGATAATGTGAATTCTTTATAACCAGTTATACACAACATTGCTAAAACATTTCCCAGCGGCACACAAAAGTTCACGTTCTGTTTTTTTCAAACAAGATGATCAATGCAACAATAAACTACACGTTTCTGTAATTTCAATAAAATATTTTCTATTGTATTATTTTGATGAAAAAGATAATCTGTATGAATTAAAAAAGCTACGTTCTCATTTTGCCCAAACATTTCTCTTTCATCCACATGTCTCAAAGTGAAATATGTTTTTAATATTGATACATTCTAGTTTAAAAACTGTAGCCAAGCCCAAGATTTAACAACTCCTTATTTATTTTCTCAATATGCCCATTCTTTTATTTTGGCACACAGATTTATTGCTTACCAAAGCTGGGCTGATGTATGTAACAGTTTTGGGACCTCAAAGACTGTGATCTGTAAAAGCACAAGCTTTATAACCACAAACAAGAGTTGCAGCTTACAAAGGACACACTTCAAAGGCTTTCTGACTTGCAAAATGCACTTTGCGACTTATTACAATTTGGTTGGAAGAGTAAGATCGAAGGGAGAGCCTTCCTCCTCCTATCAATCACAGAGGACTGTGGCAATGGTTTACCACCACAAATGAGGTCTCAAGCCACTGATCCGATAAGTTTTAGGTAAAGGGGTTGGTAACCATTTTGCAAACTAGAAACTTTCCCATAAGCACAGCTCCGGCCTTGTGAATGTGAGATTTGTCATCAGGGGTAGTCTTCTCCAATGCCATTCATTTAATGACAACGGGAGGCTGTTTCAAGTAAGCATTAGGCGAAAATGTCCACAGGCATGAGGCATGATGTCCCTTGCAGGCCTCCAGGCTTTTATTCACTGGGAGCTGCAAAAAAGGTCGCTGTCTAATGAATATGTGTGGCAGGAGTTTTTGTGAAGACTGGTTTTTGCTATGTGACTGATTAGAACATCAGTTACATTGCAAAACTCTGGTCCACTAACAAAACAGTTGCTGCTTGCTGACTAGTTTGCAACCAAATCTGCAGAGACGTTTGAAGGGATGCGCAAAGTGGGCTGTGACCCAGGTCCCCAGCCTTTCGGGGGCCCCTGATAAAGCCAGCTCTGTTCTGTAGAGAGTGCTATCCTGATGACCTTGAATAATTCTTAGACAAATTGTTTTAAATACTATTTTCCTTTCATTTTTTAGGTCGAGCATAGCAGCCTACAAGCACTACTCTTCTTGATATGTTGTAATCTATTCTGTGGGCTTTAACCATGCACATCTCACACCCATCACCTTTATTTGTTCCTAGGCCTGCCTTTCAAAAATCCCTTGTTGTCATTGGTAAATGCTTTATGTTTGTCCTGCCTTGAGGCTGTTTTTCTACCACCTTGGAGAGTGACCCTGTTACATGGATTATTGCACGATCAAGCATGTACCGTAGTGTGGTGCACTATTGTTTTTTCATCTTCCTTGGTTTCGGGCATCTTGCTGTTTCTTTGCGATGTCTGCAGGGACTTTTTTATTTATTCATTTTTTTGCAGTTTTATATAGCGCAAACTCGATGCAAAGGTATTACAGTGCTTTACATGGGCACTGGTTACATTATACAAGTACACATTCATTTGTTGTAGTAAGGGGAGATTACATGATTTGCCCTGAATCACAGGATGTTGAGCTGGCGCCGAGACTCGAACCGTGTTCCCCAGCTCCAAATTTGGCAGTTCTTCCCCTTATGCCACATCATCTCCACTAGGACTCTTTGTCTGGTGGGTGTTGGGACAGTCTGGGAATAACTTCTTTTTTTCTTGTATAGCGCTTGGTAATACAGGTTCTGCCATTTCATATTGCTGCACAGCAGGTGCCATTCTTAACAAAATCACTATAATTCATTTGCATCGACCTTGCAGTGATGAAGAGATGAAAAAGCTGTGTCAGGATTGTGATCTGTGACATTCTCCCATTTCATAGTGCTGCAAAGCAGGTGCCATTCTTAACAAAATCACTATAATTCATTTGCTTCCACCTTGCAGAGATGAAGAAGCTATGTCAGGATTATTTATTTAATTTTTGTAGTTTTATGTAGCACAAACTCGACACAAAGGTATTGGAGCACTTTATATATGTTGCAGTTTTATATAGCGCAAACTTGATACAAAGGTATTACAGAACTTTACATGAGCACCCGTTGTATTACACAACATATTCCTTTTTAGCAGCAAGGGGAGATTAAGTGATATGCCCAGAATCACAGGATGTGGAGCCGGAACAGAGACTCGAACTGTGCTTCCCACCTCCAAGGTCGACAGGTCTGGCCTTTGTGCCAAACTCTCCTCTAGGGTTTTTTGTCTGGTGCATGTTGGGCAGTGTGGGAATAACTATTTTTTTTCGTATATAGTGCTTGGTAATACAGGTTCTACCATCTCATTGCACTGCAAAGCAGGTGCCACTATAATTTTTTTGCAGTTAAGCTTCCTCTTCTGTTATACTCTTTGTATATAGTCAATGTTTTTAAAAGTTAGGCTGTATTGGCAATGTAGAGGGATAACTCCTTTACATTTTTAACACACATAAATATATGGCTGCCCTCTTTTCTTTGCTCCCATTTTCCCCCCATTCCCCAGGTTAACTGCCACAAATTTGTCTCTTTGTGGCTTGTTTGGTGATACAAACGTTTAGGTAAACACATTAGAAAGGGTTGCATCTCTAGGGAATCACAGGCAGCTTGTAGGAATAAGGCAAAACACCCCCAAGATAGCGGCCTTGTTCTGTTCTCTCTCCTGCAGCCACAGGCTTGGGAGGATCGTTGTGGCACCTGCCATACATCCAGTACACTCCAAACCAAAACCATAGGTAAAATACATTGTCATTTACAACACAAATAGATCTAAGTCTCACAAATGAGAGACCTGTTGTATTGCAAATGCTTCTTTTTAATGTGGTGGTGGGTGAGAATCTATTACAGACATTTTTCAGAGAAACGTTGTGTTAATGTTTCATGCAACATCCATAAAAAAAAGTTTCTTTTAGATAAAAAAGGACCTCACATAAGAGAAATGAGAGGGTGTCACAAAGACTATTTACCCGACAGTAATATTAGTGAACTGCTACTGTGTTACAATATTGAAAACACACATCACTATCCCTGAATAAGATGCAAACAGATGTAGAAATCGGTATGAGTGACCTAGCCAAAGGGGGCTTGAAAGACCTGAAATTGGATCATGAATTCAAAACTGCTTCCAACAGGGGCCCCATAATACCTCTGGGGCAGAGCCCCCAAAATCCTTATGATGTCCCTGCCAATCTGTGAAAAGGAGACCCATATTTCCTAACTTTTTTTCACAAATACTGAGACTAAAATGTCTTTTTTTTTACTTTTCACACCCTTTGATCATTTGAGTGTGCGTCACTTTGGCTGAGGACTTTCTTTATAAGTATGCGATTTATCAAGCTTATGATGATGTCATAGTATTTTCCCTAAAATTAGTAGATGTCAGTGTTGTGCCTCTAATATGAAATATTTATTTACGCTCAAAGTTGCAATACAAGCCATGGAATATATTGTTTTTAGTCTTAGGTCGGTTGCTTTTATAAATAAGTCACGTGCAAATGTGAAGTTAAAAGAGTTACAAGAGTTACAGAGAGACAGAGAGAGGAGCTACAAGTTAACTATAAATGTGATTGGAAAAAACAAGAATGCTCCTCACAGCCTTGACCACTGCACTAACATCAACTGCCAAACAGTTTGTTCCACTTGTCCCCATTTTTTTGGCCGAACCGCATAATGCATGTGAATTGCACAATAAATAACAGAAACCGAATTTGCTAATTTCGCGCCAGTGATTATTGCACTTCTTGAGTTTTGCGCTCATTCCTACCAACATCGCTTGTGAGGGAACCCACCACAAACCACAAGTCATGCTGGGTGTTAGTAAAGAAATGGCAGCAAAAGTGTATCCGGTCCATTCAAGCCCCAGACTCTAAATGAGGCTACCTCTTGAGACCAGGAGCCTAAATCAGGAGTCTTCGGATGCCTGGCTTTTAAACTGCGGGCATGTAACCATTCTGCCCCTGATGACACCATTTCTGTCAGTGCTAAATTTGCGTTTTCGAGGACCACAACTTATTTTTCATAATCAGTCACTGAGCAAGAGAAACAAGTGCAGAAAGGGGAGGGGAGGGAGAAGAGAAAGATAGGAAACAAGCAACTACGGGAGAAAGTAGAGGAAAACATTACCTACAAGAGTGAGGTAAACAGACAGGAAGTGGTAGGGGGCGGAAGATAGAGATAGAATGAAGCCTAGGCACCCTTGGTGTAAGGCAAGCCCTGTATTTGACAGGGCTGAGGGTGGGCTGCATCGAAAATCTTTGGGGGCCTGCATTCACAATTTTACAAATTAAGCACTGGGTTTGGTTGAGCATATATTTTTCAAGTACCCCAAATTTAGAAGAGATAGTTTTAAAACGTTGAACTGATCTTCGGGGTTCCTACAGATACATTGATGGCGATGTTGCTGGAAAAAGCAGCAAAGCGAAAGTAATGCATATTTGAAATAATCTCCTACATGAACTAAATAACTAATAGAGTGTTATAGAGAATTTAAATGAGAAATTGTTTTAATCTCCTCTTACTATTTTCGGGGTCTTGTAGTGGATCATTTTGTAGCTATTGCGTGACTTACGTGATATCTAGATGCGTGTTTTGTTGGTGAGCATCTATTGACAGTGAAATAAGTGTTCCCTGGTTACTATTCAATTTGTGGTTCTTTGCTCACACGAAGCCTGAGGCTACTCTCTGTGTGACGTCCAGCAGTTTATGAATAATAAAAAGAAAAGAAATATACATTTAAGATCAGCAGTAATGTTAATGATGAAAGCCCCAGATGGGGCTTTCATTATTATGCATGAAATTGAAATTAATGCAAAGCACTTTTCAGTTTACCCCACCAACAATGGATGTCGCTGGCAGACAAACCAAAATCTTCATTGCTATACTTCCTAATCAATTATTTTAAGCAAGCTTTAAAGCTGAAGAATTAGTCCATTTTCTTTTGTTATATTTAAAACTTTTCGATAAAAATGAAAATAGCAGTTATTATCTTCTCTGACCCATGAAACATTTTCTTAGAAATAATTGCAAAAAAGGATCACATTGATCTAGGAGAATAGATTGATGGGGACATTTGGCTATGGATGATACTGAAATATAGGTAACAGGCTCTTACCTGTATCAGAGGCTCAAGCTGCACCGCAAGAGATCCTAGGAGGATACTGATATTTTAATGGGAAATATACATGATTTTTACTGAGATTTGTGGGAATGTGAATACTCTAGAGTCGCCCTATTTGTTTTGCATGAAACGGAGGGAACAGAAATGTGCCATATCTACTAATATATTGCCCACTTCTGATCCCTCCCAGTGTTGGTGTAAGTTCACCAATGCAGCTACCTTTGAGCCTTGTTGCAATGGCACTTGTGTTACGAGCAATATTGTTTTTGTGCAGGAAAGGCACAAAAACAATCCTTAAACTAATTTTCCTTTTTTATGTGTTATGCGTAATGCATCACATGCAGAATAAGGAAGAAACAATTAGAAATAACAATATTTCTCCAAATTATGCCTGAGTCTGGCAGGTGCACAATTTTGCTGCAATCTCAGGGTTATTGACCTTTAACTGTGTCAAAATCTATGGGTGGATAGATGAGAACTCCCATGCTCCACCTATGAAGTGTCTCCGTGATGCAAAGAAATGCAAGGCAGTGCTATGCATTGAGTTGTGTGACTTTGTATTTACTAAACCATGCAAAGACATGTGAAGTCACTCAAAGTGGTTTTGTGTGGCTTAGTAAATTATAGATAAGTACATCCATTGCCTTGCGACGACTTGTGTCATGCAAGGACAATGCAAGTGCTTAGTAAATTTGTACCTAAATTTTCTGGGTTCATCCAAATGTCACGCAGGGCCCAATTCACAAAACTTAATTGCAGTACTAGATTTGAGTGAGTGAGAAAATGTGTACTTCATACATCAATTAGTGCCACTTAGTGCTGGACATTCAAAAGTAAGCCACATATGTGAATGAAATCGAAATTGTTTAAGCTGCTTAAGTGATGGTGAGATGTTTATTTCAAGTAAATAAAGCATGCTGGGTTCTACAAGGCTGGTGATTGCCGGAGAGTCCAGGAACTGTTCTTCTTCTTTCTCTTCCTTAAACTTCCCATGCCTTTAAAATTATAGTTTGATTATTCAAACCACAACTGTTTCTCACAAATCCTATGTTCTTACTACTTTAGCCAAAGATCCCCCTAGGTTTTCTGTTATATATTTCAGATATTTTTTAAATTTGCAAAGATGACCAATGCTTTTCTAATGGTGTCTTAAGGGCCTCAAGACCTGGTTTTCATTAATCACTGACCAGGGTGCCAGAAGATTCTTATTGTATAACACAAGCAACAGGAAACATTACTGCTAGTGGAGCACTTAGTTGGTCAGATGTCAATTGTTTATTTTGCACCTGCAAACAAGAACAGCTGTCAATTTGTTGACGAGCATGAGAGATGCTGTTTTCTTCCGTCAGCCATACACCTGAAAAACACATGGAACTTAACTTGGTATTCCCAGATTTGAGTATACTCAAGAATGGGGTATTTAGGCCATAATTAGTGACTTTGGCCCGCTGGTAGCCGGCCACAGAACCTTTAATTTTGCTTCTGAGGTATACTTTCAAAGCATTAAAGAAAGATGACAGTTCTTCACAAGTGCTTTCCTAGAGGTATAGCTGGGTATCTACAGTTCACATTTCAATAGTAAAACTGAGGAGCATATTTACAAAATAAAGAGGCAGCCTGGTGCTGCAAGCCATCTTGCAGCAACGAGCTGTGCCATTAGGAAAGTGCAGGGATGCATCATATTTACAGCAATACAACACATCCCTGTACTTTTCTCAATGCTGGCAATGCCTAGCACCAATGCAGGCCCCCTTGCACCCTGGTGCAAGAGTGCCTGCATTGCCGAGATGAGTGTTTAAGTGCAGGAACGGACATACACACTCATAAATGGCATTTTCCTCCTTATATGTGTGCTGCAGTATGCAGCACACATAAAAGAGGAAAGAATGAGGAGAAATAAAGATATTTCTCTGTGTTGCACCACTTTTACGCTGCCCCTGTGGTGGCATAGAAATATGAATCATTCCCAGGCTTGAAAATCTGTGAATGCGTCAGATTCCATGGGTGTTGTGTGGGAACACCCACAGCAACACCCATGCAATGCCCCTTTCATTCAGAGTAATGTGTGAAAGGGATCATATTTACAAGGCCATGTAAAGCCACTCAAGTTGTCTTTGCGTGGCCTTGTAAATATGGGCTGGCACACTGCGCCACTGGAGCATCAAAAAGATTTACGCTCCGGTGGTGCTAGGGGCTTGTAAATATGCCTACTTAAACATTAGTGATACTTGCTAAGCGAGTGTAGTTGGAGGTGTAGATTACTTATCACAGTGTCCATTTCTAGCTTCAAGTGAGTGGGGTAGATGTTTGACCTAAGCTACAAGAGTTGAAGGGTCAGTGAAGATGATCATGGCAATGGTTGTTGCTTTGTGTGATTAGACCTATTTGTGCCTGAACGGAGTGACAGCATAGACTGAATGTGAAACAGGGCGTTCTTAAGAGGTATTAAGGGTTTGTAGTTGCCTGTGTTAGTGCGAAACTGAATCATGCTGTGGTAGCTTTTGCAGCAAGTGTGGTACAGAAAAGATGGGTATCAGACTGTGGCGGTGATTCTAACCGCGGCGGGCGGCGGTCGAAAAGGCCGCCCGCCAGCACAGCGGGAAAGACCCAGCAACGATGAAGCCGGCTCCGAATGGAGCCGGCGGAGTTGCTGGAGTGCGACGGGTGCAGTAGCACCCGTCGTGAATTTCAGTGTCTGCTAGGCAGACACTGAAATTCTTTTTGGGGCCCTCTTACGGGGGCCCCTGCAGTGCCCATGCCATTGGCATGGGCATTGCAGGGGCCCCCAGGGGCCCCGCGGCACCCCCTACCGCCATCCTGTGGATGGCGGTAGGGGGTGTCAGAATCCCCATGGCGGCGGAGCGCGCTCCGCCGCCATGGAGGATTCTCAAGGGCAGCGGAAAGTCGGCGGTACACCGCCGACTTTCCGTTTCTGGCCGCGGCTGAACCGCCGCGGTCAGAATGCCCAGCGGTGCACCGCCAGCCTGTTGGCGGTGCTACCGCGGTCATTCGCCCTGGCGGTTTTTACCGCCAGGGTTAGAATGACCCCCTGTGTGTTTTGACACTACATTTTTGTGGAGGACTTTAAAAGTCCAGCAAAAATGCAAGGACTGATTCCTTTGCTCCGTGAAGAGGGGAGACCACAATGAAGAGTAACTACAAAATATACTTTGACAAACAGTAAGGATATAGACTTTTATAGCTCGGTCTAACGTGCATGGCACTATTTGACTATTTTTGTGAAATCACTTTATTTGGCAGTATAGGTAAAGAAATGGAATACCTTGTTTTTCTTGGAATCTGAAACACATAGGGCCTCATTATGATCCTGGCAGTCTTCTGACCACCAGGGTAAATGCGGCAGTCCCACTTCCAACAGGCTGGCGGTGAAGACTGCCACATTCTGAGTGTGGCGGGTTGGCACCCCCATACACAGCGCCTCCCACCGCCCTCCCTGCATACATGCACACGCACACAGACAACCACACGCACCACACATACACTCATTCACCTATGCTTACATACACACATTTACTCACATGCATACAAACACGCATTCACAACAACATTCATACACGCTTTCACTCATACGCATACAAACATGCATTCACAGCAACATTCATACATGCACTCACTCACATGCATACAAACACGCATTTACAACAACATTCATGCACGCATTTACTCACACGGATACAAACATGCATTCACAACAACATTCATATACGCATTCACTCACACGCATACAAACACTCATTCACAACAACACTCACACTCGCATACACACATGCATACACATTTACATGCATACCCGCACTAACTTCAACATTTAGACACGCATACAACCACGCATACACGCATTCATGCACAAAAGCAGGCACCACACAATCACACACACACACACACAACACCCCCCACCCTGCCATCCCCCACCCTGCCACCCCCATCCCCTTCCGGACAATCACCTTACCTGGTCCGGGGAGAAAGTTGTCTGGCAGGGTATGGGAAGGGGCGCTTCCATAGCCGGCAGCGCCCCGCCAGCAGCACACCACCAGGTCGTATTATTGCACATAATACGGCTGGTGGAGTCATACTGGTGGGGCGGGGCTGGTGGCGGAAACGCCACAGTGCCTCCGACCGCCAGCACGACTACTGCAGGATGTCCGCCCCAATTGAGGCAGAAATCCTGTTGTACTCGTAATATAGTGGTCGGAAGACCACCAGCACTGGGGTCTTCTGGCACCCGCAGCTTTGGCGGTCTTCGGAGAAGACCGCCAAAGTCGAAATTAGGGCCTTAGTCATTAAGAAACAATGTTTCAGACGGAATTGATTGAGAACATTCAAAAATATAAAGCACACTAAGACATAATAGCAATATTATGGGCTTATTGGAAAGAAGTGTGAAAAAAAAAAATATCACCCAGTAAATAAGTTAAACCACTTATACTGGAAGCTAAACTACACAATGATTTATCAAAATAACCTATATTTATTTTAGCAGTTTACACAAGGCACATCATTCGCAAAAAATTAGGTGATTTGGTGATCAAGTGAGGTGACCATGCAGTACCCAAACTGATTAATGTATGCTGTTAGACTATGGAGTGATCAACACATAAATTAACTGACATCTGGCAGCAGATTGATGTAGATGAGGCATCGTTGTTACTAAATGACTGATTTGCACATTGTCTTTCTCTAGTTCCTGGAGTTATCTTTTCAAGATGTCTGGCTCATTGCTAAAAATCTGGAAAAACTCCTTCTCTGCAAATTCATTGAATGAAGGGTATGTAGGATGTTCTTCTGGAGCGAGCACATGAGAAAAAGCTGTAGATAATGAGACAGAAAGATGCTAATGGCGACATATGCAATCAAAAGCATGCTTTGAGAAACCAAACAACCTTCTTTGACAATACGGTATTCATATTTCTTTCTTCCCGTGATTAAGCATGATTCCAGTCACAAAGCACAAGTGATACTAGCAGTGCAGGAGGTGGAGGAGAGTGAGGGAAAGAAAAAGTCTGTATTAATATTGCTATCAGATAAAGTATTCTATTTAGCATAATTCTGTCGCACATATCAAAAAGTAAAGCAGAGCACATACCAGTAAGTAAATCCTTCTTTAAAGGAGAGTTTAGGGATGGAAAACAGCTCCCATGTTAAAGTGATTTAGCAGACTTTAAAAAAGACAACTGATGATACAGGAGTTTGCACTAAAACAGAAAGCATTCAATGGAACTCTGTTATGGGGTCCTTACGTAGTTTAATAACACAATATTGAAGGTTATTAAATGTCTTATATATACACTTCACTATTTGCCTACAGGTTCAACTCAAGAGTGAAATAAGCTTTTCCTCTGGAGTTCCGTGTATGGGAGAGAGGGTGTTAACAACAAATTTTGCAAAAGAATCTTTAGAATTTTGCACAATACAACTAAAGTAACCTTGCATATGCATCTGTGGAAAAAAGTAGGAAATGATTCACTAGTCTTCCAGTCCTTAGGGGTGACAATATAAGTTTGTAAGAAACTAAACAAGAACACATACCTTATGCAAATAAAATAAATCAAGAAATATGGGATTAGAACAATGCTTCTTAGAACAATGGTTCTTAGCCTTGTGACTTCTCTGGACACCGAGTTAATCATTACTGGGGCCCACGCCTGAATCGGTACCCCCACTGACTCATTGCTGGAAGCTGGGGACCCCAGCCTAAGCATTTTCATTTATAAGAACCACAAAAAATGCAGTAACAAGCATCCACCAAACAAATATACAAATGATGAAATATTTTATTTAATTAACAAACAAATATACACAAATCAAAAATGTGATTTAAATGATAAGGTTGGTGCTCTTCTGAATTCAATTATGGCCACTCATCATCCATACTATATTTTGTTTGATGCACTTGCTCTGTTCCCAAAAATCTGAGAATGGCAATTAAATTTTTAAGCACCTCCAATTTCAAATTTGTTCTCATTAACAGAACGTTTTAAAATGGTCATCTTAAAATTTTGCTTCTATATTTCCAAATGCTTTATTAATCTGTTGATATTTTTTAAATGTATAAGCTACTTGTTTGGCACTGGCTAGTTTTGTGAAACACCTGTATTTTTTAGTGTAGGTTATGAAAGGGGTTACCCAATATTCCTTGGAACCTGGGGCATATATCCCGTAAGAAGTAATGTTTCCTGCAGATTTGATTGAGAACAGTCAAAAATTTAAAGACCACTCAGACATAATAGCACTAATATAGGCCTATTGTGAAGAAATGTGAATGAAAAAAACATTAATAAATGATTTCCAACATTTGTATAGAAAGCAAAAGAAGATATATGTATTTTGGTACATTACACAAGGTACATCCTCCACCAAGAACTAAGTGCTATAGTGGTCATGTTAGGTATATGCAGCAAGAGTACCAAGTGATCAACATATAAATTGACTAACATCTGGCTTCAGGTTGATGTAGATTAGGCATCATTGTTGCTACATAAGTGATTTGCACATTGTCTTCCTCTAGATGGTGCAGTTATCTTTTCAAGATTTATGGTTCATTGCTACAAATGTGGATACACCCCCTGCCCTTTAAATGAATTGAATGAAGCTTGTGTAGGATGGTCTGTCAGAGTGAGCAAGATCAGAAACAATACTAGTGATACAAAATTGCAGAGGCGTCATATGCAACCAAAACATGGCTTGATAAACCAAACAACATTCAGTAATAATACGGTATTCATATTTCTTTTTGCTCTTCTGCAATGGAGTAGGTAAAGGGGAGTGATAGAAAGGAAAATACTTTATTAATATTGTTAACAGGTAAAATATTCCATTTAGCATCATTTTGTGCCATGCATCAAAAAGTAGAGCAAAGCACATTCGAGTAGGAAAATCCTTATAGTTGATCACGAGTATAGGTTCTGAAAACAGCTGTCATATCGGGGTAAAACGATGACTAATGGAACAGGAGTTCACACTAAAAACAGAATGCATTCAATGGAACTTTGAGTTAGAGCCCTTGCATACTTTAATAAAAAACATTGAAGGTTCCTAAATGTGCTTAAATGTACACCTCTCTAATTGCCTACAGAGTCAACTCAAGAGTGAAAGAGGCTTTTCCTCAGGAGTTCTGGGTGTGGGAAAGAGGGCGTTAAGATCAAATGCTGCAGGAGGATGTTGAGGATTTTACATAATACAATTGAAGAAACCCTACATTGGCATCTGGCGCAAGAAGTAACAAAGGCATATTCACTAGTCTTCCAAACCTTATGGATGACAATCCACGATTATAAGAAACTCAATACGAACATGCACCTGGTGCAAACAAAATAATTCAAGGATCATGGGTTTAGAACAGTGGATCTTAACCTTTTGACTTCTGTGGACACCCACTTCATCACTACTGGAGTCCACAGACCACTACTGAATTGGGACCCTCACTGAGTCATTACTGAAAGCCAGGATTCTCAGCCTGAGAATTTTCAATGATTGCCCACAGAAATGCCTTGTACAAACCATGCAGTAGCAAGCATTCATCAAACGCATAGACACATTTTGAAATAATTTAAAGGACAAACAAATTAAAAAGGAAACAAACGTTTAGTTTTAATGAAAAGTTTCAGCTTTTCTAAACTCAATTGTGGCCAGACATCGTCCATACTACATTCTAATTCATGCACTTGCTCTGCTCCCACAAATCAATCTGAGGATACTGACTTAATTTCTAGCCTCCATTTTCAAAATCCTTCTCATTTACAGAACATTTCACCATTTTCAGTTTTACTTCTTCAATTACATACACCTTATTAATCTATTGATGATTTTTTCCCTAAATAGTCGTGTACCCCCTGAGTAGGCTTTGCAAACTTCTAGTGGTCCTGGGATCACAGGTTAAGAACAATTAGTTTAGAACATTGGTTTGTATATTTAAAGGATATGTAGTGGGAAATTAAAAAAATAATTGTTTCACAGTTACAAGAAAGAACCACTCTGAAAAGTTGAATTAACATGGAAGGTATGTCAAGAGTGTGGGCATTGTTCCCAATAATGAGTAGTGTAGAAATGATATCTCAATATCCCCAATAAGTACGATAGATAAAATGCTATGCTGCCCATGGTGAACAGGTGCCAATCATCATCTAATATGGCTGATCTTTTGATCCTCTAAGTTGAGCATCTCAATTGCTATCAAAGCTGGGTATTGTTAGTAAGAGGCAGAGTCCACCCACTTTACCCTCTGGTACCTTTGGAATTGCCTTAGTACTCATCCATAGGCGGGGGACACAAAGACCTGCTCCCTTATCTTTGTAATACAACAAAGTAGACACCCCCATAATCCCTCTAAGATCCTGGTAGTAGACAGTATTGCCTTCTTGGTCCGGGAGCTAGATGTAACAAGTCTACCTGTTCTCCTTCAAAGTGTGAGTGAGGGAAGCCTTCACTGTCCTCCTCCTCTGTAGAAAGTCTGGACTCTGGCACTGTTTAGCTGTCACAGTACTTTACAGGGTATTGCAATAGCCTCACTTGAAGTTGGGGGCTAAAGCTTGGGCACCTGTGCGGGTGAGCTCAATAGTGGGCATGCCATATAGGAACTTATTGGTGGACTACAGGGCTGAGTTTGTGGTCATAAGCAGCATGGATCCGCACCATGAGCAGCACTGGTTGAAAAATACTGCATTCAAAGTACAAACAGTCCCTCCATTCAGCTGAAGGAAGGAGCCTTCATTTGTATAGAACTGTAAATCCATTCTCTGAACGAACATCTGAAACAGAAAACATTTCATTTTATAAATGTTACAAAACAAGCAATAGCAGGGAACTACCTGGATCCTCTACAATTTAATATACAATGAAGGTCACATCTGAGCTCTGTGGTGAACATTGAGGGAGGGGGGAGATGAGTTAGTGCCATGTGCAGAACTCCAAATGCACTGGAAATGTGCAATAGGATAACATAAGTAAGCCAAATGCTCCTAATGTCATGCTAAAAAGAGTTCATTACATTAAACACAGTAATAACATTTTTCTGACTCTCTGTTATTAATTAAATTGCAAAATTAATAACTTTGGTATCTGCTTCCAAAGACCATACTAGGATTAAAACCTATGACCTGCATCCCACATCTCGCCAACAACTGCTCCACTAGCTTAGCTATCCTACCAGTTTACCCTATGGAGATATTTTCTAGGAAACAGTCTCTCTGAGTGGGGAAAGCAGAATTTCCACAGCAGACCAAGATCGCTCTGACAGGGAAAACTATTAAGAGGTTGGAGTGTCTTCCCCAGCCTGGGTACCCACCCATGACTATGCCATAAACAGAACTGAATATTACATATCTTTGTCTGCATGTAACCGCAAACTCAACATTCTAAACTAAGTTTCATTACATTCCGCTCTAATAATTAAGGAGTCAGTGGTAAGCCAAATGGGTTCCATCATAAAACTTGCAGGATACTAAATCTGCCCCTTTGTTAAATAAAAAATAACAATTTTTTTTTGGCAAATATGGATATATAAGCATGTACAACTACATCTCTTCAATCAACCTTCTTAACACTTTGATCAGTCCATCTGATCTGGTTACTGAAAGCTGTCATCTTCAGTGTCAGAGATTTTTGAAGATGGTGCAGAGGTAACACGGTCACTGAGTTCTCAGGTTCAGTCTCTCCTTTATCGAATCAATTTGAAGACTGATGAATCAAAGACCCAAAGTGAGAAGAGCCTTGGGTAACACTCCTCCCATGAATGTGTTTCTTGGGAGACACCATGTGGAAAGGTTCAGCATCATATGAAGCATCAGATTTCCTTCCTTACATCTGTCGGACGACCACTAAATCCCCTCTCTTAAAAGTGATATACTTTACGTGTCGCCTCTTGTCCGCATAGGCATTCATTTTCTGCTTGTTAACCAAGTCCCTTGTACAAGTCATGTTCTCATTTCCTTCTCTCTTGTTGGTCCATTGTGGTAACTTGGTGGTCATAGCTCTCCCAAACATCAAAGTCTCAGTCGCCTGTGGTCAAGTGAGGTGTTGAATGATAAGCTTGTCGGGTACAAATTAATACAGTTTTCAAACTGAGCTTCTCAAGAGTTGTACGCTGTACTGCTTTCTTCAGCGTACTCATAAAATGCTCAACTAGCCCATTGGCCTGCGGCCACAGAAGTGTGCTCTTTTGATGCTTTACATGCAGATGAGCCAGGAATTATTTGAATTCTCAATTTCTAAAAGACGGGCCATTATCAGACTTCAAAATGACTGGAATGCCCCATGTTGCAGAGAAGTCATCTAGTCTCTCAATGACTCACTTGTGAGTTGTGGATGAGAGATCTTTGACTAATGGAAAATGTGAATATTTGTCCACAATCGCCATCACATGATTTGCCTCAACTGATGTCACCGCTTGGCCTTGTAGGTGTGCATCGAGCGTTGCTTCTGGAACATTCTGGTTCCATTTTGTCTTTGAACCATGATGCACTTACTTTTACCTTCGCTTTACAAACCGTCACAAAATGGTTCTCTTTCCCGAGTCTTTAAATATCTGGCCAATGGCAGCACATTTACCTTTCTGTGAAAAATAAAATCCACATCTAAAATATAACTTCCTTTTACATGTAGACGTCACTTTGTGTCCTTCAGTCTTTTGCTCTGTCCCACTTTTTACACTCATGACTGAATGGCCGCCGCGGTCTTTTGACCGCGGTGCGGTCATTTGGCGGCTCCCTCCAGGCGGGCGGCTCCCGCTGCCCGCCGGGCTCAGAATGAGCCCCTATGGGCCTGATTCTGACTATGGCGGACGGCGGAGGCCGTCCGCCATAGTCCCGCTGCCAAATGACCGCACTGCGGTCAAAAGACCACAGCGGCCATTCACACATTTCCTCTGGGCCGGCGGGCGCTCTCCAAAAGAGCGCCCACCGGCCCAGAGGAAATGCCCCTGCAATGAGGACGCCGGCTCAGAATTGAGCCGGCGTAGTTGCAGGGGTGCGACGGGTGCCGTTGCACCCGTCGCGTATTTCAGTGTCTGCAAAGCAGACACTGAAATACTTTTTGGGGCCCTCTTACGGGGGCCCCGCGGCACCCCCTACCGCCATCCTGTTCATGGCGGGTTTCCCACCATGAACAGGATGGCGGTAGGGGGTGTCTGAATCCTCATGGCGGCGGAGCGCGCTCCGCCGCCATGGAGGATTCCCCCAAGCAGCGGAAAGTCGGCGGGAGACTGCCGACTTTCCGCTTCTGACCGCGGCTGAACCGCCACGGTCAGAATGCTCGTGGGAGCACCGCCAGCCTGTTGGCGGTGCTCCCGTGGTCGGTGGCCCTGGCGGCCACCGGCCGCCAGGGTCAGAATGACCCCCTATATACCACATCAAGGTAAGTAGGTGGGGAGTTAAGAATAGCAAATCTACACATTCATATAAACCCTTACCTTGATAATGTGTGATAGTCAATATTTGTGTAAGTCACTATTTTTCATCTCAGTAGTCTGAAGTACAACCCAGTAAAATATAAAACATATCCATTGACACTGCAATTGAAATCAGAATATAAAGAAAATCAGGAAAAGTGCAAGCTTTTCAGATGATTGTCACTAGAGTTATCAAACTTTGTACATAACCTCATCAGATTTGTTTCTTGTTTTGTTTCTGTAATCAGAGCTTGAATTTGACTTTTTCAAGGTGGAGTCAAGCAAGATCAAACTTCAATTGCAATCAACCATGAATAGTATATCGATCCCCTAGCTAAACCAAGAAAAATAACTCACTGAGCTTTATACTCACTGATCTCCCACTATCAGCACATTCACAGTTGATCTAATATTATTCATATGTGTCCATCCTTTCAATGTAGATTCTGAGTGCACTCTGAGCTTTTAAGACATTTAGAATCCCCATTCACAATAACATATCATTTTGGTAAGAAAATGCTGTTACAGCACTGTAATGAATTTGCTCTGACCTTTGCACTGCCCTTTATTTTTACTTTTTGGACCTGTGTATTTTGCCCCATGATGTGGTCCTAGACCTGCTAAACAGTCCTCAGACACTGTAAATTAAATTTTCTATTACTCCCATTACATTCCCATGCTATTACAGGACAGATTTGACCTGACATGACACTAACATCAATCTGGAAAATAATAATACCTTACTAGTAGATGCTAGTAGATGCCCAGCTTGTGTCTTGAAAGGCATGCATATTGTTTATGAGTTAGCATGTTCAGTAGTGTAGCTATATGTACATTTTAAAAACATCTCTCCTGGTGTTTGAAGTATAGACTCTATACCTGTATATTGTATACCACCTGGGGGAAATGTAAATGAAATGTAAATTAATTCTAAATCCATATGTAGAGGTTAGTAGCAATTACAGATTAAAAAAAATACAAATGTGTACACCTACATTTACATGAAACAAACAGGCCCATGGATTTAAACATGTTTAAGAATTTTTAAATATGTGAGTTTGAACTTTATATATATTTGCCAGCCCTGTGAGATTTATAATGTAAATTACAGTTTCAAGGCTAGAGAGAAATCTAAGTGAATTATAGTAATTATCCATCTGGGATATCAGCAAGTGCCAGAGTACAAAAGCTTCTCTAGAAAATGACAACTGGTCAGAATTTTGAAGGAATGGCTTACCTCTACCAGAGAGAAAGTCTTTACTTCTTCTTTGTTAAGCTTCTTTTTAGAGAAACTGCTCTCTTAACCATAACTTTCAGAGAATTAGCTGCTTCTGTGGTAATTGTCCAAACCTTTAAACTGAATTCCTGTTCTTGAATGGATTTACTTACTGGTTGTACCCAGATTACCTCTGTTGTGTCTTGCTAGTTTTATGACAGAACCCTTATGACTAAGAACAGACTCCGTAGAAGTGTGATGTAGTTGTTAGAGCAGAATGTGTGAAAGCTTGGTTAAGAATGTTGAGTTTGCGGTTACACACAGAAGAATAGAGACATGTAATATTCAGCTCCACGTGCTGCATAGTCATTGGTAAGTACCCAGGCTTAGGAGGATACTACAACTAGCAACGAGATAGGAGATAAGTAAACAGAAGAACAATCATACTCCCAGGAAGTTTGCTGTGGTCCAAGCAAACTGCCTGTGCATGCCACTTGTGTTGCTATCCAAGTATGGAATGGAGGCCTCATGAATGTGCAGTCAAAGCACAACTTCAGCTGCAGTGAAGCAGTTGAAAACAACAAAGCATTGTAAAGAATCTACACATTGTTGGCCAAGAACCTGCTGGTCAGCCTATACATAAAGATACTGCACTGCCACGCAAGGTAAAAGTGTACATTATGCGGAACGTTAACTCTGAAGGTGGATACAACCAGGTTTACAAAGTGCAGCCAAAGATAATCTTAACTCAAATAATGTTGCGAACAAAAGCGCTGCAAGTTGGAGATTAACCAGTTGTCCATAGGGGCTCATTCTGAGCCCGGCGGGCAGTGGGCAGCGGGAGCCGCCCGCCTGGAGGGAGCCGCCAAATGACCGCACCGCGGTCAAAAGACCGCGGCGGCCATTCAGACATTTCCTCTGGGCCGGCGGGCGCTCTCCAAAAGAGCGCCCGCCGGCCCAGAGGAAATGCCCCTGCAACGAGGACGCCGGCTCAGAATTGAGCCGGCGTAGTTGCAGGGGTGCGACGGGTGCAGTTTGCACCCGTCGCATATTTCAGTGTCTGCATTGCAGACACTGAAATACACAGTGGGGCCCTCTTACGGGGGCCCCTGCAGTGCCCATGCCATTGGCATGGGCACTGCAGGGGCCCCCAGGGGCCCCGCGGCACCCCCTACCGCCATCCTGTTCCTGGGGATGGCGGTAGGGGGTGTCAGAATCCCCATGGCTGCGGAGCGCGCTCCGCAGCCATGGAGGATTCCCCCGAGCAGCGGGAAGTCGGCGGGAGACCGCCGACTTTCAGCTTCTGACCGCGGCTGAACCGCCGCGGTCAGAATGCTCGTGGGAGCACCGCCAGCCTGTTAGCGGTGCTCCCGTGGTCGGTGGCCTTGGCGGCCACCGGCCACCAGGGTCAGAATGACCCCCATAGTGTCAAGGTAAGTAGATGCAGAGCTACAAATCATAAATTTATACCTAACTACACAAACCCGTGATATTGAAGATTGTGGAGCCACATTGTTGCTGGCCAATATTAAAACCTCAACATTATTGCAATAAACCTCTTGCTGTGTACAGTATATATACTGATTCAAGTCAAGCTCACCTGATGACTGGACATTTTAGTATTTTGTAGTCTTTTTGTTAGTATACTTTGTTAACCGATCTTATAGAAGTGACACACTGAATCAATAAACTTTACTCGTTTGACATAGGCATTGATTGTTTTAAGCCACTACCTGAGTTAAAGGTGAATTATTTTAACCACTTTATTGGAGCTGTCAGTATGTTCCTGACTGCCTCACTACACTTATAATGTGTCAGTCCAGAATGTGTTTATGACCACATAGGGAATTTGGAGCACAAGGCAGAAGCATCCCTTGCAGCCTGAGCTTGACTTTTTTTTGTTTTGCTGTAACACCAGAGTACACAGTACACTGACTTCACAGAAAAACAAAGAGAAAGTAGACTGTGCTACTGGCCCAGTCTACTTTCATTTCTGATCAGCGCCAGATCAAATAATCCTTCCCACTTAGCACCATTCCATCAAGAGATGTCGTTCAGAAAGGAACTGAAGACTTGGCTATTTAAAACCTAAATCCCTTGAATAAATTTAAACAGTATGTCACCGTTATGGCTGTTTAAGCGCTACGAGGCCGTTGGCAGTTAGGCGCTATATAAACCTTTATAACATAACATAACATAACATAACATAACATAACATAACATTCCCTTCAGGAGAGGCTGTCCCAAGTGGATCACTGCTTGCAGATCACCCTCAGATGAAGGGTGATCCTAAGCATGGATCCGGCCCACTAAATATCAGGGAGTACTTCATTCTGTGAGGAGTGGCCCCTTGGGCGAGCAGGGAGCCATCCCACCAAGGGCAAAACAATCTTTGTGTGCCACCTGGGACAGATTGGGAGGTTCGCCCCAACAGCCATAGCACCCTACAAAAGGAGTGCAGTCTTCCTGCCCCCTGTAGTGTACATCGAGGGTTGTATTCCCAATGTGATCCACTGGGTAGTAGAAAGCACACTAGACACTAGGGATTTACACATGATGGAAAATAAAAGGGAAGTGGGCATGCCACCCTGGTATCGGGCCATTCCCCCACCCCAGAAAAGGCATTTAGCATTCATGCCCTCTCAAAGAGCAGTTTGGGGATTGCTTCCAATTTGCCCCCCTCAGGGATTAGAAAGACCACTAGACACCAGGGATTTTTGTTAGGGGGCACAAAAAAGCTGGTAGGGCCGATCCATCCAAACTTCAAACTCTGCTGCCACCCCAAAAAGTGCCCATCAGTCTTGGGGTGCTTACCCTGAATTTTCTCTCAGGGAAATTCATATGTCACCATGTTACAATTTTCCGGTCTTATGTGTTACAGGAGCTAGTTCCAGCCCCACAAGTGGGGTAGTATTTTTATCAAGAGAAGTGTGGAAATGCTGAGTGGTAGAAATGTTATGGCTCCCCTCAGATTCTGGATGTTTCCATCATAGAAATGTAAGGGAGTTGTGCAATTTCAAGAAAAGGCCCAAGTACAGCAATTATCCAAACTGCCAAAATAGATAATGTTTTAGACTGGAAATGCTGATGGTTCCATGCTGTAGTTTGAGGCATTCTGTGTCACAGCACTAAGCTCAGTGATGCAGTTGGGGTACAATTTTTATCAGAAGAGTTAAATCACAGAATAGTATTGGCTTCTAAACATAAGCCAGTGTGTTAAATAGATCAGATTCTGCAAATTGCCCTCTAAATCACATTAATGTGGATAATCCACTGTAGGAGGCTGGACTGGCTTGTAGTGAGTACCAAGGGGTACTTGCACCTTGCACTAGGCCCAGTTATCCCTTATTAGTGTATAGGGTGTCTAGCAGCTTAGGCTGATAGATAATGGTAGCTTAGCAGAGCAGCTTAGGCTGAACTAGGAGACGTGTGAAGCTACTACAGTACCACTTAGTGTCATATGCACAATATCATAAGAAAACACAATACACAGTTATACTAAAAATAAAGGTACTTTATTTTTATGACAATATGCCAAAGTATCTTAGAGTGTACCCTCAGTGAGAGGATAGGAAATATACACAAGATATATATACACAATAGCAAAAATATGCAGTATAGTCTTAGAAAACAGTGCAAACAATGTATAGTTACAATAGGATGCAATGGGGAAACATAGGGATAGGGGCAACACAAACCATATACTCCAAAAGTGGAATGCGAACCACGAATGGACCCCAAACCTATGTGACCTTGTAGAGGGTCGCTGGGACTATTAGAAAATAGTGAGAGTTAGAAAAATAACCCTCCCCAAGACCCTGAAAAGTGAGTGCAAAGTGCACTAAAGTTCCCCTAAGGACAAAGAAGTCGTGTTAGAGGAATAATGCAGGAAAGACACAAACCAACAATGCAACAACTGTGGATTTCCAATCTAGGGTACCTGTGGAACAAGGGGACCAAGTCCAAAAGTCACAAGCAAGTCGGAGATGGGCAAATGCCCAGGAAATGCCAGCTGCGGGTGCAAAGAAGCTTCTACTGGACAGAAGACGCTGAGGTTTCTGCAGGAACGAAAAGGGCTAGAGACTTCCCCTTTGGTGGACGGATCCCTCTCGCCGTGGAGAGTCGTGCAGAAGTGATTTCCCGCCAAAAGAACGCCAACAAGCCTTGCTAGCTGCAAATCGTGCGGTTAGCGTTTTTGGACGCTGCTGAGGCCCAGGAGGGACCAGGAGGTCGCAAATTGGACCAACAGAGAGAGGAGACGTCGAGCAAGACAAAGAGCCCTCTCTGAAGCAGGTAGCACCCGGAGAAGTGCCAGAAACAGGCACTATGAAGATGCATGAAACGGTGCTCGCCGAAGTTGCACAAAGGAGTCCCACGTCGCCGGAGACCAACTTAGAAAGTCGTGCAATGCAGGTTAGAGTGCCGTGGACCCAGGCTTGGCTGTGCACAAAGGATTTCCGCCGGAAGTGCACAGGGGCCGGAGTAGCTGCAAAGTCGCGGTTCCCAGCAATGCAGCCCAGCGAGGTGAGGCAAGGACTTACCTCCACCAAACTTGGACTGAAGAGTCACTGGACTGTGGGGGTCACTTGGACAGAGTTGCTGGATTCGAGGGACCTCGCTCGTCGTGCTGAGAGGAGACCCAAGGGACCGGTAATGCAGCTTTTTGGTGCCTGTGGTTGCAGGGGGAAGATTCCGTCGACCCACGGGAGATTTCTTCGGAGCTTCTGGTGCAGAGAGGAGGCAGACTACCCCCACAGCATGCACAAGCAGGAAAACAGTCGAGAAGGCGGCAGGATCAGCGTTACAGAGTTGCAGTAGTCGTCTTTGCTACTATGTTGCAGGTTTGCAGGCTTCCAGCGCGGTCAGCAGTCGATTCCTTATCAGAAGGTGAAGAGAGAGATGCAGAGGAACTCAGCTGAGCTCATGCATTCGTTATCTGAAGTTTCCCCAGAGAAAGAGACCCTAAATAGCCAGAAAAGAGGGTTTGGCTACCTAGGAGAGAGGATAGGCTAGCAACACCGGAAGGAGCCTATCACAAGGAGTCTCTGACGTCACCTGGTGGCACTGGCCACTCAGAGCAGTCCAGTGTGCCAGCAGCACCTCTGTTTCCAAGATGGCAGAGGTCTGGAGCACACTGGAGGAGCTCTGGACACCTCCCAGGGGAGGTGCAGGTCAGGGGAGTGTCCAGTTTCGCGCTAGAGCAGGGGCTAAGGGGTCCCTGAACCAGTGTAGACTGGCTTATGCAGAATTGGGCACATCTGTGCCCAACAAAGCATTTCCAGAGGCTGGGGGAGGCTACTCCTCCCCTGCCTTCACACCATTTTCCAAAGGGAGAGGGTGTCACACCCTCTCTCAGAGGAAGTTCTTTGTTCTGCCATCCTGGGCCAGGCCTGGCTGGACCCCAGGAGGGCAGATGCCTGTCTGAGGGGTTGGCAGCAGCAGCAGCTGCAGTGAAACCCCAGGAAGGGCAGTTTGGCAGTACCAGGGTCTGTGCTACAGACCACTGGGATCATGGAATTGTACCAACAATACCAGGATGGCATAGAGAGGGCAAATCCATGATCTTAGACATGTTACATGGCCATATTCGGAGTTACCATTGTGAAGCTACATATAGGTAGTGACCTATATGTAGTGCACGCGTGTAATGGTGTCCCCGCACTCACAAAGTTCAGGGAATTGGCTCTGAACAATGTGGGGGCACCTTGGCTAGTGCCAGGGTGCCCTCACACTAAGTAACTTTGCACCTAACCTTTACCAGGTAAAGGTTAGACATATAGGTGACTTATAAGTTACTTAAGTGCAGTGTAAAATGGCTGTGAAATAACGTGGACGTTATTTCACTCAGGCTGCAGTGGCAGGCCTGTGTAAGAATTGTCAGAGCTCCCTATGGGTGGCAAAAGAAATGCTGCAGCCCATAGGGATCTCCTGGAACCCCAATACCCTGGGTACCTCAGTACCATATACTAGGGAATTATAAGGGTGTTCCAGTAAGCCAATGTAAATTGGTAAAATTGATCACTAGCCTGTTAGTGACAATTTGAAAGAAATGAGAGAGCATAACCACTGAGGTTCTGGTTAGCAGAGCCTCAGTGAGACAGTTAGTCATAACACAGGTAACACATTCAGGCACACTTTTGAGCACTGGGGCCCTGGCTGGCAGGGTCCCAATGACACATACAACTAAAACAACATATATACAGTGAAAAATGGGGGTAACATGCCAGGCAAGATGGTACTTTCCTACATCCACACAATCACTATTCCTAGAATCAGGATCTAGGAAACATTTAAAAAATGTCCTAATTTCCTTCATATCCACTTTTCATTCATTACATTTTCCCTTATGAATTGATGCACATTCCGTGCACAGAGAAAGGTCATTATAAGTTGCAGCTCAGCTGTTAACTATGAGTATCGTGTTTTTTACAACCAGCAAACACTGAATTTCGTTGAGACCAGGATGATCTGACAAATGCAATGGTGTATTGCTTTTGTAAATCGGCCACTGATGCAAAACATTACAGATGAAAATGTTGTTAGCTATGTTTTCCATTATTTTTTATCTCAGTGACTTGTTTATTTGGAAACTATGAGCTATCTACAAAAATCACCTCTAGCTGAATGTAGAATATTGTCTGGATTTTAGAAATGTACAGCTTTCCAGATGAGAAAGCCACGAGTTTTGAACAGAAATCACCCCATAATAAATTCTGAAAATTATCTAGTTTCGGAAAATTATAGTTTTCTGGGTTCTCCAATGGGCTTCACACCATTTTCCACCATAAACTACAAGTAGGTTTCAGCCACAAAAATAGGAAAATGGAGTATCACTTACAAAATGTTAAAAGTGTGGTACAAAACTATATTTTTGATTTTTTTCTTGTCTCTCCACGTAAATCTACAAACTTTTAGAATCTCAATAATGTGGCGAACAAAATACACACATTTGGTGTGGATACCTTTGGAGGAAAAAAGTTATGAAGATTTAAGGGAAAAGTACCTCAAACATCAGTAAAGGGCTTAACACTAAGGGGTGGAAAAGCTTCAGCAGCTAGAGGGTTAGCATTGGCTTGCAAAGGTATCCTAAGGACACGGGATTTTTGCTTTCCACTCTGTCTTAGATAACTACATCTTTCAATGCGGTGATATGTCAAAAATATTGATAACAAAAATACCATTTGACAAATACTGTGGCCTAAAGATTGTTCACAAACGTATCACTTGATTTGGTCTAGATATTGTATTAATACTTCTTGTGAACAATATTTTTGTGAAATATATTTGTTTAAGGATATTTTTTCAGACAATATTCAGGTCACAATATTCTAGTACCATACCTTTAGTGATGACAACTATTGTTTCCGAGCAATGTTTCAAACATAATAAAAATTAGAATACAGATGTTGGAACTAAATAACTTTTTCAGAACTCATACAAAACTATTATCCTGTCAGCATAGTACTCATGCATTGTAGTCAAAACTAAATCTGAAACACACTCAAACCTGAGACATCTATGAGTGAATGCGGAGAAAATATGGATAACTGTGGTTTACCAGTGACCATAAAGTTAGTGATCCTCCGTACCCAAGCACTGTCACTTGGTAACAGTTAGAAAACCACATTTTAAAGAGCAGACATTTAATATTACTTGCAATGTTCATAAATAAAATACTGGGTGGTGACTGATACTACTGAAGTAGTTAATAATAACTAAGTGATTCAAATTCCACATGGAGTTTTTCAATCACTAAGCCTATGTTAGCTGGAGGGAGGATTTTCTGGAATTCCATTTTCATTGGAGCCTTCTTCTTAGTATTGTCATGTGCTACTTAAAAATGTGCTTCATTGTTTTTCTACCTATTTTGTTGCATCTGTGTGAGCCTTTTGGACTTAATTGTTTTAACCAGATATTTGTCTTGCCTGTCTTCTTTACCAGGACTAGAGTATGAGTAAATGCTGTAGCTACAACCAACAAAGCCAAAACACAAGCAAATTTCTAAAGGCCCGCCTCTAGCCACTGGGCCTGGAGTTAGATTATCTGATGGGATCTTCCACGATCACAAAATCTTCTCCAAGGAGATGGTCGAGATGCCCAACCTCCTTCCTAAGTATCTTGGCAGAGTAACAGTTGAACATCTGCACTTGGTAAGCTGCCAGATGATTCAGCATCATCTTGGGGAAATAAATTATTCAACCTGCAGATCACACTGGAAGTGAAACTAGATATCAATGCAAGTTATTAGAAGCACTATGCTACTCTTGTGCTGACTTTATTTTCACATTATTCTGTATTTTCATATGCTCATATGTTAATTGTATACTGGCAGAACTAGCATCAATTAGTCATCAAGGGGAAGTTGGGATTGGTGCATTGTTTATTATTCTGTAGGAAGGTGGTCAGAAGGGAGTATAATGTCAAGGTTGTAAGGAAAATTGGAGAGACATAGGTTCTGAGTTATTTATTGAATTGTATAAGTGATGGCAAAAGCCTGAAGTGCAAAGGGAGATCTTTTAACAGCCATGTTCCAGATGCTGAAAATATATGTTGGTGTGCGTGTTCCTTGTAAGTCATTTAGGTGTACAGTCAGATCAACAATGCTCTCCTAGTTGTGTAATTCCACGGGATGTGTTGAGTCTATAGACTTGGTAGTCAAGTCTTACAATTTAAAGGGCCTGATATAGATATTGGCTAGGGGGTTACTCCATCACAATGGTGTGGCTATCCCATCAGCTGAAATCTAAATCCCATTGTATATAATGGGATTTACATTTCAGTGGATAGAATATCCATCACCGTTGTGATGGAGTAACTACTCCCTCAATATCTAAAGGAGGTCCAAAGTTCTTTGCTGGTTATACAGCAATCATGAAAATGGATCTCAGAAGGAAGAGGGAGTCGGTATAGGACTTTAAAGAAGGGGAAACTTGCTCAAGGTGTTTTTGGTTGATATTTAACTAGACTGCATGAAATCCTGCTTTAGTTATTGACAAGGAGGATTAAGACAGGCCCTTAACCAAAGCATGTGGCAGTGTGAGGGCTTGGACTGTGGTTCATGGTATGAAGCTGGGACGATGTGCTTAAGTTTTCAGTAATTTTTACCAGAACCAAGCTGTCTGTGCTTTATTCTCTCTATTGTTGTTTAAGTATAATGAAGAGTCCATAATAAAGGCCAGTGTTTTAGCTTAGGTAGAGCTTCAGAGAAGTCATTTGAATTCATTTTAAAGAGCTACCCCTGCATGATTGGTTATGTAGTTACTCTTTTGATGAGTTAAAACTCAATCTTTGTTGGGTTGAGTTTAAAAAATACTGAAGATTTGCAAGGTTGAATGTGGACCAGGCATAATCTAAGTTGAAGATGTGTTTCATTAATGACAGTTTCAGAAATAATTGGGTGTTGTCAGTGTAAAGGTGGATAGAAATACACTGTTGGCTAAGAAATAGTTTTAGTGGTTTCATGTGCGAGGTATGGGAGCAAGGATAGAACCCGACATGATACATTGGAGAATTTCAAGTAAAAATCTATGTTTAACATTATCAAAGGATGCCAATAGGTTGGACGATTACTGAAAGAATGCCATCTTCAACCAGTAGTGACCACCTCCATACTACAGCGTGGGCAAAAAAACTGATTGATAGATGTGTAGATGACTGTATCAGTGTGCTCTTCTCCCTTTCAAGAATCTTTCCTGGTAAATGATGGCACATAATAAGGCTGTAATTGCAAAGTTCATCTGGGTCAGGATCAGATCTTTTAAGCAGGGGATGGATTTCACCAACTTTCTATGATGAGCAGAAGAGGTCTGTTAGAAAAATGGGCACTGTTTAGATTGAAGCCTAATGAAACAAAGATGTGATAAAATATGTTGGACTGAGGGTGCCATAATAGCGTGATGGTTTTAGAGAGTGAATGAAGGTAGCTAGATATTGTGTTGCCAAAGGCTTAAATAACTGCCAAGGAGACGTACAATGAGGGAAGTGGATATGTCAGCGTAGACTTTGATTGTGTTTAATTTTTTTTAAATAAAATATCCATCGATATTAGTTAATTCTTGCACAGTGCCTTTTAGGTAGTTGGGGGAAGGGATTGAAACAGTGTTTCAGATCTTTGAATAGTTCCTTCTTTTCATTTTTAGACTTGAGGATGGACTCTGAATATGAGAGTTGTAATTTATTTTTCACCTGCGGCACAAGAATGAGTACGTTTGCTGGGTTTTTTGATGTGTAACAGGAATTTTCAAGTGTGCGAATATTAATTTTGGTATAATTTTGTTCCAGAGTATATCAAGGTTGAAAAGCGTTTAGGTCCAGATTTCTTCAAAATCAGAGGACCATCAGTGGGTATTTCAATTTACAATGCAGTCATTGCTGATACGTGAACTGGAATCTTTTGTCTGTGTCCACTAAATAAAAGTTTATTACTTTTTGCAATCCAGAGATGGTTCGTACTAGCCATAATTACTCCCTCCCTTTCTCAGTAGCTACACCACGCATGGCAAGGGTTGGTCGGATACAGTCTCCCCCTGTAAGCACCCAACTCCACACCACAGATAACTTTTCAAGGTGAAACTGCTGAGAAAACTCACTTGCTTTGCTTGGCCATGCACAAGTATATGTTCACATAGTATGTAGAGTTTGAAGGGGGACATTTTAGTAATCGGTCCATCTCCCTGGAAAAAGGTGGGAAGACCTTACATACACTAATATATATTGGGCGTGGCCAAATGGTGGTCTTCAAGGCCATTTTGCATGTTCAGAGTATCACTATATAAGATATTGCGCTCGAAGGAGCAAGGATGCAAACACCTCCATCAAGGATTACAGATACCTTTTCAAGGTGGAACCGCAGAGAAAACAAACCTACTTTGCCTTGGACACACACAAGATGTTAGGATGATTTTTACTTTACAGAAGTAAGTGATTCTTTGTTTGGTGGAGATGTGATCATATTCCTGTGCATCAAGAACATGTCTCGAAAATCAGCACGAAACGCACTCGGGGGCCGTTTAGTAAGCTATCACTGCATATCACTAATAGGACACACACACACATGCAAATAATACATATGTATATATATATATATATATATATATATATATATATATATATATATATATATATATATATATTTGCAAATTATTTCACCCAGTTGGACAAAAATCAAGACACCAGACAGACAGTTCAAAATATATTAAGGAAAGTCGAAAATGTTCTGAGCCTCGATAAGTCGGGTAATTTTTCTGGATATATATATATATATATATATATATATATATTTTCCACCGTCACTGTTCAAACAAGCAATAGGAGTGGACCATTTTGCCTCATCAATTTAATTTATTTAGTGCTTCTCCACCATTAAATAAATGATTTTATATATATGTATATATATATATTTTCTCAACAAATGGCCTTGTTACAGCCTGCGTGCTCTTGCTGCCAGTAGCAATGTGGGAGTTGGCGACCAAACTCCAATAAATTCTTCAACAAAAATCAACCATTGCACTCCAGGAAGTCTATTGGCAAGCTTGTTTATCTGTTTATTTAGCAAAAGGCAAGTGTCTCCACCACCCAACGCGTTTCAACCACCAAGGTCTTCACAAGGTGATCAAGACGTTGTTGGTCGAAATGCGTCTGGTGGTGGAGGCACTCACTTTTTGATAAATAAACAAGCTTGCCAATAGACTTCCTGGAGTGCAAGGGTTGATTTTTATTGAAGAATATATATATATATATATATATATATATATATATATATATATATATATATATATATGTCTGATTTCTTTTAGGAATTTTGATTTTCGTTTTTGATTTTCCTTCTCTCATTCTGTCTGTCCTCATTTTATCATAAAACTCAGCCGGCGAATTGATACATTTCTTATCGCTTGCCTATGCTTAATACATGTGCATTCCCAGAGCATATTACATTTTCAATACAATCTTGAACAGTGCGGCAACTCAATGTGTCAAACATTCGCCAGTGTAAAAAGCAATGCCACCAGATAGCACCATAGTGCATATTTTCTTAATAGACTATAACATTAAAAATGCAGTTAGAACAGGGACCAATGGAATGAATTAATAATGAAGCATTCCACCAAGATTAGATCTTGGGCGGGAGCAGTGTTCCTTTTAGATCTAAAAATCAATTTGGCCAATTGATCTGGATTCAAGAATAATTTTATCAATTTAACTATGTTTTTATATTCCTGCGATCAAAAAATGGTGAATTCACACTACCAGAAGATTAATGTCACATGAACAAAAGTAGTATTTATAGATGGACTGTCTGTGCAACTATCTATTCAAATTCAGAGTCTTTTCACATCCATTGTCATTCTTGCCAACATATCTTTTTTATTTGGTGTTTGCATCCAATGCACTCTGACAGCTTTTGTTCCTCGACCTCAAATGCCTGAATGTGCTCAGTTTTCTTTTCATCGTTCAAACTTAAAGTTTTCAGATGCTTCTCCAGTACAGTCGTATTGAAATATTATTTTGTTGTGTTCTAGCTCCGGATGACAAGACTGAAAAATGAAATGCCAACGGCTGATCAGCATACATAGATAGTTGCAGTGAAATCGCATGCTATTGATCATCCTAAAGGGATAATCCAACCCAACTTTTATTTGAAAGTTTTTGCAAGTACCAGAGCAAATGCATGGCCATACAGAGGTATGGGAAAGCAGTGCAGTTTTCTTTATATGTAGAGCTGTGTGAAGTGGCATTGATGTTTTTTCACAAAGAACTGGCACACTACAAAAAAAACATAAAAGTACGCCAAGCTCGGCACAATGAGTGCTTTTTGTGAAAATCATGACTTTTATGAGTTTTTTGTAGGGATTATTATGTGTGTTGGGTCACTGCATATATTGGTAGTTACCAGCACAAACTGATGTCAGAGTTCTTATGAATAACCAAAGCAGGTAATGCACTCAAAACCCAAAAACATTGAAAACTCACAAATCTTCAGTTGCCTCAGAGCCGTTGATCAGTGGATGACCTGGAGCCATCTCAAACTAAATACCTCCAAAACAGAAATACTCATATGTGGTGACTGAAAAAAATTATGACCCTCTGTGCGTCTGGACTGACGATCTCGGACCACCTCCTCAATTATCCAAGGAAGTTAAAAACCTAGGAATCACCATGGATTCCAAGCTAACTATGAATGCCCAAGTAGACAAATTAGCACGAACAAGCTTCATCACCCAAAAGACTTTACGACGCATCTTCCCCCACCTCGGATTTCCACACAAGGTGCAAGCTACTATCTCGCTTGTACTATCCAAACTGGATTATGCCAATAGCCTCTACCATGGATCATGTCTATCTGTTCTGAAAAAACTACAACGTATCCAGAATTCCGCAGCCAGGCTACTACTACATATAAAGCCGCAAGCCCACATCTCCCCTGCCTTGAGAGCACTACACTGGTTACCCTTTGCCAAAAGATGCACTTTCAAGCTGCTTTGTATCACCCACAAAGCTATACATGGAACAGGACCGCTTTTTATCAGAAAGAAAATTACCAAATATATCCAACAAAGAACCCTACGCTCAAGACTGGCACCCCGCCTTAGAACACCACCATACAAGAAAAAGACTGTAGGTGGTACATCCTTCTCCGTCCAAGCAGCCAAACTATGGAATTCATTACCCCCAACTATAAGAGCTACAGATAACTTTCTTGTCTTCAGAAAACTACTCAAGAGTTGGCTCTTTCCTTCATAACCACCTTTTTCAAACAACTATGAACTACATATGTCTATGTGGATAAATATTTTTTTCAGATTGTATGTATATTTCTATTTATTAATAGTTTCTTTGGAAAATATGTATTGCTACTGTCATAACAATAAAATACACACACACTCTTTAAACCTGTCTTACTAAGTATTTTTTTTACCCATGATTCTAATTATGTATTGTATGTGCATATGTGTGTGTATTCATGTGTGTGTGTGTGTGTGTGTGTATATATATATATATATATATATATATATATATATGTGTGTATGTATGTGTATATGTTGTTTCTGTGCTTGGCATGTTCGTGGATCATTGCATGGCTCCTGGTTTTTGGGTTGTTATACTAGATATCTATGAATTCCTGCTCTCATCTTATCACACTTATCTACTCATCACTCTTATGTCATGTCTCTATCAAACTATCCTCCATTCTCACTCTGACTCATCCCAAATCCCTTCTACCACTTTCATCTCCTAAATATCTCTGCCTAAGCTCTTCCCTCCACCTCCACATCTAACTCACCAAACCTCACTCTACCTCTGTGACCTCCCACACAACCCTACTAAATTCTCCTGCATTTATCTCACCCTGCTACTATGCTCTCCCTAACCATTCCACATACTCTTCCCCCTCCGCCCCCCTTTATTCACCCCAAGCCTTTGGGTTGAGTAAATGAAGGATATACTCCCAATTAACACTTCTGGATTTCTTTCCTCCTCCACCCCTCCATTACTCCAGTCAATCTAACTAACAAACTCTCATATCCGCGGCTCAAATTAACTCATAATAATACTAAAACTGTACTCATTATTAAATGATACTAATCCATCACTAATTCTTGTTGGGTTCCGGAGTAGCGTGCTACTCATCGAAAAGCGCTTCGACGCCTCGTCAGGGGTAGTAAGCGCTATATAAATATGATTACAATACAATACAATACAATATTCGCCTTCAAGATGCTCCTGAGTTACAAATTAGTACACAGGAGAGTAAATTGTGCAAGTGCATAAGTGTAGGAGGGCAAGCAAGCCTTTCACAGCTCTATACATTGGGTCACAGAACTTAGAGGCTATTTGGAATATTGGGCCACATGTATCAAGCTGTTTTCAAGTCGCAAATGGGCCGATTCGGAGAAACGGCCCATTTGTGACTGGAAAAAAGCATTTAACATGTATGCAAACTCCAGAATGGCAATTTTAGTTTGTGACCAAATACGGATTCAGCATTTGGAAGGGGTGCCCCTTCCCAATACGGAATCGAAATGCTGCGTAATAATGTTTTGCGATCTAATTCCACTCACCAAACATTAATAATTTACTGACTACAGAAGTGTAGTGGTAATGCATTTGCAAAGAGGAAGGGGTCGCCAAGGGATCCTTTCCCTGTAGAGAATTTCATTAATAATATATTTTGAGGGCAGGCAGTGGTCCCACAAACCACAGCCTACTCTTAAAAACTGAAACTGCTAAGTTAACTTTTTTCTTTTTAAACACATCCCATTTTCCTTTGAGGAAAACGGGCTAAATTTTTGGGAAAAAATATTAATTTATTAAAAAGCAATCACAGACATAGAGGGTCATTCTGACCCTGGCGGGCGGCGGACGGCGCCCGCCTGGTGGGAACTGCCACTTGGCCGCTCTGCGGTCAATAGACCGCGGAGGCCATTCTGGCTTTCCCGCTGGGCCGGCGGGCGCCCGCCAAAGGAGCGCCCGCCGGCCCAGCGGGAAAGGCCCTGCAACAATGAAGCTGGCTCCGAATGGAGCCGGCGGAGTTGCAGGGGTGCGACGGGTGCAGTTGCACCCGTCGTGATTTTCACTGTCTGCAATGCAGACAGTGAAAATCTTTATGGGGCCCTGTTAGGGGGCCCCTGCACTGCCCATGCCAGTGGCATGGACAGTGCAGGGGCCCCCAGGGGCCCCACGACACCCGTTCCTGCCATCCTGTTCCAGGCGGTAAAAACCGCCAGGAACAGGATGGCGGGAAGGGGGTCGGAGCAGCGCCGCCATGGAGATTCAGCCCATTCAGGGGAAATCTGGCGGGAAACCGCCGGATTCCCTTTTCTGACCGCGGCTTTAACGCCACGGTCAGAATGGGCTGGGAAGCACCGCCAGCCTGTTGGCGGTGCTTCCGTGGTCGTCGACCCTGGCGGTCGATGACCGCCAGGGTCAGAATGACCCCCATAGTGGCCAGATGGACTGCTGACTTCAGCAGGCCACCATCACTGTGAAGGCTGTGATGAGTGGTCGCAAATTGCGACCTAACACATTAAGATGCTTGAGGTTGGTCCATTTGCGACCCACTGGGAATTGCTAATTAGGAATACCAATTTCCTAATTGCAATTCAGAGAGAAACGCAATTAGGAAACAGTATTTTGTAATGTTAGTATATCGGGCTCTTTATTACAAATCAACTGTTGGTAGTATTGAATTTCATTTCATAAATGGTTCTTATTGAGATTCAAGGAACAACTTTCCACTCATAGCCGCAAGGCTAACAATCTAGAGTGTTTGCATATACCTTTCATCAGGCAGCAGGGATGAATGGCTGTCTATGTATCATAAAGTGGTATCTAGTATTTCAACGTTTTCCCCTGTCAAAGAAACGACTTGATGGGGGTTATTACAACTTTGGAGGAGGTGTTAATCCGTCCCAAAAGTGACGGTAAAGTGACGGATATACCACCAGCCGTATTACGAGTTCCATAGGATATAATGGACTCGTAATAAGACTGGTGGTATATCCGTCACTTTACCGTCACTTTTGGGACGGATTAACACCTCCTCCAAAGTTGTAATAACCCCCGATATGTTTTGCAGTGTTAGCAAAATATATCGAAGATCACTGGTGATTTAATGAATGCAACATAAGTCATAGAAAGAGATTTCTACACGTGATTTGCCTAAGTTTCAGAAATCTAATGTCCATAAAAAATCATCTATGAAGGGATGAGTCGAAGAATATTTGCTGTGCAATGCACACATTGAATTTCTTCACTAATATTAGTTATTGCTAGAAAAGTGGGTTGTGAGAGTGTGAGTTTTTTCTACTGTTTTTCTACCTTCTAAAGCTATTCGAATTAAGCATTGCACAAACAAACAAAACCAAAAAAAGATCTTATGTGGCAACTCTTTTATGACCTTATATTAAGTTCTAGTCATGCCTGTGAGACACGGATTTGTATTTATTGAGTAAAGTGTTGTGCATTATTCATGGCCTACTTAGATTGCAGTTATATGTTGCTTTAGTGTGACTCTCTTATTACCCATTGGTTCCTATACATTGTCAGCCAACTCTAATACTTGCCAATACTAATATTGATTGGTATATCCACTAAGTAGCACGCTGTGCTGCCACTATGGTTTGATCCTACCCATAGGAATACTGTAAATTTAATGGAACATAGTGATAGCCTCAAGGCCAGGAACTGTATTTTATCTCAAACGCTGAGCAAGTTAGGTGTGACATAATGTCTTTAACGTTGGCAATTACTACAAAAAGGTCCCTTCACCTTCCAACTTGTACAAATATTTGCTGTTCAGTCATGCATAATTAATGCTTCAGCAGCCTTTTAGTAAGTGTCAAGAAACATAGAAGGATGAGGGATTGGCTTACTTGTCAGGAGTTGAGGTAGCACTCGTTGATTCCTTTGAGGGCGTGAGGGAATGGGTGCAGCCTGGAAGCTGTTCTAGAATTAAATTTGGCCTGAAAACCACTAAGAGCTGTTAGCTGTGGGAGTGGAACTGGCCAGTTTGTGTACTAAAGCTACAACTGGTCAGACACCATGATTTGTGGTTCTCACGAAGGCTGCAGGGACCATGAAGTCATGATCATGACTTGGTAAAAGCAAACTCCGTATCAGGAGATCCAGAAGGCTAGAGACTGAAGTAATTGAACGAACACACATGAAATAATGATTTGTAGGTAAAATGTTCAGGACCGCATAGTCTTCATATTGACCTGGAATGAGGCAATCAAGATACCTGCTGTGGGCTCCTCGTAAGGCTGACCAATTAAGCCCTTTGGTGCATTGTGAAAATGTGAGCTTCCAATGAGGTAGGTGCAGTTACACATGGTCCAATCCTACATTTCCAATTGTTTGAGTGATGTGCTCAGGTGAAAGGCGTGTCCCCATCGAAAATACTATTGGAACTGGCTGGTTCTTGTGTGTTCATTTTTTTTGTTTTCAGTCTTGCCATAGAAATGGTTCTTTTTCTATTTTGTAAAATAGAAATATGAAGCAAATCATGATGAAAATCATTTTAAGGGTAAAATAGTAGTGGGAAAAGTTCTGACAAAGAACTAAAGCTGTCACTCAAGACCTAAAATATTTTTGGGTGCTCACAGCCAATCCTTATGCTGCTCTGAGCAGCGTCAGTATTGGCGCAGGGCAAGCTGGGAGCCTGACCCTGCCTGGAGCGACGAGGGAAAGAGGAGCGGCGTGGTGAGGAGCGAGGTAAGTGGGTTTTTCATACTGGAGCCCCCCTCACCCACCCCTCCGCCCCACCCTGCCGCTTCCATGCAGCACAAGCCGCGACTGGATGCCAGCAATGGCAAGCAAGCATCTTCCCTGATATGAATGGCAGTAAGCTAGTGCCTGCCCTGCGTCTGAGTGTTAGGCACACAGGCCTATTTGTCTCAGGTATCCATGCAGGCAGGGTTTCAGGTTTTGAAGCACAGCAACTGCTGATACAGTTTTGTGGGCGCACTCTCAATAGATATTGGATGGAAAAAGCTTACTTATAAATCCAACTGCAGAAGTTGGGCTAATGGGGCTAGTTTTACATTCGAACAGTACATGGAGAAAACCAGTTTCACCAGGAAATATACTGAAATGTGATGCAGGGTTCTGTCCAAAGAGTGCAACAGCATTGGTGCATCCAGTAGACAACGTGTAATCACTGAGGAGAACAGATGACAAGTTGCCCACGATAAATTCTGGATAGGCTTGAAATGTTAGCCATTCGTGAATTTCGTGAATCTAAGTTGTTTTGTGAATTTAAGTTGTTTTCAATTTCTATCTTTGTCATTATTATTCTGTGGGTTATTTGGCCAAAGCCATGTAGTCACATATGTATATACACATCACATATACTTAAAAGTAAAACACATATTGGCTATAGAATGGAATACGTAGTTTGGTGAGGCCTTCTTTGATTTCCCACTCTCTCTATCCAGGTGGCAGCTTAGCCAGTTGGCCCAGACAGTCTGCTGAACATAAAGAGACTAGAAATACCAAGGGAAGAGGGAGGTTTTGAGGTTTACACTAGATATGGCTTTTTGGTAGCACAGTAGTGGCCGCTGCTGAGCAAAGAGTGATCTGCTACTATACCTGAGTCAGAATATTCTGCAAGAAAATAGGTAAGCCTGGAAGAGCTGATTAAGGAACAACTGATTGTTCATGTTGACTATTTTGAAGGCCCCCTGTTTGACATGAAGCTCAAGCTACTACGTTGAGAATAATATTTGGTGATCAGTGACTGTTGTTTATTCATAAGAAACAAAAAAAAGTAGAAAGTGACGAAATGCTCCATGAGAGGAGTAAACGATGGACACCAGTTTTCTCAGAAATGCGGTAGGCAGATGCCCAAAAAGAACATTGATACTAAAGGGAAAAGAAAAGCACGGACATTCACCCTACAGATCGTCAACTCACCACTGGCAGCAGGACTGTATTTAAGAAGCAAACTCCTCTTAAGCCATTAGGTTTTTAAATCTGAAAGGCAGATCCAATCATCTGCAACAGGTTTTAGACGTTTCTAACTCTTAAGAATCAAAAGTTACTAAAAAAAAGTGCCACATCTAGTGCTGCACGATGAGCGTCTAATTTGTAAAAGTTAACTGGCCTCTGTTCAATTTCGGATTGCAATTAATGTTATTCAATACAATTCGTTTTATTCAGGACTTAAACATGGGGCTAAGCATGGGGATATTTACCAGGCAGTAGAAATGTGTATTACAATGATGAACTATCGAAATGATACTGCCACTGAATGTGCTAGACTATGAAGCATAATTGGGAATTAATTTACAGCTGGTGTATAGTACACACATTTCTTCTAAGTGGGATGAAACAGGTGTGGCTTTAAAATGCATGCGACCGGAGAAGTCTTTATATGACATAATTAGTGCATATGAAGTAGCATCTTGGATTTGACAAATTCCTGAAAGGGTCTCTTTGGTGAAAACATAATTAACGCGAAAGCATACATTCTATATAGCACCTTTATCTATGACTCAAATAATTATAAACCTTATACTGTAGAGTACCAATGGTAAACAATAGTAACCACCAGTCACTTTGTCCCTGTGCCACAAAAGGGACATCTGCTGGAATTGCGTCGCAGCACTAGCTTGTGATGGGAAGGAACATACGTTTTTATTTAGCCTGTGAAAACGGAAATAAAAGATCCGGGTTCAATATTCATTTTTGTTTTGCCAAGGCCTAGCTCCCATAGAGCACTGATTACACAGATTTAACTGTGAGGCACTAAAAATGAAATTCTTTCAATGTCTGACTAAATGGATTAGATCCCAAATCAGAGCGTTTAAGAGCTGCAGAGTTGATACTAGACTGAATAAATGATAGTTATTGAACCTGCTGTAATTTTTGGCTACGATTAGGTGCAATGCTCAGTACATCTAAATGCTGGTCGCCACTGCACTCAATTAATCGGCACCAGATGCCATCTGACATCTGTGCATTGGCTGACACGTGATTCGACTTGTGCCTTCTCCTTGCTTTCAAAATCTTAAAAGTAGAACAGCTATTTTTCCTTTTCCTACCGACCAAAAGCCTTGACTAATAACCTTGAGTTTTATTCTCTGTTATTCGTGCAGTAACTATTGCTGACAGAGTAACAATAGGCATTCTTTCAAAGCTGATCACTATGCTGGAAATGATAAAGAAAATGACAGCGAAAATATAAATAATTACAAATTTTACGACGGCAATGAATATCTGAACAATTATAAAATACAATTCCTTATGTATACGGATGCTTCCAAACGTAGGTTTATGTGAGATTAATCATGAAAGAAACCCCTGAATTCTTTACATTGTGCAGAAAGGTCTTTTTGCAAGTAGTAAAGGGAAATTTGAAAACAATTATATTAGAAGCCTTTCATAAGGCTGGCTCTTCCATGCGACAACATTTGGACAGTAACAGTAATCGCAGTCGGATATCTTACACAGGAAAGCTACATGGCAAACAAAAATAATGAAAAACATCGTCGCCATGGAAACAAAGTCCAATGTAAAAAAACTGAATTCAGGAAAATAATACAAATATTTTGGTAATTAAAACTAACCCCTTTTGTGCCCAGGGAGTAATGCGCTGCTGTGCCAAGGACGGAACCATTACGTCCTGGGACCGACCCACGGGGAAAGCGCTGGTGCTCCCCCAGTGGGCCTCCCACCCACAAGCCCCCACCAGGAATGGCAACGGAATCCCTTCTGCCCCCACCCCTGACTCCCCCCCCTTTTGGCGATCTGAAGACGTTGACACATGCACAGCGCACAAACGTCATCAGAGCAGGGAATAATATGTGGTGTGTTTTGTTTGGCTCCCACAAGGTTTACTTAGTTAAAAGCACTTTTAAGTGGTTGATTTATCAATGATATTTAGGGTTACATTTCATAAAGTCATTGGTGAACAAAGTTTTTTTTTTAACCATTTACTCCCCTCATTCCAAATCCAACCAGTATGCCTGAGATGGACTAGTGGTTGGATCTGCAATAAGAGTTTGGTGTTTATCTTTGCTTTTTACCGTCAAGGCATACTCTCTCCATAGCAAACACCTTGCTGTCACATCTTTTTGGAAACTAGTCACTAAGGGAATAATGTGTGGTGTGATTTGAGTGAAACCCACAAGGTTTACTTAGCTAGAAGCACATGTAAATGGTTGATTTACATTTGCGGATTGACAGACTGGAGTGGGGCTTCCACCCACGGCCAGCCAGAGCTCTCAACTGGTGCCCAGTCATAGCTTCCCTACCCAGCTAGGGCCAGTCATAGCTTCCAGACCCGACAGGGCAGACCCAGCCAGAGGCACTGAAGGCTCAGAATTGACACTGGGAAGGAGTTTGTGTACCCTTTGGACTACTTGAAGTGTTTTTATTTTTTTTCTTCACCTCCATCCAAGGGAAAAACCAGAAAACATATCATACTCTGAGCTCCATAACCCTGGGTAGAAGTAGTGAATTTGCCCCCTTGAACCGGAAACACTCAGAAATGTTTAAAAATATCACTAAAACAGGTGCTGGGAGGCTAGAAATGGGCCAGAGACACTGAAGACTCAGAACTGATACCGTAAAGGGGTTGATGTACCTTTTTGGGCCATGTGAAGTGTTGTTTTTTGTTCACTTCCATCCAAGGGAAAAACCTGGAATCTAACATGACTTGGAGCTCTATAGCCCTGGGTAGAAGAAATGACTTTGCCTCCTTGAACCAGAAAAATTAAAAATGTCGAAAATATCACTAAAACAGGTACTGGGAGGCTGGAGAGGCATTGAAGGCTCAGGAACAGATACTGTGAAGGATTTTATGTACCTTTTTGGGCCATGTGAAGTGTCTTTCTGTTCACTTCCATCCAAGGTAAAAACCTGCCTCGGACCTTCATAGCCCTGGGTAGAAGGAGTGACTTTGCCCCCTTGAACCAGAAAAGCTCCAAATGAGCAAAATATCACTAAAACATGTGCTGGGAGGCTGGAGAAGCATTAAAGGCTCAGGGACTGATACTGTGAAGAGGTTTATGTACCTTTTTGGGCCATGTGAAGTGTTCTTTTTGTTCACTTCCATCCAAGGGAAAAACCTGGAATCTTACCCGACTTGGAGCTCTATAGCCCGGGGTAGAAGGCGTGACTTTTCCCCCTTCAACCAGAAAAACTCAAAATGTCAAACTATCACTAAAACAGGTGCTGGGAGGCTGGAAATGGGCAAGAGGCACTGAAGGCTCAGGAACTGATACTGTGAAGGGGTTGATGTGCCTTTTTGGGCCATGTGATGTGTTTTTTTTGTTCACTTCAATTCAAGGGAAAAACCTGGAATCTTATGCGACTTTGAGCTCCATAGCCCTGGGTAGAAGGAGTGACTTTGCCGCAGTGAACCCGAAAAACTCAAAATGGCAGAAAGTTCACTAAAACAGGTGCTGGAAGGCTGGAAAAGGGTCAGAGGCACTGAAGGCTCTGGAACTGATACTGTGAAGGGCTTGATGTACCTTTTTGGGCCATGTGAAGTGTTTTTTGGCTCACTTCCATCCAAGGGAAAAACCTGTAAGCTTACGCAACTTGGAGCTCCATAGCCCTGTGTAGAAGGAATACTTTGTCCCCTTAATCCCTTCTGTGGCTAGGGCATAATGGTTATGTCCTTGGCTGCAGCGCTGCTGCATGGTATGGACCCTGTTGAGAGCTTCTCAGAGCTCGCCCGGGCTCCTCTTCCAGCTCAGCACCCGGCAGGAAGGGGGGAGTGCTAGGCCTTCATGCAAGGTTAGACACTGCTCTAGGCCTGAACCTGGTGGGGGAGCACAAGAGTCCTCTCAGGTCAGCAGCCACCCTGCCTTGTGTAGTGACTGCCTTCACCATACCGTGGGCTCACGGTGCTGCCTTCCACTTTCCTGGAGCCCAGGCACCGGGAGACCAAGAGGCTTAAGCCCGGACTGCCCCACACCCTCTCTCCACTGGCCTGCCCATTTTCCTTGACTATTAAGAACCCTTTTGGAGACAAAAGTCGGAGTTAGCCCGGGCGGCCTGGCCCACTGACCATTTGGTCGCCTAGTTGGCGGGCCATCTGGTCGGATTGCCCAGTGACCAGATGGCCCAGGACGACTCCGTGACCAGATGGCCTGGGATGACCCAGCGGCAGAGTGACCTAGGCAGCATAGCAGTCTTGTGGTAGAGGGACCACCACCCCCCAGGTGTGGTGGTGGAGTAACATGGGCACCCATAAACGGAGACAAAAGCTTGGTTCAGAGGATGATTTTCAATAGATCACAGCAAGGTAGCTGCTCTGCTACTTAAGAAACCCTGACCCAGAATCATGTCATTTGCAAATGATTTAGAACAGTGTGCCCAACGAACATGCGGTGCACTAAGGCTGATGGAGGCGGCCCCTTTATGTCTGCATCCATTTACATTCAACAGGTTGCCACGCCTGATCTTAGGTCGTAGTCAGATGCCTAAGCAGTGGTGGAAGCCAGGACCACCATCCCTTGGGCTGCAGGGGACATGGGGTCATGGCAGCACACCCTTTTTCTTGGATTTAAGCCTGAGGCCAGCAGTGGGACCACCCCCCGGGGAACCAGCACACAGGAGTGCACGCAAGGCAGTGTGTGTAGGTTGCCATGGGACATCACAGACAACCACATGCAGCATGCATCCAGGTGCCCCAGGATGTGCCCAGGGCAGACCAGTCACTTGCCCACACTCTGCCAAAATGGGGGTGGCACGGCTAGGGGCACCACAACATACCTCCATGATAGGACCAGTGGTGGGACCCTGCTGCAGGCAACCAGAGGGTCTGACCATGGAGGGGGTGACAAAGGGAGCAGAGCTACCCTGCAACAGCCCCAGCCACACCCTGGGAAAGCCCCAGGGCAAATAACAGTCAAGCAACCCTCAGAAAGTCTTTGGAACCCAGGGCTGCAAGGTGCTCTTGAAGTGTCAATGATCAGTGTCTTGCAATTCACACTAGTTCTCGCAGCTAGCTGCCACACAGCAAGACAGACGGGCACCCCGGCAGGCTTCCCCTCTGGAGTCACTCTCCTTGATTCAAAGAACATTAACAGGCCTGGAAGCCTCCTCACAGGAAGGGGGTCTCCCAGAGCAGCACAGGGGCCAGGCAGCCCCACCACCGCTGGTCCCTCCCAGAGGAACAGGAGGGACCACACAAGTCTTCAAACCCTTACCCCAGCCACACAGGACCAGGTCAAACCAGGTACCTGGCAACAAGTGAGGGTCGTCCCAACTGCACACCAGCTATCTACAATGAGATCTCGACCCCTGAGTGTCAAGAGTCACTGGCTTAAGGTAGAAGCCCTGAGCCGTGCCAGGGGGCAGGGGGATAGCCCACCCCCCCTGCCCTGGTCGGAGGTGCCAGAAGGGAAGAGCACCCCTCCAGCACACCCCCACCGAGGGGAGACAGGGATGCCTCACGGCCCCAGACCCTCCACCTCCAGGCCACCCTGCCTCTTTACACTCCACCAAAGCCCTCCCAGGGCTTGCGGGACCCTGTCCCAGGCTATTTGCCGCCCAGCAGGGCAGAGGACAAAGCCCAGGCAAGGGGTTCCCGCCCTGGGGCCTTCCATAACCCTGGCCTGGGGCCAGGTCCCAGCTGGAGCCCCTGAACCCAAACCAGCAGAGGAAGCCTCCCTTGGCCCAGTGTACCCCAAGGCCCTCCAGGGTACAGCAGGCTGGAGGAAGGGAGTGCCCATCCCATGCTCTGGTACGTCAGTTTGCTCTGTGGGAAGCCAGGTTTTAAGGAGAGACCCCATCGAACAGGGCAGCAAGGTGGCCGCACACCCAGGCCCCCAGGGCAGGCTGGCCCAGGCCCTTGCCGTGCCCAGTCCCACAACCACTGGACCCCAAGAGGGTCTGGAGTAGCCTGTCCCTACTAATCCAAACGAAGGCTACCCCCCCTTTCTTGAGGACCGTCGGCGAGAACGTACCCGACCTTGTGGAACCCTGTGTGGGCTTGAGGAAGCAAATGAGCCCTCAATGGGACATCTGGGGCAGCCTGGCCATTTGGACATTCCCAGACACTCTACTGGATGCCTTGCCACTCGGTGGAATGGAGGGTGAATCCCAGGATAGGTTCTCCCACCCAGGGGCCTGCCGGGGCCCCTGAATCCGAACTGGATGGGGAAGCCTTCTTGGGCCTGGTGGATTCCCAGGCCTGGGCCCCTTGTGGCACAGGGGGCTGGAGGAAGGGAGTGCCCACCCCAGAGCCTGGTGGGGGCCCAGCCAGGGCCCCTGAATTCGAACTGACAGGGGAAGAATCCACGGGCCCCGTGGACTCCCAGGCCTGGGACCCTCAAGGTATAGCAGGCTGAAGGAAGGGAGCACCCTTTGCATGTCCTGGCGGGGGCCTAGGGCCCATCCGGGCTCTCTGACCACGGCCTTGCAGGGGAGGCCTCCCCTGACCCCATCCCAGGTGCCTTACCACACAGCGGGCTGGAGGACCAAGCCTAGGATGGGGGCTCCCACCCCAGGCCTGCTGGAGCCCTGGCCAGGGGCCCCTGAACTTGAACCAGAAGGCGAAGGCTCCCAGGCCTGGCCTGCTCAGGGTACAGCAGGCTGGAGGAAGGGAGCGCCCACCACAGGGCCCGATGGGGGCCCGGGATCCAGTCAGGGCTCTCTGAACACAGCAAACCTCAAATTTAGCTTAAAAAATCACGTTTTTCTCACATTTCTGTCTGGGATCGCCAGAACAAATTTCCTAACACCCAGCATTCCCCTCAGTCTCCCGAGTAGAATGATACCTCACTTGCGTGGGGGGGCCAAGTCCCTGCAACAGGGAAAGGCCAAAAATCATGTAGAGATTGAGGGGATATCACAGCAAGTTGATAAGCGTAATTTTTAAAAATGTTTTAAGCTGACACTGCTTTGGGCACCCACACAAGGGAGATCGTTTTCCGGGATCCACCATTGTTTTCAGACCCATATCTATCGCTAACTGGAAGAAGGTTGAAAGCCCAAAAAATAGGAAAAATGGGGTATGTCCCAGTAAAATGCTAAATCTGTGTGGAATAACGTGGTTTTCTGATTCCAGTCTGCCTGTTTCTGAAAGCTGTGAGGATAGTGATTTTAACACTGCAAATTCTTCATTGATGTCATTTGCAGGGAAATAACCAGATGCTTTCTTCTGCAGCACTTTTTTCTCATTTTTCCCTAAAACTCCAAATTTTAGCTGTATTATGGCTAATTTCTCGGTCCAAATCAGGGGAATCCACAAACTCCAGGTACCTTTAGAATCTCAAGGATGTTGGAAAAAAAGGACACAAATTTGGTGAGGATAGCTTATTTGGATAAAAAGTTATGGGGGCCTAAATGCAAATTAACTTAAATAGCTAAAAAAAGGCTTGGCACAGAAGAGGGAAAAGGCCTGGCAGCTAAAGGGTTAATGTGTAGTCTCTGAATGAAAAGTTAACAATTAAAGAGCACTTACAATGTTTTCTCATTTTTCTCTGTCAAACGATTGGATTTGAGCCAAATATTTCGAAGTGAACATTAATTTTGACCAAACATAAAGGACTTTTCTCTGATTACTCTGTGGTGTGAGTAGCAGGAGACACCTTTTAGTAAGGAAATCAATTAAACATGTTTTATGTGAGACGTATTAATTGATAATCATAGTTCTCACATGCATATCACTGGCAAAAACTTTGGTCACTTGATAATTAGTTATAGTGTATCCATTTGGCTGTCATGTGTCCTAAATTGCAGAATCAGAGAAACCATATGGTTGCCATTGACTTTTAAAATAAACGCTCCAGAGTCTAATCAAACCAAAAAATGAGATTAGGCGCCAATTTCTTTACACAGTTGGAACTTGTTGTGCTTTCTCTGAAAATTGAATAGGACTCCATATGTAAACAACTAGACCCAGAAAAACAGTTTCATATTGGATATATTCAATTTTACACGATGTTAAGTATTTTTACAAATGAACGTTTCAACCTCATGCCTGTTTCTCATTCTTTTAGCATGCAAAATCTTCATCTCCAACAGGTCACATCAGTATTCCTTTAGTGACCAACCCCACTCTCCCAACGTCATGTGCGTTCCTTTGGGATCTTTGAGACTGTGGCTGGTCATTCACAGAAAACCTTCTAAGTAACTCTGGCTTCCGAACATGGAGCATCGTAGTGCCGTGTTACAAGCCTAAAATGTCTGCAATGGACAAGTAACATAATATGATTTTCTGCAAAGGTTTTTCCAAACAGCTCAATGACTTTCATGCGCGAACGGGTGACATACCATACAGTATTCCAACTCACTCTGCCAGGCAGCAGATGCGCCCTTCAGGATGACAAGACAGCTAGCATGTGACTTTAAATGGTTTATTCCATTGCCGTTCAGGTCACCAAAGCAACCCAACGCATTTTGGTATGTAGCATGCTCTGGTCACAGGTTGTGCACGTGTGAGTCCAAGTTAAAAAAAAAGAAGAAAGTGGGGTGAAAAAATAGAAAGTGGACTGGGGGAACAGCGTTTGAAACTTAATCAAGAAACTAACCATTTTAGAGTGTCTGAGTCCCAATATTCCAATAGTACATAAGGGAAATTGATCAGTCCAATAAGTCAATATAAGTGAAACAATGATCCTCAATCAATAACTGAGTAAGCAAATCTCACAATCCATTCCTGGAGCCCCTGAAACAAAAGAGTAGATATGATAACAAATGTCAACAATACCAACATCATCTTAACATCGGAATAAATGTTTGAGATAAAGTCACTTTCCCACACTGTAGATGGCCCCATAAGTAGAACGATATAATGTTATAACGTGAATGTTGAGTCCCCCACAACATACAACTGAATCCTTGTAAACAAGTAGAGCAACTCTGTATGGACATCTTAGCCAGTTGAAAAAAGATAAAAGATAAACAAACAACTCTGAGCCCCCGTGGGCAAAATTCACATCGAAATAAACTAGAAGTTGATAATGAACAATCTAGCCAAAGTCAGTTGTGACTCGAATCAAAACTAAATACAAGAAGGTAGTGGACACTAAAAAAGTTGCATACAGAATACCTACTCCGGAGTAAAACATAATAACTATTTATTACCAAAATATATGAAAATATTACTTATAACAAAGTCATTCTATATATTTAACAGGAACCAATAATATATGAAATAATTTATTAGTTTAAAAAATATGAAATTATACCAAACATTTAAAAATGTAACAAATTGAAATTAAAGACACTAAACATAAATACATCCATAAGCAAAATTAAGAAACCCCTAAAAAATATTTGCTAAACAAAAATGTCATTCAAATAATACTAAAATATAAAATATATTAATTAAACATCAACAAAAATATAACATATTTTCCCAATTACCTTTCTATTCACAAATATAAATATAATTTCTCACTACCAATAAAAAAGATTTGTATTTGCCAAATATATTACATATTTGATATAAACATACATATTTTTTATAACTCATAACATATTTAGTATAATTTTTACTTTACATGTTTATATTAAATATCATTTATAAATGTATTAAATTATTTACATTTAACATAAAACATTTTTACACACAATTTATTAAAAATGAAAATACATTTTTTCAGATTTCAAAACGAAAAGGAAAGAGGTATAATACACTTAATTTTACAAAATTATAATTACCAATCTTATGTGTTAAAATAAATAATAAAACACATTTTACATAAATAGAAATATTTACATTATACAATTTAAAATGTTGATGTTTTGATCCTTTGATCTAAAATCAATAAAAAAATAATATAAAATTTACATTAAATACACAAATTTTGTTTTTTAATTACCAAAAAATGTGCTATTTAAAATAACATTCTTTTTAGATAAGTATCTTTTTTTAAAATAAAAACAATCATTTTAAAATACTAAACAATTAATTTGCATATTAATAACAATTGCACATGAGATCAAGCTAAAATTTCACATTTTAAAAATATCGCCTCCCTTATCCCGTCCTTTGATACATTAACATAAGAATTAATTATGCACATTAATAAAACTTGAAAAGAATACTTCACAATTTACATAAATAAACCATTTTATTGCGCACAACTAAAATAAAGCAAAATACAATAAAATATATGTAAAATAACACATAAAAACGATTTTCATGCAACAATATTGTATCTAACAATATTAAAAACAACACAAAACAATATTCTTACCTTTGAATTTGCTGTCCTTGATATTTTTAACATTTTGAAATTCTTGACACAATATTTTGATCTCATAATATTTTAATATTTTGTCCAATCACCTGTCGTAGAGTGTTGTGTTGTAGAGTGGAGTGTGTTAGAAGGAGTGTCGTAGAGTGGAGTGGAGTGTCGTAGACTGTGGTAAAGTGGAGTGGCATAGAATTGAGTAGTGAAGTAGCGTAGAGTACAGTGGAGTACTGTGTCAAAGCATGGAGTAGAGTGGCATAGAGTGACGTAGTGGGAGTTGAGTAAAGTTTCGGAGAGTGGGAAAGAGAGGAGAGGCATAGAGTGGCCCACCGTAGAGTGTAGTGTCATAGAGTATAGTGTTGTTGAGTGTGGTGGCACACAGTGTTGTGATGTAGAGTGTCATGACATTGAGTATTGCAGTGTAGAGTATTGTGACCAAGTGTTATGCATATATTGGAGTGCCGTAGAAGGGAGACGCGCACAGTGGAATGGAGTACAGCGAAGTGGCATAGAGTGGGATGGTGTGTTGCAGAGTATTTTGGAGTAGCATAGGGTAGAGTGGTGTGTAATAGAGCGGAGTGAAGTGGAATATCATAGAGTGGAGTGGCGTCTCATACAGTGGAGTACAGTGCGTGTCTTAGAGTGTCATACAATGGAGTAGACTTGTGTAGAGTGGAGGAGCACTCAGTGGAGTTGTGTGTTGTAGAGTGGAGTGGTGTTTAGAAGAGGGGAAGACACTGGAGTAGAGTATAGTAGAGTGGAACATAGAGTGGAGTGTCATAGACTGGTGTCATTGAGTGGAGTGTCATCAAGTAGAGTCTTGTAGAGTGGCATGGAATGCAGTAAAGTGTTGTTGAGTGAAGTGGCATTGAGTAGAACGGAGTGGAGTGGGACAGAGTGGAGTAACCTTTTGAACAGTGGAGTGGCCTTGAGTGTCATACAGTGGAGTGAAGTGTCGTAAAGTGGAGAGGCCTGTCATAGAGCGGAGTGGCATGTCATGCAGTGAAGTGGTGTGTCATACGTTGCAGTAGGGTGGTGTGTCTTAGAGTGTTGTCGAGTGGAGTATGGTGGCGTAGATTGCAGGGACATACAGTGGAGTAGGATGCTGTAGAGTTGAGTGGCAAAGAGTGGAGTGACGTGACTTAGAGTAGAGTGGAGTGGCATAGAGTGGAGTGGAATGTCATATACTCAAGTGTCACAAAGTAGGGTGTTCTTGAGTGGAGTGTCAAAGAGCTGAGTGCCAGAGTGGTGTAGAGGGGTGTGGCTTAGAGTGGAGTAAAGTCTTGTAGTGTGGAGTGTTGTAAAGTAGTGTGCGGTAAAGTGGAGTGGCATAGAGTGTTGTAGAGTGGAGTGACATAGAGTTGCATAGAGTGGAGTGGGACAGAGTGCAGTACAGTGCTGTAGAGTAGCGAGTCATGGAATGAAGTAGAGTGAAGTAGAGTGGAGTAGAGTGTGGTAAAATGGAGTGGTATAGAGTGTCCTAGAATGAGAATGGAATGGCATTGAGTGGCATAGAGTGGAGTGGTGTAAAGTGGAGTAGAGTGAAGTAAAGTGGAGTACTGTGTCATAGAATAGAGTGGAGAAAAGTGACATAGAGTGGCACAGTGCGAGTTGTGTGGAGTGTCATAGAGTGTTGTGGAGTAATATTTAGCGGAGTGTCCCCATTGTAGTATCCTAAAATGTCTTGTTATAGAGTGTTGTGGAATAGAGTGTTATGGCATAGAGTATCATGGCTTAGAGTGTTCTCTCAGACAGTGGCATTGCGCAGTGTCAAGGCATGCAGGGGAGGGGCCTACACTGGAGTGGTGTACAGTGGAGTGGAGTATAGTGGAGAGGCATACAAATCTTCACAAAATTTGCCAAGAAAAGTGTGCCAAATAATTTTGTTGTGCATGGGATGTTTCAGGGTGATCTTTCAAGTGGGGGCCAGGAGAAAAAGGGGTCAAAAGAAGTGCATTTATCATGTTAAATACCATAGGAGCTTTAATCATGACTACAGCCTGAACCACTGGTATGGAATTATATCGAATTTCGCAGAAAGGCAGCTTTCAGTACGCAGATTACGATTTTTGTTATTTGGCGTAAATCCGTTCGGTAGGCTAATTTAAGAGAAATTAAAGGATAACCAAATTAGTATATCTAGAAGTGTGAAGGCATCGCGAACCCACTTGATGTGGTGAGAAAATCTGATTTGCTGCCAACACTTCAACCAGGTCGCCCCAGGGACATATATGTTTGCTGTGGCAGAATAAAGACTCTGCTTCCAGTGGACTAGAGCTCTTGAAGTGCTCTCACCCGCTGGACCTGCCTGCAGAGACGCGGACATGGAAACAGCTGCATGCTTAACAGTTCCCTGTCTGCAAAAGCAATGCTGGCTTCAGCAGGAGGTGGAGAGCAGACTGGGACCGCAGGGGCCTTGAGGCTCCCCGTGGTCCCATTGCACACTGGGTGCCCTGCAAGGCACACAGGACTGATGGGTAGGCCCGGGGGGATGAGGCCCCTAGGGCCGAAATCCACCTGGAGAGGGGGCTGTACAGTCCCCTCCTCCATTTAATTATGGCTGGGCCCCAGCGGATGGGGACCTAAGGCCGAGATCCACCCAGGGAGGGGGGCAGCGCAGCCCCCTCCTCCATTTAATTGAGGTGGACTCCGGAGGATGAGGTACCTGGGCCAAAATAAACCGGAGGAGAGGGGGGCTACACTGCCCCCTCCCCCATTGAACAGAGATGGCCGCTGGGGATGGGGTTTTAGGGCAGAAACCACCCTGGGAGCGGGGTCGGGCCTCCCCTGTCGCCCATTGAGTAGAGGTGGGTCCTGGAGGATGGGGTCCCAGGGGCCAAAATCAGCAGGGGGGATGGGGGTGTGTGGCCACCCACACACATTGAATAGTGGTGGGCCCTGGGAGATGGGGTCCCTAGGGTCAATATCAGCCGGGGAAAGGAAGGCCCCCCTACATAACATGGTTCTCCCTTTTAATTGCTAAGAGTATGCAAATGTGCAAATCACCTGGAATCTACACCTGCTTGGCCCCACACGGTCTACATTATTAGTATGCATATGTCTTTTCCCCTTTTCCCAGGATGATGTACCGCTTCCCAAAGGGCCATCCAGTCGATTTCTGCTGATTTTGATGGCACGTTTTTTATGCCAAAGAATATGAAGACATCTCCACAAAACAAAGAAGCACTTACTTCATATAGATGAGAGGAAGGACAATGGTTTAGTGGAGATTTACATCTTATATCTTATTGGCCTATCTATAGGAGAATTCGTGTTATCACAGAATTCTGAAGAAAGACACACCAGAAACAATCATGTTGCCAAAATATACACAAGGTTACTGGTGACATTTCTTTGTTCTCCATTACACAGCCGTAGTGTAGAATACATACTGGACACTTACCCAAGGAGCCAGAAAGTACTCCACTTGGGTGTGGATATCTCATGTAAAGCTCTGAGGTTCCTTTGTGGCAACTCACTCATACAGCTACTGACACCCCCACACGACACTCACACACCCACTCACAGATGCACTCATACATAGACACTCACTGAAACACTCATGCATTCACTCACAGGCCCACTCAGAGACTCACGCACCCACTCACAAACCAGCTCAGACACTCATGCACCCACTCACAGACCCACTTACACACTCATGCACTCACTCACAGACCCACTTAGAGAGTCACACACCCACTCACAGACCCACTCAAAGACTCACACACCCACTCACAGACCACTCAGAGACTCACACACCTACTCACAGACCCACTCAGACACTCACAGACCCACTCAGAGACGCATGCACACACTCACAGACCAACTTAGACACTCACACACCCACTCACTGACACACTAACCCACATATCTACGTAGACACTCATGCACCCACTCACAGACCAACTCAGACATTCATGCATCCACTTATAGACCCACTCAGACTCACAGACCCACAGAAACACTGGGTGCACAACGCATGACTGCTTTAGGCTCCAGGATTTCTTTGCCAATAATTTGCTTGCATGCTGGCACATGCATACACCTTATCCTGTTGAGGTGAGTGATATACCTGGTGAAATGGGTTATAAAATGTTGATTTTGTTGCATCTACCATTAGAACCCTTCTGTTGCACTACTCACTGAGTGATTAGTTTGCTTAAACATGGAGTGACTTCACAGCTTCATGGCACATAACTTTGCATTTGTTTACCCACAGAACAAAAAGTGATTGGTTTGTGTAAGCATTGATTGGGCTCACTATTTTTGTGACAGCGTGACTATATACAGTGGTCCTGAGTCCTTACTGTTCAAGGAGACATTCAGTAGTTAACTAGATTCAATTATCATCCTGATCGAGTGTTGGTTCGGCATGAGAACCTGCATGATGAATCTTTCCCCACTGTGATACATGGTGTGGCATTACATTTATATTATATTTTTGACATGTAGCAATATCTAAACTATTCCTTGTTTTCTTTTTTCTCTCTCTTAATCTTTTTTCTTTTCTTCTTTTCTCCTTTTTTTCTCCCCTTGCTTTTAACTCGTGTTTGTTAAATAATCAATGACAACTTATGTGCATCTCAGACATAATTTTTATGTCCTGATGATGATCCCAAAATTAAAATAAAGGATTGAAACCTTGTTGACATTTAGTACCTGGACTCTGTACAATAATATATGTTTTGACATGAGGAAGAGTACTGTAAAATTGTTACTTTAACTGTGCTTTCTGTCACATGGGGTATGCCTGAGCAATTATGATTTATGGTTTCTAAGATGTTTTTGTTTTCCCACCACACTGTTTTCTTATTTTCGTTTGGAATAAATATACTTCATTGTGATTCTATTTGGTATTTAATTCTATAGTCCTTTTTTTTAAGGGACCCTTGTTCCTTAATAATATTCTTGCCCCTGGTCCCTTAGTACCTTTGGGTTGTCCCTTATGTGTTTTTAAAACTATATGTGAGGTCATAAGCATAAGCGGGGGTTCAAGTTATAGCTAGTGCTGCTAACTATATAACTGCTAAACTTCTGTGTTTTTTTAGTTCAAAATGTTAACTTTGTCAGTGAGACATTTGCCCAACTATAACACTACTTTACTCTTTGTTTTTTTCCAGTGAAATTCTAGGTTTTTTTTTAAAGTAACTTTATTATTTTTGTGAGTGTATGTATGGTAGAATGATTTTATAATATATGTTGTGTTCAGACATTATTTTGTAAAAAATGTTTTTTTAATTTTTACATAACACGATATAGTTCAAAGTTTGCAAAATCTTTCTAAAAGATGTGTAAGTATTAAACAGATAAATATTTAATAGTTCAGTAGAAATTATGTATTTGTTCCATTACTGTAACTGATATCGAAACATGTTACCAGAACTTTTTTTGAGGTGTCATTACTCTGGCAAGAGCCTTGTGACATGCTTGTGGGACATTTACGAGATCATAGAGAGCTAGATTTATTTGTAATCTATCCTATATAGTTGTTTATCAAGTTTTCATTTATTATTTAATACTAATTTATAGTAAAATAGTAAATAAAAGGTGGGTATTTTTTTTTTCAAAAAGTGATGGCTCATGTTTGACCTGTCAGACTTAGGTTAGTCTTACCCCAAACTTGTTGCCTGCTTGCCTCCAGGCTGTCTAGATTTTTAGTTCTATTGGCTCTAAGCCTCTGTGCACTTTACCACTGCCAACCAGTGCTAACATGCATGTGCTCACTCCCCTAAACATGGTTTGATTGCCACGTACCTGATTGGCATATTTATTTTACATGTAAGTCCCTTGTCGAGTGGCATACCATATACCCAGGGCTTATAAAGTGAATACTGCCAGTAGGCCTGCAGCACTTATTGTGCCCTCCACTGAAGTAGCACCTTAAAACCAGTCCCAGGTCTACCATTGCAGCCTGAAGGCAGCGTCCCACTGTCATGTCGACTTGGCATTTAAAACCTCTTGCCAAGCTTTAAACTCCCTTTTTATTACATATAAGAACCCCTAAGGTAGGATCTAGGTAGCCCATAGAGCAGGGTGCTGTGTAATTAAAACGTAGGGCATATCATTTTAGCTTTGGATGTACTAGTAGTGAAAAACTCCGAAATTAATTTTCTCACTACTGCGAGGTCTACCCCTCCCATGGGGTAACATTGAGGATTCCTCAATAAAATTAATACGTTATAATTCCTAAACCAGAGGTGGAAGATATGTAATGTTTGGTACCTATGAACTCGTAATGATACCCCACTTTAATGGTGAAGAAGGGCTTATCATCACAAGTTTGAAAATGCCACTTTTAAAAAGGTGGTATTTTACTTGTCTCAGCGCTCCGTGCTTGCAACCTGCCTTAGGTCCGTTGACTGGGTGCAGCTGCCAGTTGGGGCTTTGTGAATCCACCCCAGACAGTCACGCAATAAGGGGATTAGCAGAGTATGAATACGCACAGCCCCACTTGCAGCTGAATAGGTTGGGCTTTGCCACCACACAATAGGCTTAACAACCCTGTATTGTCAGTGCAACCAGCTTGGAGCCAGGGCAGAAGAGCCAGGAAGTTCAGCTCCTTACGCTTCAGAGAACTAGTCTGGAAATGTTTCCCAATCTCTAGGAGCATAGCACTGGGGTACAAAAAGAACGCTCTCAGACCTGCTCCTCAGTTCACTACTGGATCTGTAGAAGGACTCTCAGATGACTGCCTGCTTCTGTGACCTGCTGTGCACTTTGCCAGACAGCTGTTGTACCTGGAAAGACTGATTTGCTTCCTGGAGCCTACTTGGGACCTTCAGAGACCAGGCCTGCTGGAGAGTCCTGCATCACCACCAACTCCCAGGACTCCAGTAGTGACTCCAAGGGCTAGTACAGCTGGACCAAGCCTGAGTGAGATTTGCACCCCCAAGAGGTCTCCCTCCAATCCCGGAGCCTTGTTTGTGGTATTAAAGATGCCCAGGTTGCCATTTTCTAAAAATGAGGACTTGCTATTTTGAACCTTAAACTTTAAAAAATCATGACTCAGGTTCTACAATTTGGATTTGGATGGTTTTGGTGTCAAATAATGTATTAAAACGTTCTATATTTTTCTAAATTAGTTTGGGTTTTTGATTGTGCTGTTTTCACTGTGTTGCTGTTTGTCTACTGCATAAATATTTAACACATTGCCTCTAAGTTTGCCCTGACTGCTTTTTGTACCTTTCTACCCAGGGTCAAGCACATGTTAATTCAGTGGGTTTTTGTGGTTCACCCTGCAAGGGATTGTGGCTGTTGATTAACCAAGGTTCACACCCCAGTGAACCAACAATTAAATTTCTCACTACTCTTGAGAGAAGCTTGCAAGTGCCGGGTGCACAATCCTCTGTGTGGGCTGCGAGGGAGCTGTACTTCCTGAGCGGCTCTCGTGAACTACTTGAGAAATTGTACATTTAGAATTAAGTTAATTACAGTGTTTTCTTGCAAGTTGGAGTGACAGGCCTCTCCTTTCAGAACTACCTCTCAGATGACAGGTGTGCATAGTAGGGAATGTGGATGGACTGGCATTTCCTGTTTGACCTCTTTCTAAGATGACGTGTGCATAGTAGGGTGTGTGCATGGACTGGCCTCTGCTTTCAGACCTATTTCTCAGATGATGGGTGTGGATAGTTCGGTGTGTGGAGAGACTGGCCTCTCTGCTGAGACCTGTCTCTCAGATGACAGGTGTGCATAGTAGTGAGTGAAGAGGGACTGCCGTTTCCTGTCAGAATTCTCTCTCAGATGACAGGTGTATGTATTAAGGTGTGCATATGGACTGGCCTCTCCTGTCAGACCTCTCTCTCAGATGATGGATGTGTGTGGTAGTTTGTGAGGAGTGACAGGTCCATCCTGTCACACCTCTCTCCAGATGAAGGGTGTGCGTATTAGGGTATGTACATGGACTGCATCTCCTGTCATACCTGTCTCTAAGATGATGGGTTTGCATATTAGAGTGTTTACATAGACTGACCTCTCCAGTCAGACCAGTCTCTCAGATGACATGTGCATAGTAGGATGAGGGCATGGACTGGCCTCTCTTTAAAGACGTCTTTCTCAGATGATGGGTATGTGTAGTAGAGTGTGGGAAGAGAGACTGGCCTATTCCACTTACACATCTCTCCCAGATGGTGGATGTGCATAGTAGTGAGTCGAGAGAGATTGCCCTTTCCTCTCAGACCTCTCTCTCAGATGACCGGTGTTTGTATTAGAGAGTGTACATGGACAGGCCTCACCTGTCAGACCTCTCCCTCAGATAACATGCATGCATAGTGGGATGTTTGCATGGACTGGCCTCTCCTTTCAGACCTCTCTCTCAGATGATGGGACTGCGTAGTAGGGTGTGTGGAAAGAGACTGGCCTCTCTGCTGAGACCTCTGTCTGAGATGACAGGTGTGTCTAGTAGGGTGCGTGGAGAGAGACTGGCCTCTCTGCTGAGGCCTACTTGTCAGATGATGAGTGCACATAGTAGTGAGTGGAGAGGGACAGCACTTTCCTGTCAGACCTCTCTCTCAGATGACGGGTGTGCATAGTAAGGTGTGTGCATGGACTGGCCTTTCCTTTCAGACCTCTCTCTTGGATAACGGGTGTGCAGTAGGCTGTGTGGAGATAGACTTGCCTCTCTGCTAAGACCCCTTTCTTGTATGATCAGTGTGCATAGTATGGTCTGTCCAGGGACTGTCCTCCCTGCTAAAACCCTTCTCACTAATAATGGGTGTGCTTAGTAGAGTGTGGAAAGAGACTATTCTCTACTCACAACTTTTACCAAGTTGATGGGCATAACTAGTAGATCTGATAAACACCATCTCCAGTAAGACTCTTTCTCACAGTAGCAAGTGTGCATACTTGTCAGGAATAAGGCCAGACGCGGTCCAGGTCTCACCTGAAACTCGGCTGCGCGACTCTGCAGCGCTTTATGCTCACCACTTGTCATCCCCTCTTGTTTCAAAGGTGACCATCAGCGTCGTCTGCCCTGTGGCAAAGCTCATAGAGCTGCAGGTTCAGGACATTGGTGGACAAGGTGCACTTGTCAGTGCTATTCTATGAAGGGACTACAATACCCATGTTTTTAGAGGCAGCAGCCATCTTGGGGTGTGGCAGGCCTATAAAGCCCAGCCACACCCAAGCACGTTGCTCACTATTTTGAAGACTTCGTTGCAGCCAGACCTCGTCGGGGTTTCTCTGGAGAAGAGCAGAGTTCCTGAATGGCAGAGTGTTGTCCAACCAAAGTATCCTTGTTTCCATGGTGCATTAAAAAACGAGTAGGTTGTACTCGTAGCAGTAAGCCCTTGCTGAATCCAAGTTTGGAGGAAGTCATTACTTCCAAAAGGTAAAGTGTCCCTTAGCATAACGAGCAAAGTGTGCTCAGTTTTTGGAGTACAGCGGCCTTGGCGCCACGATCAAAGGCATTTCAGAGCACAGATATAAAGCGCTCTTGTGCACAGCAATTCAAAGCGTTTCAGTTCACAGATGTAAAGCGCTCTTTTGCACAGCAATTCAAAGCGTTTCGTTCACAGATGTAAAGCGCTTTTGTGCACAGCAGTTCAAAGCGTTTCAGTTCACAGATGTAAAGCGTTCTTTTGCACAACAATTCATAGCGTTTCGTTCACAGATGTAAAGCGCTCTAGGCACGACAATTCAGGCGCTTCAGTTCATAGATGTAAAGCGCTCTTGGCACGGACATTCAAGCACTTCAGTTCACAGCTGCAAAGCGTTCTTGGCATAGCAATTAAAGCGCTTCAGTTCACAGAGGTAAAGCGCTCTTGGCACGACAATTCAGGCGCTTCAGTTCATAGATGTGAAGCGCTCTTGGCACGGCGATTGGAGCGCTTAATGTTCATGGATGTAAAGCACTCTTGGCACGACAATTCAGGCGCTTCAGTTCACAGATGTAAAGCGGTCTTGGCATAACAATTCAAGCACTTCAGTTCACAGATGTAAAGCGCTCTAGGCACAACAATTCAAGCGCTTCAGTCCTCAGGTTTAAAGTGCTCTTGGCATGGCAATCAAAGCGCTTCAATTCACAGGAGTAAAAGGTTCTTGGCACAACAATCTAAGTGATTCAGGCTACTTGAGTAAAAGCTCTTCCTGGTATTATTAAGTAAAGCGCTTCAAGTTCAATGAATACAACTTTTTGGCATTTATTGTTGTGAATGTGAAAGTATTTCTGGAGATAAGCAAATTATAGTTTTCATTGTTTTTTTTAAAAAGCTTAAGTTGTGGAAAGCATATTTAATTCTTCGAGATTTTCTAAGTCATGATCAAAGGTTTATGTTGTGAAGGCATAGATGTTACAGGATTGATATTCTGAGCATAATCGTAGTCCAAAGTTCTTGCCATCTCTTGATTCTGAGGTCGTAGTTTACCCTTGTTCCATGTTTCAAACACAGGGCTTTGCCCTCGTTTCAAAAGAGGTCTCCATCTGATATCTCGGAGACGCATTTAGTCAAGAGTCTATTGATGAGTTACATTTCTATGAATGAGTTAATGCATATTTGTTCTAACCTTTACTTTTCAGATCTCTCTCCCTGCTGTTCCCTACCCTAATTCCCTTCCCCCCGACTGGCTTCATCATAAATCTGTGCTATAATAGCTTTCTGAGTTGGTGACGCCGGAAGGTGGGCCTTTTGTTCAGTGATGTGCAGATCCAGAGGAAAGAACACTGTGACAATACTACAGTATATTCAAAGATCACCTACGCCTTTCTACTTTTCATGATCCTGCAAGAGTCTTGCAAGAATATAACTTTTTAAAATAAGAATTACCCATCTACAAATCGCAATACTTATCTCTTACACACTTCCTCTCAAAAAGAAGGACTATAATATCCATTACTACTAGAAGTGTATTGGGAACTCATCTGCTCATTTTTAGCATTCATTATCCTCCGAGATTGTTGAAATTATTTATAAACTATATACATTTATATTCATCACAGTAGTTATCCCTTAGACACCACCTCTCTAAATCTAAATCTGCCACCTTAAATAGTTTTACTTCATTTCAACAACACCTCAATTTTTTCACAGTAAACAGTAATGGCCACCATTTCATTTCTAACCTTCCAACAGCCAGAGAATCAGAGTGCGTGCCGGGCTCACAGGAGCCTTAGAATCCAGAGAGAGCGCAAGGAATCATGGGAAAAACAGGCCTCTTGACTAATCCCAGGGCTCCGTGTTCGATTTTACGCTCCCACAGGAAGCTCGCAGGTGCCTCGCTTTGTGTGGTGGGGGTTGTCTGCTGGGCCTGGCCTAAGGCCAGGCCTTGTAGCCTACCCCTAAAAGCACCTAACCCCCACCATGCACAGCCAAAGGACTGAAGCTGAGTCCCAAAATGGCTGTCAACACTTCCTGGTTGAACTGTTGCCAGTCAATCAGATCTCACAATGAGTTCTCTGGGATCCACAGAGCCAAGGCATCCCTAGATATCTGTATTTCTTTTTCCTTTAATTTACACCAAATAACAGGAAGCATGCTTTTTGGACTAAAAGCTAGCTTTCTGACAAAGTTGGTGTAATTTCATCAAGTGGTTAAGGCTGTAGTTGTGTTCAAAATCCCTTTAGGAATTTGCATGGGGAAAACACATTTTGGCACCCCTCCTTTTTCTTAACCCTGCTTGCTGAATCACCCCAAAACTCACAAGATGGCAGCTGAAGTGACGGACATTCTGATTTTGAAAATTTCATGAAGATACATCAGATAGCATCAAAGTTTTTTGCAAAACAAAAAAGGCTTTTCCTATGGAACTAGGTCCTAAATATAACAACGGACAATAGGTTATTTTTATATTTGGTGAGGGCCATCTGTGTGAATTAAATCTACTTTTTTAAACTGCACCACAAATGTCTGAGAAGTTCTTTGCAAGGGCGAAGGACTATATATACACACACACACACTGCACATCGATGATAGTTGCCACAGTGTAGTTATAGTTAGGTCAGAGCTTCCAGAGGAATAACCTTTTAGTTTAGCTAATAACTTTGAGACTTTTTGACAAATCTTCACAAAACTTTCCAACAAATAAGTTAATCCATCTTAGGACCTTCCTAAAAGGTTTTGTGGTGATCCGTCAACCAAGGAAAAGAAGGGGGTCTCAAAACATTGATTTACCATTTTAATTCCCGTGGGGAATTTCAGAAAGCTATACCAAAGAAATGACTGAACAGAATTACCACAAATTTGGCAAAAAGTTAGTACTTTACTCAGAATGCATGCCTTTTATTCTTAGTGTAAATCTTTTCCAGCTTTTTCAATAACTTTACATTTATTGAGTGTTAAAAATATGGTCTCTAGTTGGAAGAGATATGCACCCTATACAAAGAGGACCCACAGTCCTAGTCAGGGTAAGTCAGTTACACACCATAAATTAAGCTGTGCTCACCATCTGGTATCTTGGCACAGCACAGACAGGCTAACGTAAGAGGCAATGTATAAAGTATTTTTGCAACACTTAAGACAGTAAAACAGTGAATAAATCCACACCAGGTTGCGTACACAGATCTTATGTTAATGAACAAAACAAGACCAAATAACAATAATCCTATAAAATATGTTTTTTTTAAAGAATATCTGTCATTGTAATGCTTAAGAGTTCAAAGTGCCATCTTGGGCTATCTAGTCGCACTAGACCGATGTAAATCCAAAGTTTATGGCTGACCGCAATGGAGTGTGTGCCGGCTACAGGGACCAACCTCGTCCCACTGAAACATAACTGTCTGTGGAGGGTTGCGTCGACATCCAAAATCTTATGCGGGGAGCGTAGGAGATGATGCAAAGGTGATGCATCTATTTTGATCTGTGCAGTCAGGGGATGTGTCATCATTGAGCCGTGCAGTCATCAATCCTCAAGCATTGGTGCAGTGTAGGACTTCCTTTGCGAAGGTGATGCATCGTCATCGAGCCGTGCAACCAGGCGGCTGAGGTAAATCGTTGAGGCCATAGGTAATGAGCCGATTCCAAGCAACGCAGTTGGTGCTGCAAAGTTTTCGTCCTCCTTGGCAGCGGCAATGCGTTGCCACCAGGAGGGAATGTGGTGGTTCCGATCGGTGCAACTGCATCAACATTGACTGTTGCAGCACAGAAGAACTCCCCCTCCAAGGGCCCAAGTCAAGATTGGCACCACTTGCCAAAGTGGGACTCACAGTTGGCAGAACACAGGTGCTGTTAGAGTGATACAGGCAGTCTTTGATGACCCTGAGACTGCAGAACAGGAGGCAAGCCACCCTTGGAGTCACTTTGGTTCTAGGGATGTTGAGGGTTCAGTCCTTCTCACTCCAATGCAAGGAGGGAAGCAGGTAGCTGGGCAGGCACATCAAAGCAGGAGTTCAACAAAGTCCAGCAGAGTGACTGTCCATTCAGAAACACAGCAGTCCTTCTTCCTAGCAGAATGTCCTCAGGTCCAGTAGTGTACTGATTTGGTAGGGTCAGAAGTTCAGTTCTTATACCCAGTGGTGCCTTAAAAGGGATGGTGACTTTAGAGAGGGACTTTGAAGTGTGCACAGGTCCTCCCTTTCCTGCCCTGGCTCCAGACAAACTAAGGAGGGTATGCAGCTCTCTGTGCGGGGACAGGCACAGCCCTATTTGGGTGCAAGTGTCAGCTCCTACCTCCCATCTAGCTCAGGAAGACCCATCAGCCCGGTGATGGGTCATCAGGATATAAATGGCACACGTCATCTTCTTTTGTGTGTGACTATGTAGAGGGGATGCACAGAATCCAGCTGTCACCTGCCACTGACGTGTATTGGAGGCAGGCACCAGGCATACACGGTCTTAGGAATAGAAAAATGCCAACTTTCTAAAAGCAGCTTTTTTAGAGTTGCAATCATAAATCCATCTTTTCCAACAAAGAGGACTATTGCAAGTCCATAGGTACTAAACACAACAGTCTTACTCCTTCTCAATCAGGAATTACACTCAATAGGTGTATTAAGAAATCCCCCATCTTATCCTAAGATTGTGTAGACCTCACAGTAGTGAAAAACGAACGTGGGTGTTTTTTACTACCAGGAGATGTAAACCAAAAAGTATGTTTCCTGACTTTTACTTACATTGCATCCTGTCCTATGGGCTTCCTAGGTTCTACCTTAGAGGTGTCTTACGTGTAATAAAAGGAGTGTTTGAGGCTTTGGAAAATGGTTTTAAATGCCATGCTCACATGGAAGTGAACCTGCAGTGGCAGCCCTTAGATATGTTAAAAGAGCTACTTAATAGGGTGACATTCACTGCTGCAGGCCAACTAGTAGCATTTAATTTACAGGGTGCAAGTAGTATACTTTACTAGGAACTTCTAAGTAAATTAAATATGACAATGATGGATACACCAATGTTACCATGCTTGAAAGAGAGTGAGCATGTGCACTTAATCACTGGTTAGCAGTGGTCAAGTACCCAGAGTACTTAGGCCAACAAAAACAGATCAGCAAAAGTGATGCAAGGCAGGCAAAAGGACACTTTATTACAAGCAAGCAGAGTTCAACCTACTTGGTCTATTGGCTCAGCCATACACTCTAATTCTCATAACCCCTAATCTGTACCATAAAATCCTATCCCCCCACATCTAATCATCACCTATCCACATTCTGTTCCTCCCACCTTCTGGAATATAACGTTATCAGCTTAAACACATTTAGGAACGTGTTTACATTCAGCTCTTGCACCACCTTCCACTTCTTCTTCTTCCTACCTGCACTGGCCAGGTGGCCATATTGTAATACTGCCATGATATCTTTCCTTCCATTTGCTCTTAAACATTGCCACCTCTTTCCCCGCCTTCTACTGAGCTCTTTTTGTCCTCTTTCAGCAAAAGCATACTCAAATATTAATACCCATATCTCCCATCCTTCTCTCCTGAGTATTTCCGGCTCCGCCTTCCTCCCCGCTCCTTTGCACCAGGGTTGGTGGTGGGCTATTTCCTGATAGAGAAGGAATGAATAATTGGCCTTGCGCGTTCTCAGATATTCAGAGGCACGACAGCCATGTGGCTGCTTACATCATTGCACTCCAGCCTCTGTGCGAGTCCAACCTGGGAAGAAGAAACACTTGTTCCGCCATATTACTTGTGGAAAAGGCTGAATTATTGGAGCAAGCAGAGCTCAACCTAATCTGTCCTCCTGGTTAGGCATAAACTTTAAGTGTCATAACTCTGAAGCTATACAATACCTTCCTACTCCATACCTTACTCATTACCCACCCTATATTCTGTCCTTCTGAAATATAGCATTAGCTGCTTAAAACACTTTGAGCTTCCTCTGGCACCAAACCACAGATTATTGACCTCTCTATTTCAGACAAAGAACCTGCCAGCTTATTTTCTAGTCCTGATATGCATCTCACCCACAACACCACATTCAGCCATGAGCATCCTACCTCCGACTATCTCATCAGTCTTAAAACCTACCAGTCAGATGATGACAATTTGTTAATTATGCTCAACACTGACTCATTGTCGATCATTAAAATCACTTGGCTGTTCGCCAACTCTTTGCCCTACAACTACCACCAGCAGCACTAGAATAAATACCAGGAATGCTTGCTGTGCTTTCTTCCCCGCCAGTCATCTGGCCATCTCTCCCCACACTATCTGCCATTCCAGTACAATCTGAATCCTCCCACTTAAAGTATCAGAACAGTTTCCATTGTTACACTCTGTCCAGGAGACATCGATCTCATAACGCCATTGTAGTTTTCAGAAATGTCATCCAAACTCTCAGATACTGCCTCACACATTCTGTGATCCTGACCCTCTGTATGGGCTTTGCCGCCCTTTGATCTATAGTGCCATGTGTCTATAAAAGGATTTCCCTGAGTCACCATCCCGCAGACAACATTCAAGTGTCCAAAAACTTGCTTTATTTATTTTAGTTCATATTTATTCATTTCTAACATTCAACATAGTAAATCCCGAAGGGTCCCCAACTTCTCCTTGGGCAGTCTGGGCACATTGGCAACTGAAATACACTGAATATTGTTCATTATGTACTTCAGATCAACCACCCTAAGGGCTGCAATATTCCTATTACCCCTTCCTACCTACCTACCATAACTCTGTGAATGCCATTAGCAATTATCCTGCATCTTTGCAATGTGCTTAAAGGGGTTGACCTTGATTTCAAATATCCACAAACGTGTAGATATAATTGAGGGGACAAACACACCAAAATTCAGTTCCTGCATATGTTACACGTATGGGTTTATTACAAACATAGTAAGGCACGTATCAATAACAGTATGCATGCATGATACTGATTATCATAAAAATTACATTATTTTTTTCTTAAGCGTAGATATATGAGTTAATGCACAGCCGAACTAAATATAAGCATATGGTTATATATGAGAAACAATATGGTTTACCATGAGTTTTTCTAAAAAATAAAAATACGTTTTATTTTCCAGTTAGACCAGCATAGATCAACTACACCCTTTTGTATCTATTTGGTGTGGTTATATATAAAAAACAGCCATCATTGTGTTTATTTGTAACACAGTAGTGTGCCTATACAATGTACTGGCATGTAACGTCTCTCTATTGGTTTACACTCATAATGTGAATGAAATACTGGCATGTATGTATACTACCATGGTGTGACTGCACAATGTTTTGGTTTGTAGGCATTCTCTTTTGATTATCTCAAAATCTACTGTTGTGTGTACATGACACACTATTACTCGAGTGTAAAATATTGGTATATATTCAAAATATATTTATTTGCCCTCATAAAGTTCTGGTTGTATGTACAGTAAAACAATTTGCTTATGTCTCATACTGCTTTGCTTGAGTAACATGCAAGTGGACAATTAAAGTAATGGTTCTTATGGGCATGACTTTTCATGCATAAGAAATGCATTTGAAAGTACAACCTACAGGTTTGAAATCATTACAAAGTGAATTGAATGCATGATGCACTGTGGCCAAAGCACAAGCAGCCAATTTGCACGTGTACAATAATAATTTAGATGCATAATATACAGGTAGGTAGGCATACTTGTGAGGGTCATGTGCCTAAAATAAAAAGTCTGCAAGAGCAATATACTTGCTTGTATAGAATATATGATGTTTTGCTGTTTTGTCAGCATTGCATACTGTCCTAAGTTCCTAATATGTAGGTAGTTATTTTAGAACTCTTAGCGTACTGCTTGTTTTATTTGTCAATCACACTAGATAATGAACAGCAATCGCCTTAGTTTGAATGTAGTTTACAGTCAGGCTTGTGCTTAAAACAATGGGTTGCTTGCACTACACTAAGGTTTGAGTCATTGTGGCAGACACAATGGTGTGGTTAAGTATTCTTATGTAATGGGAGTAGCCACTTCCTGATGTTCGTCTTGGATCTTTGACTTCTTTTACTTATTGACAGCTAGAAGATGAAGTTTGTTTCTAAAAGAAAATGGCTTTCATTTTAAACTACTTCAGAATATAAATTTAAAGTGTGATTTAGCAGATTGTTAAACTGATAGCATTAACATAATATTTTAAATAGTGTTCCCATTGTGAACGATAATGAGTCCAGATAGAAGGAAATTAAATTAAATCGAAGGGTAGTAAATTCCAATATAAGTAGCACATAAGGCAATTCAGTTTTTACCCATTTTGTTTAAAACTTTTTGAACCCTGGTTTTCCCTGCCCCATACAGGAGTGCTCAGCTTACTCCACATTATTTACCCAGTAGTACCCTATTTTGTAGAGAGACTTCACAGCAGAATTTTTTTGCCAGCTATGTAAAGGTATGTAGGTGTGTAGAGCGCACTATCATCCCATGGGGTATCCTGACACTGAGCAGGTGTGAGTCTAACCAAACCTAGAGCCTAGTGGAACTACTCGAAAATCCAGGTGTTCAGCTTCTTGCGGATTTTGAGACAGCAGGAGGCTCTAATGTGTAGTAGCGTGTAGTATCATGCTTTAAGAGCAATGTATGAGAAACTCACCAGTGATCATCAGGAATCTCCACCCCATAACTGCTCACAACAAGAAATTAAGGGCGGGATGTATTCTTGCACTGGTGGAAAATACTGGAGGCAAATTGTGACCAGTATTTTTCCTGACCAGTGTGGAATTTTGAAAGCCAACAGATGTCAGATATGTTTTAAGGAATGGGCAATATTGAAAATTGCCCTGAACACCCTCCTTCAAAGAGACCATCTGATAAACTGACTGAAATATTGAGATGATTCTCTGTACTCTTTCTTCCATCACCTCTCTCCCTGTCTCTGACTATCCCTGTGAGAAAATGCACATAAACTTAGTCATACACCATAGCTGCTAGGCATCTGTTTATCTTTATTATGTTGCCATGTGCTCGACAAACCTCTTGAACTTTGATGATTGACCTTGTGCTCGCAGCCTTGGGCTGCAATCTGCTTATCGCTGTAATTTACTTGTTCTAACCGTAGTTCAGAGAATTTTTGTGCTTAATCAGTAACTGCCAGAACAGGTTTGTACAGGTCGTTACCACCTCCTGCCAGCTGCATCTGTACCTTCTCCCACCACACGCGTATCCCTGAAATATTCTGAAGGCCGCAGAGGACCTTGAATACGCTAGGGGTGGAGTTGTCCTCTGACTAAGCAGTTTTGTGTGTATATAAGGTTGGGTGCCCAAGAGTGAAGGGGCAGCCTCCGTAGGATAGTCACTTGACTGTCCTGGGACTCTGTATTAGCTCGAGCTATAATCCATGTAATAAACTTCTCTTTATTCCTCCAGTTGGTGACTCCGCTTGATTTGTGTACTCTCTGCTAAACTGACCCTGAGGACTAGGGTGTCCCTCCACCGCTGGGAAGGAGACCCCGGGTGGGGATTCTATCTTTCCTGGTTCCTCAGTTGGCGCCCGAACAGGGACCCGAGTCAGGCATCCAGGGGAACGACCAGGTGACGGAGGACTCACGATTGGACTTCCAAGGGAGGCGCCCCACACCAGATTCTGAGCTTCGTTCTCTGTCGTGGACCTGCGGATCTCCACTATGTGTCTTCCAGCCGGCTCGACTTCTCCTGGCACTGTCTGAATTCGGGTCTCTGTTTTCTGTGAACTACTGGAGTCCCCAACTGTCGGACTATAACAGAAGTGTCAGGTAAGGACGGGAGTTGAAAGATTCCTGTCTAAAAATAGGTCTGTGAGTATTGTACCGTTTCTATCGCTCTTTGCAAAGATCGACGTCAGTGGTAAGACGGAACTCAGTTGTCATTTAAGTATATAGGAAGCAAAGGGCATATTTGCCACTCATTTGGTGTATTCAAACCCCTGGTGTAAGAATCTTTTTTTAAAAAAATACTGGAAGAATGCCAGCGTTGTTTTAGGAAATTGTGTTGTTGTCTTTGCAGTACGGACTCCCGCCTGGAGGAAACATGCCCCGCTTCTCCAGCCGGGACTCCGAATCATGATATATATGTTAAATATGGCATTGGTCCGATTATCTGGTCTGATATATGGAGAAAAAGAACCAAAGGTAGTTCTGATTTACAATGGCCTATTCACAGGACATTTGATAAAGATAAATTAGACTATTTACAGGAACGTTTGTTTGTGACAAAAGTAGACCAGGGATGTTTGATTCACTACGGACTTGGCAGAAAGAAGCAGACCAAAGACATAGGAAGGCAGAGAAAGAATTACAGAGACATAAGACCAGGACGGTGACTGACAAGGTATATGACTCTGATGTAGCTGAACATCAACAGAAAATTTTAGAACATGACCGAAGGCTTCACTTACAAACTGATAAGTGTTACCCTTCCAGGACAGTACTGGATAAGCCACAAGAGGAAGACCCCCTTTTAAACGATATGTTAGATAAACCCCCGTTATATACTCCACCAATATATCCTACACTACATCCTCAACCTGCACCAGGTGACCCTATTGTGCCACCCCCGGTTGGATCTCAGGCGAGTGCTCCGCCACCCACCACCACCCCTCCTGTCACCAGACCTATAGAGGATACACCCCGCCCGACTGTACCCACCCCTCGACTGGCCCCCGTTTGGCCCACCCCTGACTCCTGTTTAGACACCACACATACCCCCGTCCCATGACCCCACGAAAGCGCACCCTCCGCGGACACTTGTTCTCTAATTCACAAGAGGAAGATGTCATTGAAGAAATGACACAGAGGTGGATGACTAATTGGAATGACTATGGGGTCAGTTCAGTTACATGCAGCTATCCTTATGTGCAATATTATAATACAAGAATATGAGGATGATGGTTCCTCAGCTCCCGCGGGACTGGTGAACCTCTGAAAACGCGCCTCTACTGGACTGCCGTTTGGTTCTGGTCTACATGATTATGTTGTTACTGTTCTCGTATATAGGGACCGCCTGTGGACATGTAGCCCTTCTCTAAGGGCATCCATGTTTCCCATGAGAGAGGTTCCACCGGTTTGGCGAGAGCCGGTGATGGATAACGCTGGACAAGTTATTACCGCAGGGAATTTTCAACAAATGTGGGTAAACACCCCATGGAAAAGATCTGAAACTTATATCCTAAAAGCTGCCTTACCTGACCCCCGTAAGAATCCTGCAGGATATTATAAAGAACTGCAACAAATTCTTGAATCCTGTACTATGATGTTGTCCGATATTGACATGTTAATGGCAGCAGTAGTCCCGCAGGAAGTATGGTCAAAAGTACAGAGGCATGACCATGCTGAACTAGGGGGCACGTGGGACCAATTGCAAGCAGCAGAAAGGGACAGGGTTGGGGGAGCGAAACCAGACCCACTTATATTGGCTCTCCCACTGCGTATTTTGGATTTAATGAAGACCATACTTGCACCACACAGGATAAATTGGGATAAATTGGCCACCTGTAAACAGAAAAAGGACGAGGGTGTTTCGGACTTTTATACAAGGTTTGATGGTGTCTTTTCTGATTACAGCGGCCAAGACATGACTACTGAAGGGGGGATAAGACTTTTTGTTGACAAATTCGTGGACAATTTATTACCAGACATTAAGGGAAAATTGAAATTGTGTGAAAGTACGTGGCCAGTCTCTACTGCCACTGGAATACTGAAAATTGCCCAATATTATGAGAACAGGGAGATAGAAGAACAAGAAAAGAACGAGAAAAAAACGAAGGAGTTGAAAACGAAGGTGTTATTTCAGCAGGCCTACCCTCAGCCCCGTCAACAGCAGTCCAGATCAAGGTCACAAGGACCTTCCAATGACAGAAGGCAGTCCCAACGCCCTCCCCATTCTTCCCTCTCCTACAATCAGTGCGCCTATTGCAAGCAGGACGGCCACTGGAAGAATGACTGCCCCAATAAGGACAACTCCACAGGCCGCCCCATGCCCCCACCGCAACAGGACAACAGACCACGCGGTAGGTCTGGTCCTGCAGACAGACCCCGCCAGCAGGCCCCTTCACGGTCCCACAGTGCCCCGCCCGAATTATTTTGATGCTTCATCCCAGCGTCAATATTTTAATGACGACTATGATGCGTATGAAGGTCAGGGGTCCTCCTTTGACTAGGACAGCCTTCGACAGAGGGGGGTGGGACCAGTTTCTATTCCTGTTAGGCAGAATGGCCCTCACGTTGAGGTACAATTAGACGGTACTCCACATGATTTTTTGGTAGATAATGGGGCCACCAATAGTTCTGTTAAACAGGAAGAGGTCCAAGAGGTCCCTCTGCCTGGCATTATTAACATCTCTATGGGTTTTTCTGGTGTTCCGGTGGCTAACCCCGTCTCCCAGGCGCTGCATGTTACTATAGGTACTTACACCATTAGCTCCCCTCTCATTCTTACTTCAGCCTGTAGTGAGAATTTATTGGGTTTGGACCTATTAAAGAAATTGTACGCCACCATTTATTGCTCTCCGGATGGAGTTCATGTCACTTTAGGTCCAAATATTTCCCAGTCACAATTTTTGTCAAAACCACTTCAACCCGAACTTCGAGATTTGCCAGACATTTTATGGGCCACACATAAGGACGATGTTGGATGTCTGGACATACCACCATATGTCATACGCTTGAAAGCCAATGCCAAATTGCCTCGTCTTCCCCAATACAAATTATCCCAACACATTGAACAACAACTCAAAAATATTGTGACCCAGTTGATTGATTTGGGTGTCATTGAAGAAACGCGTGGTAATGATTGTAACAGTCCTGTCCTTCCTGTTCATAAAAAATTATCTGATGGCACCACGTCTCCAGGACTCCGATTTGTTATTGATTTACGGGCGGTCAATAAGATTGTAATACCCCAGTTCCCTGTTGTTCCTGAAATTACGACAATATTAACAATGATACCTGCGTCCGCGACTTGGTTCTCTGTTATCGATCTTAAGAATGCATTCTTTAGCATTCCCATTGATCCAGATAGCAGACACATCTTTGGGTTTTCACTGGGTGGTCGCAGTTTCCGGTTCTGTCGCGCTCCACAAGGCTATACTGAATCGCCTAGCATTTTTAGCCAGGCCCTCAAGAGTAAATTAGATACCCTTGTTTTTCCTTGCTCCTCGATGCTGGTTCAATATGTGGATGACCTTTTAATAGCATCCACTTCAGAACAAAATTGTAAAACAGATACTGTAGCCTTATTGAAACATCTTACACACCATCACCATAAGGTCTCCCTCTCCAAATTGCAATATTGTAGACAGGAGGTTATATACCTAGGACACCTCCTGTCTAAGGAGGGACGTACGTTGACGGCTGAGAGAATACAAGCTATACGAGATATACCGGTTCCAAGGACACAGAGAGGCTAGGGCCTTTATAAGTATTACCTCCGTCTGTCGTCAATAGATTCCTAATTATTCTCTTTTGATAAAACCGTTTTTGCATCTCACCCACAAAGATTGTCCTGAAACAATTGAATGGAATGATGATTTTCAGTTTGGTTTTGATGAATTGAAAAATACACTCTGCACAGCACCTGTACTGGGTACGCCTGATTATCGTAAAGATTTTCAGGTATATGTGAGCGAGAGAAATGGATGTTCGCTATCAGTGTTAACCCAAGAGCATGGCGGCAAACAACGCCCCTGTGCTTATTTTTCGGCCCTACTGGATCCAGTGGCCGTGCACTCCCGAGTTTTCTACGGGCCGTAGCCGCTGCAGCGGTCGCAGTGCGCCAGTCGGCCGGGATAGTCATGGATTCACCCCTCACCCTTTTGGTCCCACACACTGTTGACGCACTATTAAACAAAACAAAAACACAGCATCTTACTAAAGCACGATTAACTACTTATGAACTGACACTTTTAGCTAGTCATATAACATTAAAAAGGTGCAACACGTTCAATCCTGCCACTTTATTGCCAATTACTGAAAAAACTGAAGATTCTTATGATGACATACATGACTGCATTCTCCGGACGGAGGATGAAACAAACGGGAGAGTGGACTTACAGGACACTCCACTGAAAGACCCTGATGGCATATTATACATGGATGGCTCGTGCATCAAGCTACCCGATGGCACTACCTCTGCAGCCTATGCAGTTACAACAGCTGCCATTGTAGTTGAAACAGCTAGAATACCACATAACTCTGCTCAGGCGGCAGAATTAATAGCTCTAACACGAGCCTGTGAGTTAAGTAAAGGACTTAATGTGAATGTTTACACGGACAGTCAGTATGCATTTGGCGTAGCACACAAGTTTGGTCGCTTGTGGGCAGAACGAGGATTCCTCACCTCACATGGGACACGTATTCAACATGGGACCCTTATAACTAACTTACTTTCTGACCTGGCATTGCCCAAAACAATGGATATCATGAAGTGTAGTGCACACAAAAAGGTGACAGATGAAACTGGACGGGGCAACGCCCTAGCTGATCAGACAGCAAAAGATACAGCATATGCAAAGACAGGACACATGTATGTGGTAGATAGTACAGAGAAGGTTCGTCCCCATGAAATATTTGGGAACACAGTATAGAGTGTCAGGAAGATACAGTTTGAGGCAACTGAACAGGAGAAAAAGGAATGGGAAGAAGGGAAGTCCAAGTTAGATGAAAATACGCTGTGCTGGACGGATCTGACACAGAGGGAAAGATGGATGTTACCCAATGCATTCGTTCTGCCAGTAGTGACTATGGCCCATGGTCCTGCACACATTAGTGCGAAAAGTATCTGTGATTTGCTTGATCCGGTTTGGTCTAATAAAAATATCAGAAGAGTAGCTGACCAACTGGTTCAATCCTGCCTGATTTATTTACAACATAACATAGGGAAGGGTGCCTCAGTCCCCGCTGGGCATTTTTCACCACCAACATATCCATTTGAAGTACTACAAATGGATTATATTGAGATGGAAAGGTGTAAGAACTTGAAATATGTCCTAGTTGTGGTCTGTATGTTTAGTAAGTGGGTAGAAGCTTAACCTACTAAAGATAATACTGCCCTTACTACCGCAAAGGTACTTCTGAAGGAGTTCTTCCCACGGTTTGGGGTCCCAAGGTGTGTCTGGTCAGATAATGGGAGTCATTTTGTAGGGCAGGTGATGAAAAGGGTGTGTGAAGGGTTGGGCATCCGCCAGAAGTTTAATGCAGCTAACCACCCCCAGTCAGCAGGACTAGTTGAAAAATATAATGGCACACTTAAATTGAAGATGTCAAAGATATGCGCAGAACGCAGTATATGGTGGCCGGACGCGTTGCCCCTGGCTTTAATGTCTGTCAGGATGACGCCTCACTCTAGATCAGGGTAGTCACCCCATGAGATAGTGATGGGAAGGCCAGAAAATGTCTGGGGGGTCCCTCGACATCACAAGTACTCAGAACTAGTACATCCTGTTTTGATGGACTATTTAAATGAACTCACTAATTCTTTGCGTTCTATTCACCAACAGGTGCGTGAAGCACTCCCATCTGTATCCACTGATCCAGGTCACAAGATGCTACCTGGCGACTGGGTTCTCACAAAGAATTTCCAGCGGAAAAAGAGTCTCGAACCTCGATGGAAAGGTCCGCGACAGGTCCTTCTTGCTACTAGAACAGCAGTTAAAGTTGAGGGAGCTAAGAATTGGATACATGCATCCCACTGTAAGAAAGTACCCCTACTCGTACCCTCTGATGAAATAAAAAGTGGTGACCACCCGACGACTGAGGACCATTTCAGCAACACTACGCGGAGTGATAAAAAACAGAACAACAGTGTGCTGCAGGAGGTTCCCTCAGATTTAGATCACACTGAACAATTGTTTCCTGACCATACCATACCACAGTCCACAAGATACGATTTCCGCCCACGAAAATAAGAAAATGAACAATGAACTGATTGCTTGTCCCCTGTACTAAGTCTGACGATAGCTGCAGGGCCGTGATTTTGTCTTTCGGGGCGGACCAGAGTGTGTCAATAGGACTGCTGGTATCACCCCACAGTGAAGCAACCACCAGTCATGGACAGCACTTAGGTCGGACTGAACTGCTAGTGGGACAAGCAATAAAGAGAAATGGGTGTTATACAGGAAGACAAGAGGAAAAAGAAGAAAATAAGTAATTTAAAAAGACTATTAGGCCCATGTATCGCTTGTCTCACCATAACAATACTATTTTTGGTACTTCTGTCCTGCATTGGGTGGGTAATACACGATTCTGATTCAGAGGTCTCACCAACTACGCCACCGCCTTCAGAACACAGCCATGTTTCCTTACCACCCCATGAAGAAGGACGACATAAGGAATATGAAAACAATACCATTATATCTATGTTACATCAACATCAGCTGGCTGTAAATAGAACAAATTGTTGGATATGTGGCTTGCTACCGAGTTCCGTGCAAAGAAGGTTGTCATATATTTCATTCCCTTTTTCTTTTGATGGCTCCTGGAGCGCCTGGTATGAACTATCAGGCATTTGGGCTACCTCAATGGATGCTACTAATTCCGGACTATTGGTCACCCACCTATACCGGTTATGCTGGCCCACTGGAACGAGAGTTTATGGGACAAATGAAGAAAAGTCAGAATATGCTGACCGACGAAATAGGTATACTGACATATATTTTTTATCCTTTAATACCACACCCCGGATTGGCCGAAGATTTTTTGTAACACAGGTCAAGGCTCCACTTTATTTTCAGAAAAGTGGTAATAGAAGTGTAGGTGCCAGTAACTGTAATGCTACAGTAATATTGAATGGAACTAATTGGCCTACCATGATACCATCACGAAACTCAGATTTTGTTTGTAGTAATAATGCCTACACCTCCTTGGTACCCACCTGGACCGGCACGTGTTACATTGCTTGGTTACTAACACCAATTTACCCAGCTGGCCCTCTACGCCACAGGACTCGGAGAGGGGTAATATCTGCAGAAGATACCTCAGCACAAGAAGCATTGGACTACTTTAAAGGAGTCCTTCCATTTTGGGGCCCTATGATGAACAGTAGGGATATCAGACATCTCACACGAGTCATGGAAGCAACACTAAATGAAACAGCAGGAGCTCTCAGTAACATCACTGCAGAGCTCGCTGCTGACCGCCTTGTTACTCTTCAAAATAGAATGGTTCTTGACATCATCTTGGCGGACCGTGTGGAGTTTGTACTTTGATCGGATCGAGCTGCTGCGTTTATATACCAGACAATGCCCCTTCAGTGTATAAAGCTATTCAAAGGTTGCATACGATAGCTTCCACAATACACCAAGACGAAGGAACATGGTCCTTAACCGACTGGTTTTGGAGCTTGATTTCCCAATGGGGCTGGAAGATAATAATATTCCTTTTTGTGCTCACTGCTGTATTCCTCACCTGTTGTCTTTCTGTACAGTGCCTACCTGCTTTGTGCGGTTGCTGTATGGCATCCCTTGCCCCCTGGCCTGTTCGCCCTCCTCAACACACGGCTATGCTGTCCCTTGAGCAGGAGATAAAAGACCTTATGTGTATTAACATATACACTGAATGACGTTCAAACTTGCCTCTCAATGGCAAAAGGAGGGATTGAGAAAATGTACATAAACTTAATCATACACCATAGCTGCTAGGCATCTGTTTATCTTTATTATGTTGCCATGTGCTCGACAAACCTCCTGAACTTTGATGATTGACCTTGTGCTCGCAGCCTTAGGCTGCAATCTGCTTATCACTGTAATTTACTTGTTCTAACCGTAGTTCAGAGAATTTTTGTGCTTAATCAGTAACTGCCAGAACAGGTTTGTACAGGTTGTTGCCACCTCCTGCCAGCTGCATCTGTACCTTCTCCCACCACACGTGTATCCCTGAAATATTCTGAAGGCCGCAGAGGACTTTGAATACGCTAGGGGTGGAGTTGTCCTCTGACTAAGCAGTTTTGTGTGTATATAAGGTTGGGTGCTCCAGAGTGAAGGGGCAGCCTCCGTAGGATAGTCACTTGACTGTCCTGGGACTCTGTATTAGCTCGAGCTATAATCCATGTAATAAACTTCTCTTTATTCCTCCAGTTGGTGACTCCACTTGATTTGTGTACTCTCTGCTAAACTGACCCTGAGGACTAGGGTGTCCCTCCACCGCTGGGAAGGAGACCCTGGGTGGGGATTCTATCTTTCCTGGTTCCTCACCTGCCCCTGGCTTTGTCTTGATAAACAACTTTATTAGCTTGGTATAACAACTTAAAACCAAAACCAAAAGGTCACATCCGCCCCACAGAGGCAAAACATTATACAATTCCCACACAGGTAACATGAGCACATATTCAATACTGATCGTACTAGTCAGAGACAAGTCACACCAAGAACACTGCGTTGACAGGCGTAGCAGGCGAGCGGATATCCCATGTCCAAGTCCAAGTCCCTCACACTCTGTCAAACTTGGCCAGGCACCCTCCTGCTTCATATACTGATTTTTCTTGCTGGGCACACCAGTCCACTCCATGCGGCCATTTTGCCAAAGCAGCGATGTCTTTGCCTTCCAGCCCGCAGCGATATCCCTTTTGGCCACCAGGCATGCTATTCCCAAAAAGGCCCGATCTGCTCTACCGGTCCCCACTGCCTTCAGGACACCAAGCAAAAGAGGCAGCAGGGCCGCTTCGACCTCCACCTGCAGGATTCTAGTGAGTTTGGCCGTAACCGCTCACCAATAAGTTGCTATTTGTGGGCAGCTGCATACCATATGAAAGAAGTCAGCATTGGGGCCTGCACAGAGGGGGCAGTCGGCGCGGGGCAGGAGACCTGCTTTATGCATTTTATCAGGTGTACGATAGGCTGTGTGCAGATAGTAAGTTCGCACCACACAAAAGTGGGTAGTCATAGTCAAGGTTCTTGGGGCCATCAGTGCGTCCCGCCAGTCCTCATGCTCTATGAGGCCCAGCCAGTTCTCCTACCACTCCCGGAGCCTGCTGAATGTCTGTGCTGTATTGGTGACCACGGTGCGGTATATTTGAGACACTCCCCCTTTGCCCAAACCACCCATCAAGGATTTGGCCTCCAGAGGGCTGAATTCGATGAGGGTCGAGCCAGTTGGCACATGTTCGCTCAACGCGTGTCTGAGTTCCAAGTATCTATGGAATTTGGTCCCGTAGAATGAGTATTGCCGCTAAAACTCTTAGAAGGACCGCATGTGAGAGCCCGTCCAGACATCTCCCAAGAGTGAAATACCTATAAGGTCCCATTTCTTGAACCCCTCCAGTGCTGAGACCTCCTCAAGCCATGTCCCATGCCATAGCTGGGTTTGATGGGTGAGTCGTCACCCCTATCCCGTTGCCTCTTGTGCCATCCTCCACTCTGTCAGCACCACCCTTGTCACCTCCGGGATCCTACATGGCAGGGGGTTGCCATACAGCATCCCGAGCACGCCAGGGAAGCAACATAGTCAGCAGTTCAAGTTGGTATACTGGATCCCAAGAGTGAAAGACCTATAAGGTCCCATTTCTGGAACCCCTCCAATGCTGAGACCTCCTCAAGCCATGTCCCAAGCCATAGCTGGGTTTGATGGGTGAGTCGTCACCCCCATCCCGTTGCCTCTTGTGCCGTCCCCTCCACCCTGTCAGCACCACCCTCGTCGCCTCCGGGTTCCTACATGGCAGGGGGTTACCAAACAGCATCCCGAGCACACCAGGGAAGCCCATAGTCAGCAGTTCAAGTTGGTATACTGGATCAGACCAGATGCCTCCCACCCCGTCAGTGATCACCAGCAAGTGCATTGTGAGGTAGTAGAGATAGAGATTGGACATGCTCAATCCGCCTTCGTATACATCACCTTGACAAGTGCGTAACACAAGCCGGGGTCGAGTATTGCACCAAAGAAATTGCGCGCTACTGCGTCCATTTCCTTAAACCACTTCTTGGGTATGTGGTATGGGACGTTTGGAGCAGGTAGAGGAGCCGAGGTAGCACCATCATTTTGTAGAGCGCTCTTCTTCCCAGAATTTTAAGGGGTACTGTCTGCCATCGCTGGAGGTCCGCTTTGATCCTCCAGGTGAACAGTGAAATGTTGATTGAACAAGCTAGCTCAGGCAGAAGGGCAACAGTCACCCCCAAGTACCTGAAACTATTGCCCCAGATCGGGATTTCGTACTGCCAATCGTAACAGTCCCTTGCAGGGAGCAACGCGACCAGCAGTGACTTACAGGGGTTGAATGTCAGGCCAGAGGCCTCAGTAAACAACCCCAATAGCCGCAATGCTCAGGGTCCACTGCTGGCCGGGTTGGCCAAGAACAAGAGTACATTGTCCGTGTACAATGCCACGCGGTCCTCCCGTCCCGTGGGCCAGGACCAGCCCTCGATCAAGGGGTCTTCCCTTATAATCTTTGCGAGCAACTCCATCGCCAAAGCGAAGCGAAGCAGGGACAGAGGGCACCCCTGGCGGGTACCCCGACAAATAAGATGAGGTCCGAAACCACTCCGTTCACCTGCACCCGAGCCGTTGGATTAGAGTAACGTCACTTCACTATTCCTCGGAACTTAGGCCCAAACCTTGCAAACAAAAGGACCCAGTGGAGGTACGACCAGTCCACTGTATCAAACGCCTTCTCAAAGTCAAGGAGGAGTGCCAGGGGAGGGGTCAGGGAGCCACGGTGGGCCAGTGCTGCGTGTAACCGTCTAATGCAATGCCTTGTGCTCCTGGTTGGCATGAAGCCGCACTGAATGAGTGTATAAACAACGGTATCACCCTCTTCAATCTAATGGCCAATATCGTGGACTGTATCTTAACTTCAGTGTTAAGAAGTGATATGGGGTGGTAGGCAGAGCATTGTCGCGGGGGTTAGACTTGGGGATCAATACAAGGGTAGCTTGGTCGAGACCCGAGGGAAACCCTCTCACCCGCTCAGCTCCCTCAAACATGCTCAACAAGTGAGGAGCGAGGATGTCACTGCATTTGCTGTATAGCTCAGCCTGAAACCCATCGGACCTAGGGTCTTGCCCACGGCCAAAGCTGAGATAGCTGTCCTGACCTCCTCTACTGCTAAGGGTTCATCAAGTTCTAGTCTCTCGACTACAGAGATTTTAGGAAAGGGCACGTCTCCCAGCAAGGGGGCCTTCATCTCCACTCGGGGTCTGGGCCATTCCTCCTAAAGTCTGGCATAATAGGCAACAAAGCTCTGCGCGATCTTGCGGGGTGTCAGGGAGACACGCCCGATCCACCGGTTATTTCGGGGACAACTATATTCGCTAAGGGCTGAGTCGCAAGCTAGTGTAAGAGTTACCGTTCTTGTCCCCCCACCCGTATACCCGGGCTGTCGAGGCCCACCACATGTGTTTCACTGCTTCAAGGGTGGACTGCCTGATTTCCTCTCTAATAAGGCTTAGTTGTCTCATTACCGAGCTGTGCAAGGAGGAGGTAAGTTGTCACTCCAGTCGCAGCGCCTGGGTATCAAGGTCCACCACCTGTTGGTTCTGCGCCTGCTCCTTCACATGAAGGAGATACTTGGCCTGCCCCCTGAGGGTTGCCTTACAAGCAGCCCAAATAATGCCAGACGATGGCACCAACCCTAAATTGTTTGCAAAGTATTGGGTAAGCTGGTCCCTCAGGGCCTGGAAATAGTCACCATCTTGTAAGTGCCAGGCGTTTAACCTCCACAGGGGGCGCTGGGCGGCGTCCATAGTGTCAAACCGGACGAGGAGTAGTGCATGATCTGAGACCCCATGGGGCAGGATCTCTACCCTGGTGACTCTGGATACATCCAGGGCCGGTACGAAGAGGAGGTCTATTCTTGCATGGGTGTGGTGTGCTGTCGATGTGTGCGTGTATTGCCGCACTCTAGGGTGCCAAAGCCGCCACACGTCTCATAGGCTCAGGCCATACGCCCAGCGGCCTAGCCTGGAATCCCAGGTCGAGCGGCTCGCAGATGGGGTTCCTGTGATATCCAGATCGGGCTTCATGACGGAGTTAAAGTCCCCCGTCAGGATGGTTAGTCCCTTGGGAGTCCCACCGCAGCCTCCTGGAAGGTCATCAGAAATCGCTCAAACACCACGGGAGGTGCGTATACGCTCAGGATGTTGACCGGTTGTCCGCCAAGCGTGCCGGACACCGCTGTGTAGCGCCCCTGTGGATCTAGCTGGGAAACAGTTATCACTATGAGCAGCGAACGATGTAGCAAGATAGCCACCCTGAGAGCCCCTGGCGAAACCCGCATGGCAGATTCTATCGTACCCACCCTGTGCGAGCTTGGGGCACTTGGTTCCCAGTAGGTGTGTGTCCTGGACAAGACCACAGAGGGGTCAAAGTGGCAGAGAGTGCCAAAGACCACAGATTTCTTGATTTTATCTAGAAGCCCGTTGACATTCTATGAGAGAACCTGCTTAAAGTGGGCCAGTACACACAGGGAACTGAGAACGGTGTGTGTAGTGTGCCAGCCCAAGGGCTGCGATGCGACCAACTAAGGAAAACATGATAAAACAACTGAAACTGAATCCCCATGTAACAGCAGATTGATGTATCAATGTGACAACCCCACCAAATTCCCCCTTCCCCATTCTTCCATACATCTGTCACCCTTAAACCCAACCATAACCATAATAACAAATTGTCTGCCATTGGTGTGGAGTGGTGGACCCCTTCATGTAGTTGGAGTTCTGCAATTCTGCCACACCCGTCCCGTGTCCATTATCAAACAGGAGGTCTCCCCCTCACGCCGCCCCAGTCGCTTGGGGTCAATGCTGATCAAGCCCTATGGGAGTGAGGGAGTTTGGTTGAGGCGATCGTCCTCTAGAGCAGTCGTGGGTCTCTTGATTTCAGGGCCATCCAGCTCGGCTCCCCCCTCCACCCCAGACTCTCGGAATTCGATGGTTCCACCCCAGTGGGTGAGTGGGCCGGCTCACTCCCTCTCCTCCGACGGAACCGGGCACACCTGCGTCCGCTTCGCACACCTGGCGAGCAGACATGACCTGGCCCCGGGAAGAACTTCTCTTGTCGGGGGGACCCCTCCGGGCTACATGGTGCTCCTCAGTGAGCCAGTCCCACACCAGTTCTGGCGAGTCAAGGAAAAAGGACTTCCCGTCCATAAGGACCTTGAGATGCGCAGGGAAGAGAAGCATGTAGGTCAGCTGCATCGCCCTTACCTTTTGCTTGACTCCCTCATAAGAGCGATGCTTGGCCTGCACTTCCCTAGTATAGTCAGGAAAGATAAGGATCCAATGGTTGTCCCAACGAAGATCCTCTCTGAGGTTAGTATCATGGTCCTTGAAGTTGAGAAATCTTGCAATCATTGGGCGCCTGGGACCACCCGGTGGGGGTCTGGGTGCCAGTGCCCTGTGGGCCTGCCTGATGGCAAACCAGGGGGACAGTGACTGCTCTGGGACCCAGGATCTGATCCAGCACTCCAAAAACTCAACCGCCTGGGCCTCCTCTGCACCCTCTGAAAAAAACAACAAAGCGCAGGTTGTAGCGCCCATTATCAGCATCCTCGGCTCTATGATGGAGCTCACCAGTGCGAGTCAGCAGCTGGGCCACTTTGGATTTCAGATCTGTGATTTTGTCCTCTGCTTGGGAGACTTGATCTTCGGCTTCTTTAATGTGGCCCACCGCTGCTTGTAAGTCCTGCCGCAGGAGACCCACACTCGTACTTCCCCAATTTTTGTTTCAACAGCAAGCTGTGAGGATTGAATGGCCTGCAGGATCGCACCCACACCTTCCACAGCCGGGGCGACGCCGAGAGGACGCCTGTGTGGCGAACTGGTCGATGCGCTGCTGGGACACTGGCTTCTGCTTGCCAGTTTTGTCCCTCCTGATGACAGCCGCGTGGGCCCGGGGTGCCACAGATCCACACAGCACACTGCTGGACCACTTCCGTAGATCTTCTCAGGGGGCAGGGCCCACGCCACTCCGGGAGGCTGCGTCAGGGTCGCACTACAAGGGCCGCACAGGCTGCAGGGCCCCCCCAGGATAAGGGCTGGCCCGCACCCAATCAATCGGCGCCACTCAGCCGCTTACGGGCCAGCACCGTGGTTCAGTCACACTCCCTGTGCCTTATGGGATGTCTCCCACTCCTATGCCACGGATTTGCTGTCTCACCCCCTGAGACCCTGGCCCGCACACCCCGTCCCACGGGGCCGCTTGGCGTCCTCTTCTCTGGTTCACCGCCTCACTCCTCCGTGTGAGCCCCAACACCAGCCGAGACCTAACTGCTCCAGCCCAGCCCCAGCAACAGGGGACCCACCTCCGCGGTGCTATCTGAGCGCCCTGTCAAAGCTCCCCTGGGGCCCAGATACAATGCCAATATGGTCCCCGGGGCCAACCACCGCTCATGCTGCCCACCAGTCGGAGAAGCGACGACCCAGGCAGGGAGTGCTAGTGGCCCCTCCCTGACCTGGGGATCTGCTCGGCATCCTCTTTGCCGGCCCATCACCTCACCTTGCTGTGCCAGCCCCGATCAATCCAGCATCAGCCAGGGCCCGATCACCCTGATCCGGCCCCCGCGACAGGGAGGCCCGCGCCCGCCTGAAATGGCTGCCGCAATTCCTCTCCCCCCTGGGGCCAGAAGCAGGCTCCTGCACCGCCCCGGGGCCCGCCACTTCGCCCGCCTCACTCTGGGCCTGAGGCCACCCCCGGCAACCCGAGCCTCACAAGGCACAGCGCGCAGGGGTTCCAGGCCACATGCTCTATCAGGCCCAGCCAGTTCTCCTACCACTCCCGGAGCCTGCTGAATGTCTGTGCTGTATTGGTGACCACGGTGCGGTATATTTGAGACACTCCCCCTTTGCCCAAACCACCCATCAAGGATTTGGCCTCCAGAGGGCTGAATTCGATGAGGGTCGAGCCAGTTGGCACATGTTCGCTCAACGCGTGTCTGAGTTGCAAGTATCTATGGAATTTGGTCCCGTAGAACGAGTATTGCCGCTAAAACTCTTAGAAGGACCGCATGTGAGAGCCCATCCAGACATATCCCAAGAGTGAAATACCTATAAGGTCCCATTTCTTGAACCCCTCCAGTGCTGAGACCTCCTCAAGCCATGTCCCATGCCATAGCTGGGTTTGATGGGTGAGTCGTCACCCCTATCCCGTTGCCTCTTGTGCCGTCCTCCACTCTGTCAGCACCACCCTCGTCACCTCCGGGATCCTACATGGCAGGGGGTTGCCATACAGCATCCCAAGCACGCCAGGGAAGCCCATAGTCAGCAGTTCAAGTTGGTATACTGGATCCCAAGAGTGAAAGACCTATAAGGTCCCATTTCTGGAACCCCTCCAATGCTGAGACCCCCTCAAGCCATGTCCCAAGCCATAGCTGGGTTTGATGGGTGAGTCATCACCCCCATCCCGTTGGCTCTTGTGCCGTCCCCTCCACCCTGTCAGCACCACCCTCGTCGCCTCCGGGTTCCTACATGGCAGGGGGTTACCAAACAGCATCCCGAGCACACCAGGGAAGCCCATAGTCAGCAGTTCAAGTTGGTATACTGGATCAGACCAGATGCCTCCCACCCCGCTAGTGATCACCAGCAAGTGCATTGTGAGGTAGTAGAGATAGAGATTGGACATGCCCAATGGCAAACTATTGCGCCAGATCGGGATTTCGTACTGCCAATCGTAACAGTCCCTTGCAGGGAGCAACGCGACCAGCAGTGACTTACAGGGGTTGAATGTCAGGCCAGAGGCCTTAGTAAACAACCCCAATAGCCGCAATGCTCAGGGTCCACTGCTGGCCGGGTTGGCCAAGAACAAGAGTACATTGTCCGTGTACAATGCCACGCGGTACTCCTGTCCCGTGGGCCAGGACCAGCCCTCGATCAAGGGGTCTTCCCTTATAATCTTTGCGAGCAACTCCATCGCCAAAGCGAAGCGAAGCAGGGACAGAGGGCACCCCTGGCGGGTACCCCGACAGATAAAAATGAGGTCCGAAACCACTCCGTTCACCTGCACCCGAGCCATTGGATTAGAGTAACGTCACTTCACTAGTCCTCGGAACTTAGGCCCAAACCTTGCAAACAAAAGGACCCGGTGGAGGTACGACCAGTCCACTGTATCAAACGCCTTCTCAAAGTCAAGAAGGAGGAGTGCCAGGGGAGGGGTCAGGGAGCCACGGTGGGCCAGTGCTGCGTGTAACCGTCTAATGCAATGCCTTGTGCTCCTGGTTGGCATGAAGCCGCACTGAATGAGTGTATCAACAACGGTATCACCCTCTTCAATCTAATGGCCAATATCGTGGACTGTATCTTAACTTCAGTGTTAAGAAGTGATATGGGGTGGTAGGCAGAGCATTGTCGCGGGGGTTAGATTTGGGGATCAATACAAGGGTAGCTTGGTCGAGACCCGAGGGAAACCCTCTCACCCACTCAGCTCCCTCAAACATGCTCAACAAGTGAGGAGCGAGGATGTCACTGCATTTGCTGTATAGCTCAGCCTGAAACCCATCGGGCCTAGGGTCTTGCCCACGGCCAAAGATGAGATAGCTGTCCTGACCTCCTCTACTGCTAAGGGTTCATCAAGTTCTAGTCTCTCGACTACAGAGATTTTAGGAAAGGGCACGTCTCCCAGCAAGGGGGCCTTCATCTCCACTCGGGGTCTGGCCCATTCCTCCTAAAGTCTGGCATAATAGGCAACAAAGCTCTGCGCGATCTTGCGGGGTGTCAGGGAGACACGCCCGATCCACCGGTTATTTCGGGGACAACTATATTCGCTAAGGGCTGAGTCGCAAGCTAGTGTAAGAGTTAACCGTTCTTGTCCCCCCCACCCGTATACCCGGGCTGTCGAGGCCCACCACATGTGTTTCACTGCTTCAAGGGTGGTCTGCCTGATTTCCTCTCTAATAAGGCTTAGTTGTCTCATTACCGAGCTGTGCAAGGAGGAGGTAAGTTGTCACTCCAGTCGCAGCGCCTGGGTATCAAGGTCCACCACCTGTTGGTTCTGCGCCTGCTCCTTCACATGAAGGAGATACTTGGCCTGCCCCCTGAGGGTTGCCTTACAAGCAGCCCAAATAATGCCAGACGATGGCACCAACCCTAAATTGTTTGCAAAGTATTGGGTAAGCTGGTCCCTCAGGGCCTGGAAATAGTCACCATCTTGTAAGTGCCAGGCGTTTAACCTCCACAGGGGGCGCTGGGCGGCGTCCATAGTGTCAAACCGGACGAGGAGTAGTGCATGATCTGAGACCCCATGGGGCAGGATCTCTACCCTGGTGACTCTGCATACATCCAGGGCCGGTACGAAGAGGAGGTCTATTCTTGCATGGGTCTGGTGTGCTGCCGATGCGTGTATTGCGGCACTCTAGGGTGCCAAAGCCGCCACACGTCTCATAGGCTCAGGCCATACGCCCAGCGGCCTAGCCTGGAATCCCAGGTCGAGCGGCTCGCAGATGGGGTTCCTGTGATATCCAGATCGGGCTTCATGACGGAGTTAAAGTCCCCCGTCAGGATGGTTAGTCCCTTGGGAGTCCCACCGCAGCCTCCTGGAAGGTCATCAGAAATCGCTCAAACACCCCGGGAGGTGCGTATACGCTCAGGATGTTGACCGGTTGTCCGCCAAGCGTGCCGGACACCGCTGTGTAGCGCCCCTGTGGATCTAGCTGGGAAACAGTTATCACTATGAGCAGCGAATGATGTAGCAAGATAGCCACCCCGAGAGCCCCTGGCGAAACCCGGATGGCAGATTCTATCGTACCCACCCTGTGCGAGCTTGGGGCACTTGGTTCCAAGTAGGTGTGTGTCCTGGACAAGACCACAGAGGGGTCAAAGTGGCAGAGAGTGCCAAAGACCGCAGATTTCTTGATTTTATCTAGAAGCCCGTTGACATTCTATGAGAGAACCTGCTTAAAGTGGGCCAGTACACACAGGGAACTGAGAACGGTGTGTGTAGTGTGCTAGCCCAAGGGCTGCGATGCGACCAACTAAGGAAAACATGATAAAACAACTGATACTGAATCCCCATGTAACAGCAGATTGATGTATCAATGTGACAACCCCACCAAATTCACCCTTCCCCATTCTTCCATACATCTGTCACCCTTAAACCCAACCATAACCATAATAACAAATTGTCTGCCATTGGTGTGGAGTGGTGGACCCCTTCATGTAGTTGGAGTTCTGCAATTCTGCCACACCCGTCCCGTGTCCATTATCAAACAGGAGGTCTCCCCCTCACTCCGCCGCAGTCGCTTGGGGTCAATGCTGATCAAGCCCTATGGGAGTGAGGGAGTTTGGTTGAGGCGATCGTCCTCTAGAGCAGGCGTGGGTCTCTTGATTTCAGGGCCATCCAGCTCGGCTCCCCCCTCCACCCCAGACTCTCGGAATTCGATGGTTCCACCCCAGTGGGTGAGTGGGCCGGCACACTCCGTCTCTTCCGACGGAACCGGGCACACCTGCGTCCGCTTCGCACGCCTGGCGAGCAGACATGACCTGGCCCCGGGAGGAATTTCTCTTGTCGGGGGGACCCCTCCGGGCTACATGGTGCTCCTCAGTGAGCCAGTCCCACACCAGTTCTGACGAGTCAAGGAAAAAGGACTTCCCGTCCATAAGGACCTTGAGATGCGCAGGGAAGAGAAGCATGTAGGTCAGCTGTATCGCCCTTACCTTTTGCTTGACTCCCTCATAAGAGCGATGCTTGGCCTGCACTTCCCTAGTATAGTCAGGAAAGATAAGGATCCAATGGTTGTCCCAACAAAGATCCTCTCTGAGGTTAGTATCATGGTCCTTGAAGTTGAGAAATCTTGCAATCATTGGGCGCCTGGGACCACCCGGTGGGGGTCTGGGTGCAAGTGCCCTGTGGGCCTGCCTGATGGCAAACCAGGGGGACAGTGACTGCTCTGGGACCCAGGATCTGATCCAGCACTCCAAAAACTCAACCGCCTGGGCCTCCTCTGCACCCTCTGAAAAAAACAACAAAGCGCAGGTTGTAGCGCCCATTATCAGCATCCTCGGCTCTATGATGGAGCTCACCAGTGCGAGTCAGCAGCTGAGCCACTTTGGATTTCAGATCTGTGATTTTGTCCTCTGCTTGGGAGACTTGATCTTCGGCTTCTTTAATGTGGCCCGCCGCTGCTTGTAAGTCCTGCCGCAGGAGACCCACACTCGTTCTTCCCCAATTTTTGTTTCATCAGCAAGCTGTGAGGATTGAATGGCCTGCAGGATCGCACCCACACCTTCCACAGCCGGGGCGATGCCGAGAGGACGCCTGTGTGGCGAACTGGTCGATGCGCTGCTGGGACACTGGCTTCTGCTTGCCAGTTTTGTCCCTCCTGATGACAGCCGCGTGGGCCCGGGGCGCCACAGATCCACACAGCACACTGCTGGACCACTTCCGTAGATCTTCTCAGGGGGCGGGGGCAGGGCCCACGCCACTCCGGGAGGCTGCATCAGGGTCGCACTACAAGGGCCGCACAGGCTGCAGGGCCCCCCCAGGATAAGGGCTGGCCCGCACCCAGTCAATCGGCGCCGCTCAGCCGCTTACGGGCCAGCACCGTGGTTCAGTCACACTCCCTGTGCCTTATGGGATGTCTCCCACTCCTATGCCACGGATTTGCTGTCTCACCACCTGAGACCCTGGCCCGCACACCCCGTCCCACGGGGCCGCTTGGCGTCCTCTTCTCTGGTTCACCGCCTCACTCCTCCGTGTGAGCCCCAACACCAGCCGAGACCTAACTGCTCCAGCCCAGCCCCAGCAACAGGGGACCCACCTCCGCGGCGCTATCTGAGCGCCCTGTCAAAGCTCCCCTGGGGCCCAGATACAATGTCAATATGGTCCCCGGGGCCAACCACCACTCATGCTGCCCACCAATCGGAGAAGCGATGACCCAGGCAGGGAGTGCTGCTGGCCCCTCGCAGACCTGGGGATCTGCTCGGCATCCTCTTTGCCGGCCCATCACCTCACCTTGCTGTGTCAGCCCCGATCAATCCAGCATCAGCCAGGGCCGATCACCCTGATCCGGCCCCCGCGACAGGGAGGCCCGCGCCCGCCTGAAACGGCTGCCACAATTCCTCTCCCCCCTGGGGCCAGAAGCAGGCTCCTGCACCGCCCCGGGGCCCGCCACTTCGCCCGCCTCACTCTGGGCCTGAGGCCACCCCCGGCAACCCGAGCCTCACAAGGCACAGCGCGCAGCGGTTCCAGGCCACATGCTCTATCAGGCCCTGCCAGTTCTCCTACCACTCCCGGAGCCTGCTGAATGTCTGTGCTGTATTGGTGACCACGGTGCGGTATATTTGAGACACTCCCCCTTTGCCCAAACCACCCATCAAGGATTTGGCCTCCAGAGGGCTGAATTCGATGAGGGACGAGCCAGTTGGCACATGTTCGCTCAACGCGTGTCTGAGTTGCAAGTATCTATGGAATTTGGTCCCGTAGAACGAGTATTGCCGCTAAAACTCTTAGAAGGACCGCATGTGAGAGCACGTCCAGACATCTCCCAAGAGTGAAATACCTATAAGGTCCCATTTCTTGAACCCCTCCAGTGCTGAGACCTCCTCAAGCCATGTCCCATGCCATAGCTGGGTTTGATGGGTGAGTCGTCACCCCTATCCCGTTGCCTCTTGTGCCGTCCTCCACTCTGTCAGCACCACCCTCGTCACCTCCGGGATCCTACATGGCAGGGGGTTGCCATACAGCATCCCGAGTACGCCAGGGAAGCCCATAGTCAGCAGTTCAAGTTGGTATACTGGATCCCAAGAGTGAAAGACCTATAAGGTCCCATTTCTGGAACCCCTCCAATGCTGAGACCTCCTCAAGCCATGTCCCAAGCCATAGCTGGGTTTGATGGGTGAGTCGTCACCCCCATCCCGTTGCCTCTTGTGCCATCCCCTCCAACCTGTCAGCACCACCCTCGTCGCCTCCGGGTTCCTACATGGCAGGGGGTTACCAAACAGCATCCCGAGCACACCAGGGAAGCCCATAGTCAGCAGTTCAAGTTGGTATACTGGATCAGACCAGATGCCTCCCACCCCGTCAGTGATCACCAGCCAGTGCATTGTGAGGTAGTAGAGATAGAGATTGGACATGCCCAACGGCAAACTATTGCGCCAGATCGGGATTTCGTACTGCCAATCGTAACAGTCCCTTGCAGGGAGCAACGCGACCAGCAGTGACTTACAGGGGTTGAATGTCAGGCCAGAGGCCTCAGTAAACAACCCCAATAGCCGCAATGCTCAGGGTCCACTGCTGGCCGGGTTGGCCAAGAACAAGAGTACATCGTCCGTGTACAATGCCACGCGGTCCTCCCGTCCCGTGGGCCAGGACCAGCCCTCGATCAAGGGGTCTTCCCTTATAATCTTTGCGAGCAACTTCATCGCCAAAGCGAAGCGAAGCAGGGACAGAGGGCACCCCTGGCGGGTACCCCGACAAATAAGAATGAGGTCTGAAACCACTCCGTTCACCTGCACCCGAGCCGTTGGATTAGAGTAACGTCACTTCACTAGTCCTCGGAACTTAGGCCCAAACCTTGCAAACAAAAGGACACGGTGGAGGTACGACCAGTCCACTGTATCAAACGCCTTCTCAAAGTCAAGGAGGAGGAGTGCCAGGGGAGGGGTCAGGGAGCCACGGTGGGCCAGTGCTGCGTGTAACCGTCTAATGCAATGCCTTGTGCTCCTGTTTGGCATGAAGCCGCACTGAATGAGTGTACCAACAACTGTATCACCCTCTTTAATCTAATGGCCAATATCGTGGACTGTATCTTAACTTCAGTGTTAAGAAGTGATATAGGGTGGTAGGCAGAGCATTGTCGCGGGGGTTAGACTTGGGGATCAATACAAGGGTAGCTTGGTCGAGACAAGAGGGAAACCCTCTCACCCGCTCAGCTCCCTCAAACATGCTCAACAAGTGAGGAGCGAGGATGTCACTGCATTTGCTGTATAGCTCAGCCTGAAACCTATCAGGCCTAGGGTCTTGCCCATGGCCAAAGCTGAGATAGCTGTCCTCACCTCCTCTACTGCTAAGGGTTCATCAAGTTCTAGTCTCTCGACTACAGAGATTTTAGGAAAGGGCACGTCTCCCAGCAAGGGGGCCTTCATCTCCACTCGCGGTCTGGGCCATTCCTCCTAAAGTCTGGCATAATAGGCAACAAAGCTCTGCGCGATCTTGCGGGGTGTCAGGGAGACACACCCGATCCACCGGTTATTTCGGGGACAACTATATTCGCTAAGGGCTGAGTCGCAAGCTAGTGTAAGAGTTTACAGTTCTTGTCCCCCCACCCGTATACCCGGGCTGTCGAGGCCCACCACATGTGTTTCACTGCTTCAAGGGTGGACTGCCTGATTTCTTCTCTAATAAGGCTTAGTTGTCTCATTACCGAGCTGTGCAAGGAGGAGGTAAGTTGTCACTCCAGTCGCAGCGCCTGGGTATCAAGGTCCACCACCTGTTGGTTCTGCGCCTGCTCCTTCACATGAAGGAGATACTTGGCCTGCCCCCTGAGGGTTGCCTTACAAGCAGCCCAAATAATGCCAGACGATGGCACCAACCCTAAATTGTTTGCAAAGTATTGGGTAAGCTGGTCCCTCAGGGCCTGGAAATAGTCACCATCTTGTAAGTGCCAGGCGTTTAACCTCCACAGGGGGCGCTGGGCGGCGTCCATAGTGTCAAACCGGACGAGGAGTAGTGCATGATCTGAGACCCCATGGGGCAGGATCTCTACCCTGGTGACTCTGGATACATCCAGGGCCGGTACGAAGAGGAGGTCTATTCTTGCATGGGTGTGGTGTGCTGTCGATGTGTGCGTGTATTGCCGCACTCTAGGGTGCCAAAGCCGCCACACGTCTCATAGGCTCAGGCCATACGCCCAGCGGCCTAGCCTGGAATCCCAGGTCGAGCGGCTCGCAGATGGGGTTCCTGTGATATCCAGATCGGGCTTCATGACGGAGTTAAAGTCCCCCGTCAGGATGGTTAGTCCCTTGGGAGTCCCACCGCAGCCTCCTGGAAGGTCATCAGAAATTGCTCAAACACCCCGGGAGGTGCGTATGCGCTCAGGATGTTGACCGGTTGTCCGCCAAGCGTGCCGGACACCGCTGTGTAGCGCCCCTGTGGATCTAGCTGGGAAACAGTTATCACTATGAGCAGCGAACGATGTAGCAAGATAGCCACCCCGAGAGCCCCTGTCGAAACCCGCATGGCAGATTATATCGTACCCAACCTGTGCGAGCTTGGGGCACTTGGTTTCAAGTAGGTGTGTGTCCTGGACAAGACCACAGAGGGGTCAAAGTGGCAGAGAGTGCCAAAGACCGCAGATTTCTTGATTTTATCTAGAAGCCCGTTGACATTCTATGAGAGAACCTGCTTAAAGTGGGCCAGTACACACAGGGAACTGAGAACGGTGTGTGTAGTGTGCCAGCCCAAGGGCTGCGATGCGACCAACTAAGGAAAACATGATAAAACAACTGAAACTGAATCCCCATGTAACAGCAGATTGATGTATCAATGTGACAACCCCACCAAATTCCCCCTTCCCCATTCTTCCATACATCTGTCACCCTTAAACCCAACCATAACCATAATAACAAATTGTCTGCCATTGGTGTGGAGTGGTGGACCCCTTCATGTAGTTGGAGTTCTGCAATTCTGCCACACCCGTCCCGTGTCCATTATCAAACAGGAGGTCTCCCCCTCACGCCGCCCCAGTCGCTTGGGGTCAATGCTGATCAAGCCCTATGGGAGTGAGGGAGTTTGGTTGAGGCGATCGTCCTCTAGAGCAGGCGTGGGTCTCTTGATTTCAGGGCCATCCAGCTCGGCTCCCCCCTCCACCCCAGACTCTCGGAATTCGATGGTTCCACCCCAGTGGGTGAGTGGGCCGGCTCACTCCGTCTCCTCCGACGGAACCGGGCACACCTGCGTCCGCTTTGCACGCCTGGCGAGCAGACATGACCTGGCCCCGGGAGGAACTTCTCTTGTCGGGGGGACCCCTCCGGGCTACATGGTGCTCCTCAGTGAGCCAGTCCCACACCAGTTCTGGCGAGTCAAGGAAAAAGGACTTCCCGTCCATAAGGACCTTGAGATGCGCAGGGAAGAGAAGCATGTAGGTCAGCTGCATCGCCCTTACCTTTTGCTTGACTCCCTCATAAGAGCGATGCTTGGCCTGCACTTCCCTAGTATAGTCAGGAAAGATAAGGATCCAATGGTTGTCCCAACGAAGATCCTCTCTGAGGTTAGTATCATGGTCCTTGAAGTTGAGAAATCTTGCAATCATTGGGCGCCTGGGACCACCCGGTGGGGGTCTGGGTGCCAGTGCCCTGTGGGCCTGCCTGATGGCAAACCAGGGGGACAGTGACTGCTCTGGGACCCAGGATCTGATCCAGCACTCCAAAAACTCAACCGCCTGGGCCTCCTCTGCACCCTCTGAAAAAAACAACAAAGCGCAGGTTGTAGCGCCCATTATCAGCATCCTCGGCTCTATGATGGAGCTCACCAGTGCGAGTCAGCAGCTGGGCCACTTTGGATTTCAGATCTGTGATTTTGTCCTCTGCTTGGGAGACTTGATCTTCGGCTTCTTTAATGTGGCCCACCGCTGCTTGTAAGTCCTGCCGCAGGAGACCCACACTCGTACTTCCCCAATTTTTGTTTCAACAGCAAGCTGTGAGGATTGAATGGCCTGCAGGATCGCACCCACACCTTCCACAGCCGGGGCGACGCCGAGAGGACGCCTGTGTGGCAAACTGGTCGATGCGCTGCTGGGAAACTGGCTTCTGCTTGCCAGTTTTGTCCCTCCTGATGACAGCCGCGTGGGCCCGGGGCGCAACAGATCCACACAGCACACTGCTGGACCACTTCCGTAGATCTTCTCAGGGGGCGGGGGCAGGGCCCACGCCACTCCGGGAGGCTGCGTCAGGGTCGCACTACAAGGGCCGCACAGGCTGCAGGGCCCCCCCAGGATAAGGGCTGGCCCGCACCCAGTCAATCGGCGCCGCTCAGCCGCTTATGGGCCAGCACTGTGGTTCAGTCACACTCCCTGTGCCTTATGGGATGTCTCCCACTCCTATGCCACGGATTTGCTGTCTCACCCCCTGAGGCCCTGGCCCACACACCCTGTCCCACGGGGCCGCTTGGCGTCCTCTTCTCTGGTTCACCGCCTCACTCCTCCGTGTGAGCCCCAACACCAGCCGAGACCTAACTGCTCCAGCCCAGCCCCAGCAACAGGGGACCCATCTCCGCTGCGCTATCTGAGCGCCCTGTTAAAGCTCCCCTGGGGCCCAGATACAATGTCAATATGGTCCCCGGGGCCAACCACCGCTCATGCTGCCCATCAGTCGGAGAAGCGACGACCCAGGCAGGGAGTGCTCCTGGCCCCTCGCAGACCTGGGGATCTGCTCGGCATCCTCTTTGCCGGCCCATCACCTCACCTTGCTGTGTCAGCCCCGATCAATCCAGCATCAGCCAGGGCCCGATCACCCTGATCCGGCCCCCGCGACAGAGAGGCCCGTGCCCGCCTGAAACGGCTGCCGCGATTCCTCTCCCCCCTGGGGCCAGAAGCAGGCTCCTGCACCGCCCCGGGGCCCGCCACTTCGCCCGCCTCACTCTGGGCCTGAGGCCACCCCCGGCAACCCGAGCCTCACAAGGCACAGCGCGCAGGGGTTCCAGGCCACATGCTCTATCAGACCCAGCCAGTTCTCCTACCACTCCCGGAGCCTGCTGAATGTCTGTGCTGTATTGGTGACCACGGTGCGGTATATTTGAGACACTCCCCCTTTGCCCAAACCACCCATCAAGGATTTGGCCTCCAGAGGGCTGAATTCGATGAGGGTCGAGCCAGTTGGCACATGTTCGCTCAACGCGTGTCTGAGTTGCAAGTATCTATGGAATTTGGTCCCGTAGAACGAGTATTGCCGCTAAAACTCTTAGAAGGACCGCATGTGAGAGCCCGTCCAGACATCTCCCAAGAGTGAAATACCTATAAGGTCCCATTTCTTGAACCCCTCCAGTGCTGAGACCTCCTCAAGCCATGTCCCATGCCATAGCTGGGTTTGATGGGTGAGTCGTCACCCCTATCCCGTTGCCTCTTGTGCCATCCTCCACTCTGTCAGCACCACCCTCGTTACCTCCGGGATCCTACATGGCAGGGGGTTGCCATACAGCATCCCGAGCACGCCAGGGAAGCCCATAGTCAGCAGTTCAAGTTGGTATACTGGATCCCAAGAGTGAAAGACCTATAAGGTCCCCTTTCTGGAACCCCTCCAATGCTGAGACCTCCTCAAGCCATGTCCCAAGCCATAGCTGGGTTTGATGGGTGAGTCATCACCCCCATCCCGTTGCCTCTTGTGCCATCCCCTCCACCCTGTCAGCACCACCCTCGTCGCCTCCGGGTTCCTACATGGCAGGGGGTTACCAAACAGCATCCCGAGCACACCAGGGAAGCCCATAGTCAGCAGTTCAAGTTGGTATACTGGATCAGACCAGATGCCTCCCACCCCGTCAGTGATCACCAGCAATTGCATTGTGAGGTAGTAGAGATAGAGATTGGACATGCCCAATGGCAAACTATTGCGCCAGATCGGGATTTCGTACTGCCAATCGTAACAGTCCCTTGCAGGGAGCAACGCGACCAGCAGTGACTTACAGGGGTTGAATGTCAGGCCAGAGGCCTCAGTAAACAACCCCAATAGCCGCAATGCTCAGGGTCCACTGCTGGCTGGGTTGGCCAAGAACAAGAGTACATCGTACGTGTACAATGCCACGCGGTCCTCCCGTCCCGTGGGCCAGGACCAGCCCTCGATCAAGGGGTCTTCCCTTATAATCTTTGCGAGCAACTCCATCGCCAAAGCGAAGCGAAGCAGGGACAGAGGGCACCCCTGGCGGGTACCCCGACAAATAAGAATGAGGTCCGAAACCACTCCGTTCACCTGCACCCGAGCCGTTGGATTAGAGTAACGTCACTTCACTAGTCCTCTGAACTTAGGCCCAAACCTTGCAAACAAAAGGACCCGGTGGAGGTACGACCAGTCCACTGTATCAAACGCCTTCTCAAAGTCAAGGAGAAGGAGTGCCAGGGGAGGGGTCAGGGAGCCACGGTGGGACAGTGCTGCGTGTAACCGTCTAATGCAATGCCTTGTGCTCCTGGTTGGCATGAAGCCGCACTGAATGAGTGTATCAACAACTGTATCACCCTCTTCAATCTAATGGCCAATATTGTGGACTGTATCTTAACTTCAGTGTTAAGAAGTGATATGGGGTGGTAGGCAGAGCATTGTCGCGGGGTTAGACTTGGGGATCAATACAAGGGTAGCTTGGTCGAGACCCGAGGGAAACCCTCTCACCCGCTCAGCTCCCTCAAACATGCTCAACAAGTGAGGAGCGAGGATGTCACTGCATTTGCTGTATAGCTCAGCCTGAAACCTATCGGGCCTAGGGTCGTGCCCACGGCCAAAGCTGAGATAGCTGTCCTGACCTCCTCTACTGCTAAGGGTTCATCAAGTTCTAGTCTCTGGACTACAGAGATTTTAGGAAAGGGCACGTCTCCCAGCAAGGGGGCCTTCATCTCCACTCGCGGTCTGGGCCATTCCTCCTAAAGTCTGGCATAATAGGCAACAAAGCTCTGCGCGATCTTGCGGGGTGTCAGGGAGACACGCCCGATCCACCGGTTATTTCGGGGACAACTATATTCGCTAAGGGCTGAGTCGCAAGCTAGTGTAAGAGTTTACCGTTCTTGTCCCCCCACCCGAATACCCGGGCTGTCGAGGCCCACCACATGTGTTTCACTGCTTCAAGGGTGGACTGCCTGATTTCCTCTCTAATAAGGCTTAGTTGTCTCATTACCGAGCTGTGCAAGGAGGAGGTAAGTTGTCACTCCAGTCGCAGCGCCTGGGTATCAAGGTCCACCACCGGTTGGTTCTGTGCCTGCTCCTTCACATGAAGGAGATACTTGGCCTGCCCCCTGAGGGTTGCCTTACAAGCAGCCCAAATAATGCCAGACGATGGCACCAACCCTAAATTGTTTGCAAAGTATTGGGTAAGCTGGTCCCTCAGGGCCTGGAAATAGTCACCATCTTGTAAGTGCCAGGCGTTTAACCTCCACAGGGGGCGCTGGGCGGCGTCCATAGTGTCAAACCGGACGAGGAGTAGTGCATGATCTGAGACCCCATGGGGCAGGATCTCTACCCTGGTGACTCTGCATACATCCAGGGCCGGTACGAAGAGGAGGTCTATTCTTGCATGGGTGTGGTGTGCTGTCGATGTGTGCGTGTATTGCCGCACTCTAGGGTGCCAAAGCCGCCACACGTCTCATAGGCTCAGGCCATACGCCCAGCGGCCTAGCCTGGAATCCCAGGTCGAGCGACTCGCAGATGGGGTTCCTGTGATATCCAGATCGGGCTTCATGATGGACTTAAAGTCGCCCGTCAGGATGGTTAGTCCCTTGAGAGTCCCACCGCAGCCTCCTGGAAGGTCATCAGAAATCGCTCAAACACCCCGGGAGGTGCGTATACGCTCAGGATGTTGACCGGTTGTCCGCCAAGCGTGCCGGACACCGCTGTGTAGCGCCCCTGTGGATCTAGCTGGGAAACAGTTATCACTATGAGCAGCGAACGATGTAGCAAGATAGCCACCCCGAGAGCCCCTGGCGAAACCCGCATGGCAGATTCTATCGTAGCCACCCTGTGCGAGCTTGGGGCACTTGGTTCCAAGTAGGTGTGTGTCCTGGACAAGACCACAGAGGGGTCAAAGTGGCAGAGAGTGCCAAAGACCGCAGATTTCTTGATTTTATCTAGAAGCCCGTTGACATTCTATTTGAGAACCTGCTTAAAGTGGGCCAGTACACACAGGGAACTGAGAACGGTGTGTGTAGTGTGCCAGCCCAAGGGCTGCGATGCGACCAACTAAGGAAAACATGATAAAACAACTGAAACTGAATCCCCATGTAACAGCAGATTGATGTATCAATGTGACAACCCCACCAAATTCCCCCTTCCCCATTCTTCCATACATCTGTCACCCTTAAACCCAACCATAACCATAATAACAAATTGTCTGCCATTGGTGTGGAGTGGTGGACCCCTTCATGTAGTTGGAGTTCTGCAATTCTGCCACACCCGTCCCATGTCCATTATCAAACAGGAGGTCTCCCCCTCACGCCGCCCCAGTCGCTTGGGGTCAATGCTGATCAAGCCCTATGGGAGTGAGGGAGTTTGGTTGAGGCGATCGTCCTCTAGAGCAGGCGTGGGTCTCTTGATTTCAGGGCCATCCAGCTCGGCTCCCCCCTCCACCCCAGACTCTCGGAATTCAATGGTTCCACCCCAGTGGGTGAGTGGGCCGGCTCACTCCGTCTCCTCCGACGGAACCGGGCACACCTGCGTCCGCTTCGCACGCCTGGCGAGCAGACATGACCTGGCCCCGGGAGGAACTTCTCTTGTCGGGGGGACCCCTCCGGGCTACATGGTGCTCCTCAGTGAGCCAGTCCCACACCAGTTCTGGCGAGTCAAGGAAAAAGGACTTCCCGTCCATAAGGACCTTGAGATGCGCAGGGAAGAGAAGCATGTAGGTCAGCTGCATCGCCCTTACCTTTTGCTTGACTCCCTCATAAGAGCGATGCTTGGCCTGCACTTCCCTAGTATAGTCAGGAAAGATAAGGATCCAATGGTTGTCCCAACGAAGATCCTCTCTGAGGTTAGTATCATGGTCCTTGAAGTTGAGAAATCTTGCAATCATTGGGCGCCTGGGACCCCCCGGTGGGGGTCTGGGTGCCAGTGCCCTGTTGGCCTGCCTGATGGCAAACCAGGGGGACAGTGACTGCTCTGGGACCCAGGATCTGATCCAGCACTCCAAAAACTCAACCGCCTGGGCCTCCTCTGCACCCTCTGAAAAAAACAACAAAGCGCAGGTTGTAGTGCCCATTATCAGCATCCTCGGCTCTATGATGGAGCTCACCAGTGCGAGTCAGCAGCTGAGCCACTTTGGATTTCAGATCTGTGATTTTGTCCTCTGCTTGGGAGACTTGATCTTCGGCTTCTTTAATGTGGCCCACCGCTGCTTGTAAGTCCTGCCGCAGGAGACCCACACTCGTACTTCCCCAATTTTTGTTTCAACAGCAAGCTGTGAGGATTGAATGGCCTGCAGGATCGCACCCACACCTTCCACAGCCGGAGCGACGACGAGAGGACACCTGTGTGGCGAACTGGTCGATGCGCTGCTGGGACACTGGCTTCTGCTTGCCAATTTTGTCCCTCCTGATGACAGCCGCGTGGGCCCGGGGCGCCACAGATCCACACAGCACACTGCTGGACCACTTCCGTAGATCTTCTCAGGGGGCGGGGGCAGGGCCCACGCCACTCCGGGAGGCTGCGTCAGGGTCGCACTACAAGGGCCGCACAGGCTGCAGGGCCCCCCCAGGATAAGGGCTGGCCCGCACCCAGTCAATCGGCGCCGCTCAGCCGCTTACGGGCCAGCACCGTGGTTCAGTCACACTCCCTGTGCCTTATGGGATGTCTCCCACTCCTATGCCACGGATTTGCTGTCTCACCCCCTGAGGCCCTGGCCCGCACACCCGTCCCACGGGGCCGCTTGGCGTCCTCTTCTCTGGTTCACCGCCTCACTCCTCCGTGTGAGCCCCAACACCAGCCGAGACCTAACTGCTCCAGCCCAGCCCCAGCAACAGGGGACCCACCTCTGCGGCGCTATCTGAGCGCCCTGTCAAAGCTCCCCTGGGGCCCAGATACAATGTCAATATGGTCCCCGGGGCCAACCACTGCTCATGCTGCCCACCAGTCGGAGAACCGACGACCCAGGCAGGGAGTGCTCCTGGCCCCTCGCAGACCTGGGAATCTGCTCGGCATCCTCTTTGCCGGCCCATCACCTCACCTTGCTGTGCCAGCCCCGATCAATCCAGCATAAGCCAGGGCCCGATCACCCTGATCCGGCCCCCGCGACAGGGAGGCCCGCGCCCGCCTGAAACGGCTGCCGCAATTCCTCTCCCCCCCTGGGGACAGAAGCAGGCTCCTGCACCGCCCCGGGGCCCGCCACTTCGCCCGCCTCACTCTGGGCCTGAGGCCACCCCCGGCAACCCGAGCCTCACAAGGCACAGCGCGCAGGGGTTCCAGGCCACACCCCCGCCGCCTCCAGAGGGCCATCGCCCCTCCGCTACCAGGCCACATGGGGCACAGCTCGTCCATCGGTCCACGTCACAGATCCGCGGCACCCAGGGATCTCACGCCGTCTCACCTACCCTCAACGACACACAGGGATGCAGCAGAGGCAAACAGGATGCCGGACGAAGGGGGCTTTTCGCGGCGGATGCCGGAGGGGTCCGGAGCACTCTTAGAGTGCGACCGCTATCTTGACGCCCGAAGTCACGCCCGACCTTGTCTCTCTTTTTACTTATTCCTACCTTCACACTGTACCTTTCTATATAGTATTTTTCTAAGTCACCTAAGTTTTGCCTTTGACTGACCTGTGTATTCAGTGCACTTCCTGTTTGGTGTTAGGTGAGGCAGAGGAGATATGCATGATGGAGAATAATCAACACTGTACGTGAGGTCGTTGCCACCAAACAGCACTTGGAGAGAAGTGCACTTTTGGGTACATGTATAATAAACACATTTTAGCATCTTTCTCTACTAGTGCCCCGTTTCTGAAATGTTAAGGTTTAAATCAATATTGGTGGAATTGTGAGGCCTGAATTAGCTGAAAATTAGCAATAAATTTAAAGTTGGGCTGAACAGAAGGCCCCAAAATATGTTGTGCCCAGGCCCCAAAATTCTTAAGATGTCCCTTAAGTATATATTAATTGGTCAGTTTACAAAATTCTGATTCTTAATGTGCTGCAGTCTGACCGATCTGATTAATATTTATGAGGTAGGTCGCAACTTGTGGCACATTTACAGAAATGGTTCAGGGGGAGCAGAATACCATTTCTGTGATTGTATTTCAACGAAGGGCCCCTTGTTATTATTATTATTTATTAAAAAAAGAAAAAAACAGCATGTTTATCCTAAAGGAAACCGGCCTGTTTTTAAGAAAAAATAGTTTCAATTTTTTTATGTTTCACAGAAAATTTCCATTGGTTTTTCTGACCTTTGTCTACTCCCACTGAAACAATTACGAACATTCTCATATAGCAAGGGAGGTTGGTAGATTTCCAGTGGTTTGTGACTGGAATGATTGTCACAGATCATTCATATATCCAGTACAGATTCACAATTTGGAAACGTGTCCATACAAATTGCGAGTTGGTGTCCAACAAAGGACCCACTTTAGGAATTGGAAACACTTTACAGAATCGTTACCTAGGGCAAAACGTTTTACTAGTTGCGAACTCACAAATTTAGTGAATCACAGAGCTTGTGACTGCTTGAAGGTTTCGTACATCTAGCCAGTAGTCACACATCTTGCGCACTGAGCGCCGAATTTGCGTCGTTTTTTTCGACGCATATTCGACGCAAAACTAACTCCATATTTATACTTTGCCGTTAGACGCGTCTAGCGCCAAAGTTCATGGAGTTAGCGTCATTTTTTGGCGTGAACACCTTCCTTGCGTTAATGAGATGCAAGGTAGGCGTTCCCGTCTTAAAAAATGACTCCCAGGCATGTGCGTGGTATTTATACTCCCGGGCAAAAATGACGCCCGGGAGTGGGCGGGGCAAAAAACCCCGCATATGCGCCTCTTTTTAACGCCTGGGTCAGGGCAGGCGTTAAGGGACCTGTGGGCTCAGAATGAGCCCAGAGGTGCCCTCCCCTGCCCCCAGGGACACCCCCTGCCACCCTAGCCCACCCCAGGAGGACACCCAAGGATGGAGGGACCCATCCCAGGGAAGAAAAGGTAAGTTGTGGTAAGTATTTTTTTAACTTTTTTTTGTGGCATAGGGGGGCCTGATTTGTGACCCCCTACATGCCACTATGCCCAATGACCATGCCCAGGGGACATAAGTCACCTGGGCATGGCCATTGGGCAAGGGGGCATGACTCCTGTCTTTGCTAAGACAGGAGTCATGTTAATGGCGTCTGGGCGCCCAAAAAAAATGGCGCAAATCGGGTTAAGACGATTTTTTTGCCTCAGCCTGACTTGCCCCATTTTGGGACGCCCAAACGCCATTTTTCCCTACGCCGGCGCTGCCTGGTGTACGTCGTTTTTTTTCACGCACACCTGGCAGCGCCGGTCGGCTAACGCCGGCTAACGCCATTCAATAAATACGGCGCCCGCATGGCACTTCAGAATGGCGTTAGCCGGCGCTAATTTTTTTGGCGCAAAACTGCGTTAGCGCAGTTTTGCGTCAAAAAGTATAAATATGGCCCTGAATATTTCAGGACAAGGTGCAATGTATTTAATTCTGTACTGTTGTTAATGTTGTTTTATTTCTACCTAGAAAAGGAGGCGTGCAGATGTGTAAATCGCCACTAGAGCCATTCTAATGCTCTTATTAAGGTATCAAATTGATTTTCTTCGAACAAACAATACTTCTATTAGACTTGGATGTCATTGTAATGCAGCGGCTTTATGTACACCTATCGAGGGGCTAGAAGAGACATGTGTTGCTAAGAAACCAAGCAGATCAGTCAGTGACAAATTACATTTTGCGTATGCAGGTCAGAGTGCTGGCCGAGTGCATGCTCAAACCACGTATCCTCCAATGTTCCCATGTTTACAGTTAATTGTGCCAGAGTGAGATTTGACGCGGTGTCAAAAGGGTTCCAGTGGCCAAGGGTGAGTGAGGACGGTGAATGGTCTGTGAAGAGAGGTGGAACCATGGGATAAGTTATAGTGGTGCGATGATTAAATGTCCTCAGCTCAGTAGCTCGCCAGGTAGTCCGGAGCCAGTTTACTTCAGGACCCTGAACCTATTAGAATCACAGACGGATTCTCGGAAGCGAACACTTTTATGCAGGGACCAGTTACAGCAGGAGCCTCCAGGAAACATGACTGCACATTCCTGTAAACTGAAGGAAGGAGTAGACCAGGGATACAGGAGGGATAAAACCTCCCTATTCACTGACAAGAAAAACAAAGCTGAAACAATCTGATAGCAGGTATTGTCTTTCTTCTTCAAAATAACAGGGTAAGAAGAGAGTGGTGCAGGACGATGAAACAAGAGTAAACAAAAATGTGTGAAGTAAATGTGTATGAGATAGAGGTTTGTGAGGAGGCAAGGGTATAAGGTAGTTTAGATATAAAGGCAATACAAAATACCAGCTGGTTCAGTAATCATGACAGCATAGGAGGATCATGAGGTGCTAAATCTAGTTTAGAGCAAGGAGAAAGTGACATGAACTGCGAGGAATGCATGGTGCATATGACAAAGGCGTTGCAAAGGTGGTGGTTGAACAATTAACCAAGAAAAGGTTTTGCGGTAGAGGAATGCCAGTGCTCCAGAAGCATGATCAGCAGCGGCTTGATCAGCAGGGAGAGAAGGTGGGGGAGACACACAAATCAGAGACAAAGAGCTGAGGGCAACGCTTTTATAGACATACAACCATAATGTGGATTATGCTCTAGAGCAGTGATACTCAAAGTACGGCCAGGGGGCCGCATGCAGCCCTCCTGACATTTACATGCGGCCCCCAGGTCAACAGCAGCACTGTGCTGCTGTTTATTCGACGTGGCACCAGCACTAAACACTGTTAACTAAACGGGCAAGTATTTAGTTGGAGGCTAATTGAAAAGGGAGTAACTAGGGTGTCCTGGAACTCAACTTTAGAAACACCTTCATTATTAGAGACATCGTGCAGCAGAAATATAAAAGTATGATCTGTTTGAAATTCAAAAGTTGCATTTCATTAACCTGCCAAACCGTTTCACCTTAGTACACACAATTATATCACTGCACTGAGAAGTTTTTTTAGAGTGATAATTTTCAAACATGAATTAAAAAACTTTCATCCCCTTTTCCCCCACACCCTGGCAACAATGTGAACTGTGAACTAAGAGGCAAGCCAGCCGTTATGTGAACTCTTTGGGAGGGCTGGGTTTCAATTGTACACGAACAACATTATATTTGATTAAATCAGACACAGAAGGTATTATGCAGCATACATCCTGAAGATGTATTTCAAGGTTCTTATATGTGATGATGAAGAAAAAGGAGGAAAAGTGAAGTCAAACATTTGCCTAGGATCACACAATTTGGTTAAGTGGAGAAGCTGGGATTTATACCCAAGTTTCTGGTTTCACATTGCGCAATTCAGACACTAGGGGGCATATTTATACTCCGTTTGCGCCGAATTAGCGTCGTTTTTTTCGACGCAAATTCGGCGCAAAACTAACGCCATATTTATACTTTGGCGTTAGACGCGTCTAGCGCCAAAGTATGAGGAATGAGCGTCATTTTTTTGCGTGAACGCCTTCCTTGCGTTAATGAGATGCAAGGTAGGCGTTCCCGTCTAAAAAAATGACTGCGACGCAAATGCGTCGTATTTATACTCCCGGGCAAAAATCACGCCCGGGAGTGGGCGGGGCAAAAAACCCCGCATTTGCGCCTCTTTTTAACGCCTGGGTCAGGGCAGGCGTTAAGGGACCTGTGGGCTCAAAATGAGCCCAGAGGTGCCCTCCCATGCCCCCAGGGACCCCCCTGCCACCCTTGCCCACCCCAGGAGGACACCCAAGGATGGAGGGACCCATCCCAGGGACATTCAGGTAAGTTCAGGTAAGTATACATTTTTATTTTTTTTATATTTGTTTTTGGCATAGGGGGGCCTGATTTGTGCCCCCCTACATGCCTCAATGCCCAATGACCATGCCCAGGGGACATAAGTCCCCTGGGCATGGCCATTGGGCAAGGGGGCATGACTCCTGTCTTTACTAAGACAGGAGTCATGTAAATGGCGTCTGGGCGTCGTTAAAAATGGGGCAAATCGGGTGGAGGCGATTTTTTAGCGTCAACCTGACTTGCACCATTTTTAAGACGCCCTAACGCCATTTTCCCCAACGCCGGCGCTGCCTGGTGTACGTGGTTTTTTTCCACGCACACCAGGCAGCGCCGGTCTGCTAGCGCCGGCTAACGCCATTCAATAAATACGGCGCCCGCATGGTGCTTCAGGTGCGTTAGCGCAGTTTAGCGTCAAAAAGTATAAATACGGGCCTAGATATATATGCTTCACTTACCCTACAACCACTTTACCACTACCCTTCCCCACCACCAGCCCTCCGACTGCCGCCCTGGGAGCATCAATCCGGCCCTCGGTCACAACACAGACCAAAGAGTGCAGCCCCTGGGAAAATCTTTGTGAGTACCCATGCTCTAGAGAATGCTGAAGTATCTGGTGTCTCAGTTGAGGTTCTGCTAAACCCTTAAGACCATGATCTTTAGTAAATGATGTTAGACCTGACAGTCTTAGGGTGGGCTTCCCCCAACTTTTTGCCTGCCTCCCTCTCTTTCTGTGATCTTGCTTTTGCTGGTTTGAAGACTCTGAGCACTGCACCGCTGCTGACCAGTGCTAAAGTGCTCAGCATGGTAAAATTGGCTCCTATCCAATTGGCATATTTATTTTACTTATAAGTCCAGAGTAAAGTGCACTTTAAATGCCCAGGACCTGTAAATTAAATGTTACTAGAGGACCTGCAACACTGATTTTGCCACCAACATAAGTGACCAGATCTCAGGCCTGCCATTGCAAGTCCTGTGTGTGTAGTTGTACTGCCACCTCGACTTGATTTGAAACCCTTTGCCAAGCCTTAAACTCCCCTTTTATTTCACATGTCACCCCTAAGGTAGGCCTTATGTGACAAACAGGGTAGTGTGCAGTGTTTCTAAAAGAAAAGACATGTATGTGTACGTTTTACATGACCTGGTAGGAGAAAAAACTCCCAACATCGTTTTTCACTATTGTGAAGCCTGCCCCTCTCATAGATCGAAGATTGGGAATTCCATTATGTACTTTTAATTGGTAATTTCTGATCTGAAAGGAGTGACATTGCATGTTTGCTATCTTTGGAATGGTAGTGGCAAATCCTGCTTACTGGTAAAGTTGGATTTAACATTTCTATTTTAGAAATGTCATTACTGTTTTAGAAATGGAACTGGTGCACTTCAAAACCACCACTTCAAAGGCGCATTTGGGTATAAGTACAGGGTCCGTAAAATCAGACACTTCTGGACCTACAAATGCACTCTGTCAGAAGGACTGCAGTGCTGGTCAAAGGACTCAACTGGAGTGTCTTCTGGAAGGACTGTTTTTCTGCTTGTTTTCCTGCTGCCTGCTGCTCCCTGACTCCGCTGGAAGGACTCTGCCTTCCCACCTCAAGTGATGTCCAAGGGCTTGTTAGCTTGCCTCCTGTTCTCAAATCTAAGGGACATCAAATACTTGAACCATCTGCACCTGGACTCTACAAGCTGTGAGTCTGCCCTGCTTTGAAGTGGGAATAAGGTGCTATACCTTCTGTGGTGTTTATCAAAACTGCCACAAAGCTACGGGAAGCCTCACAAAGCCTCACCATGCAGCTGCCAGCCTCACCGGATTCAAGGCCAGGTTGCTCAAAGCCCCACAACGCCTCACTATGCAGCTCCCTGGGATCCACACAAAGCAACATCAAGCCCTGCAAGGCCTCACTGCACAGCTTCTTGGAACTGACACCGGATGTGCATAGACCGCACACCAGAATTTAAGGTACTTTGTTCAGCAGGCTCAAATGGGTCCCTGTAACCGGCCCAAGCTCTATCGTGGTCAGCCTGAACTTGTGACATTGTCCCAGTCCAGCGTGACCAGATAACCACAATTGGGTGCTTTGCGCATCTATGCACTACTTTTACCTAAATCTTTAAAATTTCATATCTAGGACCTACATGTTAGATGTTTATCACTTTGGTCTTGTTTTATTATTAAAATCATAATTTATTTTTCCAACCTGGTGTGGAGTCTTTTTGTGGTGTTTTCACTGGGTACCTGCTTGAGTTATTGCACAAATACTTTACACATTGACTTCTAAGTTAAGCCTGTCTTTTTTGTGCCATGCTGTCGGAGGGTGAGCACAGGATAATTTAGGTTGTGTTGTGACTTACCTGACTAGGATTGTGGTTCCTACTTGGACAGGCTGCATACCTCTGCCAAATAGAGACCCAGTTTCTAACAAGTGACTATCCTCTTTTACAGATCATTGTCTTCATGTTGCTTTATCCCGTACAACTTCATGAAACCCTCTTGGTGAACTTGCTCTTGATAATATGCGGAAAATGATACATTACAACGAAGTAAGACAAGGGGGAAGAAAACGAGCAGCAATGCCTTTGGTACTGGCAGAGGAGAGAATTAGACATGAGCCAGATGAGGAAGTGCACTTGTGTGAACAAGAGATACGCTTGGCAATCATGTATTACATTCTGTATGAAGTGAGAATCTTTTTTACTTAGGGGCTGCAGAATTATAGGGAGGAGGTAAGAAAGTGATATAATAAAAATAAAGGAGACCGTTTACCCTATCATGATAAGATATTTAGGAAGTGCAAAGAAGGTCATCTGTCATTCAGTTAAGGTAAAAAGCACAACAATTTCTGGGTAGATACAAGAGTCGTTGTCTTTACAGATTGTGGGGGTCATTCTGACCCTGGCGGTCAGGGCCAACGACCGCAGAAGCACCGCCAACAGGCTGGCGGTGCTTCCTGGCCAATTCTGACCGCGGCGGTAAAGCCGTGGTCAGAAAAGGGAAACCGGCGGTTTCCTGCCGGTTTTCCCCTGGCCAAAGGAATCCTCCATGGCGGCGCTGCTTGCAGCGCCGCCATGGGGATTCCGACCCCCTTCCCGCCATCCTGTTCCTGGCGGTTCTTACTACCAGGAACAGGATGGCGGGAACGGGTGTCGTGGGGCCCCTGGGGGGCCCTGCACTGCCCATGCCACTGGCATGGGCAGTGCAGGGGCTTCCTAACAGGGCCCCATAAAGATTTTCAGTGTCTGCTGTGCAGACACTGAAAATCGTGACGGGTGCCACTGCACCCGTCGCACCCCTTCAACTCCGCCGGCTCCATTCGGAGCCGGCTTCATTGTTGAAGGGGCTTTCCCGCTGGGCCGGCGGGCGGCCTTCTAGCGGTCGCCCGCCGGCCCAGCGGGAAAGTCAGAATGACCGCCGCGGTCATTTGACCGCGGTACGGTCTTTTGGCGGTTCCCGCCAGGCGGGCGGCTTCCGCCGCCCGCCGGGGTCGGAATGACCCCCTGTGTATGGTCCTTTCTGATGGATAAGCAGAGATAAGAAATATGGCAACCCCAAGAAGAAGGGGTTGTACTGGCAGGGGAATGATGGTGACTGCTAAGATTGAGCTGCATGTGTAGAATTAGAATGAATTATCCAGGCGTGATCAGATGCATCAAGTAGAAGCCCAAGAGGAACTAGCTTAATAGTTTTGAAGTTAAGACCCAGCCAAGAGATACAGACCTTAAGCCAACCATGTAATCTGTATCACTTGGGTGTATGGTTCTAATGTGAATTATTGGCAAGGTATGGATGCCTAGAGTTGAAAAATATGTGACAGCAAGTCATAACTCTTTGACTTTTGCGAGTTACAATTCCACTCCCAAGATATCTTGATGTAAATGGAAATTTTTCATAACTTTTATTATTGTGAATTTTATTATTAAAAAATTAAATTACAGTATATGTGATTATATAAATTGATAATAATTGTAATAGTAATTATGAATATATTAAGTACACCAAGTGATATGAATATTATTTTTAAATTAATTTATTTCACCAGAGCTGGTGGTGAATGACCATGCAGCATCATGAGGAAGAATGAAACAAACACATCCTGTCCATCGGGTCCCTAATGTATAGTTCATTTATGGTCAAATGTCTAACATGGAGCTACTCTGACATACCCAGAGGATTACTCATCATGGAAAACTTTGTTAGAGGCAGCTCAAGTGAGGAATCACATTCCGCTGTTAGACATTGCGAGAAATGAGGAAAGCAACATAATTCCCCAAGTATTTTACCACAGGAAGTGCAAAAGCATGCTTAGTATGAAGAAAGATTTACAAGCTATTCAGCAAAAAAGCTAGTGTCAGTGAGGATTCTGGAACCAGTGAGTGCACGAGTAAACGCTTAAACAGAAGAACATCATTAAAGTCAAACGTGTCTGCTGAATAATGTATATTTTTTGGAAAGATAAAATGCTACAAGGGAACATCAACACATGAGAAATTAATCAAGGCCACGGAGCTTAGAATTGGCAAAAGGCTTCAAGAGTGTGAAAACATTAATTGTGATTCAAAGATCTTAGCAGTCTGTGGTAGGGACATAGTGGCTGTAGAAACCCATTAACATGCATCTTGTTATAGGAACTATACAAGGGTTAAAGCAAAGGAGTAAGATCATGAATCTAGCATCCAAACCGATGATCACTACCAAAATATGAGAGATGAAGCATATGATGAACTATTTCAATACATTAAAACTGTGAATATTCCTAACAAAGAAGAAATACGTGTGACAACTCTCACTGAAAGAATTGAAACCCTCATGACACACAGAGGAATAAACAAATCAAGCAAGAAGGATATTAGAAAAAAAAAGGACTTCTGAGTTTGGAGGCAACCCCCACATATTTCCAGACAATCAAGGAAAACTATAGGCCCAACCTGATAGTGTCATGCTACAGGACGTTGTAAGAGAAAGTTAGAGTTTGAAAAGAGAATTATCAGTTTTAAAAGTTAAGGCCACAGACATGAACAAGATCATTGATCACACAACATTGCACATAAGAATGATGATTAATACAAACTTGACATCAACACCATGGCCATATCATCCATCAGAGGTTGATAAAAATTCATTTATAGTGCCTGATAACCTTAAATGGTTCCTATTAGGACTTTTGACTGGAGATCCGGAAAACAGAAATCCATCCAAAAAGTTTGCCATACTTATGCAATCATTCAGTCAGGACATTATGGGGGTTATTACAACTTTGGAGGAGGTGTTAATCCGTCCCAAAAGTGACGGATATACCACCAGCCGTATTACGAGTCCATTATATCCTATGGAACTCGTAATACGGCTGGTGGTATATCCGTCACATTTGGGACGGATTAACACCTCCTCCAAAGTTGTAATAACCCCCTATATAAGCAGTCACAAATGGCCAGAAGAAACCCCCAAACAATTGTTGCTCTCATACGCTGTAAAAACTCTGACACACAATGTTGAAATCATTTGCACTCTAAACAGACTTGGTCATGGGATTTCATAATCATTAATGGAAGAAAATGATACCACATTGTGTCTTCAGAAACTTGATGCTACCTTAAATGAGCAAATTGTTCTTCCAGCCCACATTCAGCCTCATGTCTTCACTAACTTAGCATGGAATATAATTGATAGGGTGAAGAGACTCTTACTGGTAGGGGGACAACTCATCAAGTTAACAGTATAGCTGTGAAGCCCAAGTTGTTTGGACCACAATCTTTTAAAGATCCTCTCCGAAGCATTGAGAAATAAAAGCAAAGAACATTGACCACGTCAAGTACTGAAAAATTGTTCATGTATGTTGCTGGTGAACGAGTTGAGCCTCAGCCATTGATGATAAGTACCAAAGCCTTGCCGGAATGTGTTGCCCAATTTAATCTTGCTAAAAAAAGAACATAATCTGGGTTGTTACAAGGCAAAAAGTGAACCTTGCACAAATATAACCAAGTTGTACAGGATTTAACATCAGTACTAGAGACCTAGTTAGCGTATTGCATGATTCCATTGGCTACTGACCAACCATTAATGCTCCTGCAACTGAGTTGACAACTGTTTCTGAAATTTATAAACAGTCAGAGTTCATAAGGAAATCACTGCATTTGGCAAAACTTGTAGTGGTCCTGGCTCAAGCTCTCTATGCAAAAGCAACTGAGATCGTGTGGAAGCATAAAGCAAAGTACTACAGAATCGGGCACCTTTCACACCATTTGGAATGTCATGTCCACTCTTGGAAAACTCTTTTGAGATGCTGGTCTTCACAACCGTTGCATTGAAGCAGACACAATATCATCAGTACTAGAAGGTCCTGTATACAATTGTGCAGTTCGAATACCCAGGTGTGTGTATGAAGCTATGTTGAGGTTGGCTTGGTTGGAATTTATCCTCGAGATGGAGAACAATTAGGAAGAGAACATTCAGGTAGTCTACTCCTTCATTTAGGATGTTAATGACTTTGTAAAAGACCAATGCCAGCTCAGATTACACTACCTCTTTTCACGAAGTTAAGCAGCTTTGGGGTGTATTCCAGGAACATCTTTGTCATGAAAATAGAGATCTCTGTGGATTTTGTTTCACATTTTAGGGTATGTCTCCTAGCAAAGGTGCATTAAAAGGAGGTAGATGCATTCTGACTAATAGATCATATATTACTTCCTGAAATAAAAAGCCTAAACAGTTTCTTGGCAGAAGTAATGTTCCCTTAAACATCTGAAACAATGCTTAGAAGGATAAGTGTGTGAGTCACCAAATAAATCACACCTCAAATGTGCCTTCAAACCCTAGTCTGCCTCCCCATCTGGATAGTAATGCTTTATTGGGTTTTCAGTTGCTGAATTTCCCATGGGATTATGCCCTACCTAGTGAAGTGCTTGAGAATCCCTGAATATTTTCAAAATGGTAGTGCAGGAAGGAGGCCTGAAAATAAGAGATTACGCACTATTTAGACAAGTTTATTTATTAGCAAGACAGGGATAACAGTGTGACATATTGGTGGAATCTTTGACGGCCCTAATAAACTGTGTAGTATAGTGAAAGTGTGGAGGCCGCATGCCATATATATTATTTTGAGGAATAGAACGGAATATGGCAAAGCAAGACTCATGATTGTCTATGATAGTAGTACATTAGCAAAGATGTTCATGCTAAAGCAGCTAGAGCCACCTATTGGTGAGCTAATTTTTCTGTGAGGCTTATTCCCTTAGGTAGAATCTTTTCAGATAGATGGGCTAGATCCTCAGGGAAACTTCACAAATGTTTTAGGTGATAGATAAGAAAGGTGTCCTACAAGTGTAAGCCGAGATATGGAGGGATTTGTATGGTTTATCTTTGAGGTGAAAGAGGTTAATGGGGAACGTCAATTGTTCACTAAAAGAGTAGGTCATATTGAGAAAGAAAGGTTGTTAATCCCGGGCCCCTGATATACCTCCTTAAAAAAAATGTTGTCCAGAGATTTTCATTTTTGATTTGGATCATTAGAGAAGTAATTTAGCTTGGGCAGACATAGCTGATCCAGGCTGATTTGTGTCTGGACGACAATTTTGGAAATGGCAGATATGGTGCAGTGATTATGTTAGATTTCAGGAACCACAGGACCTATATACTTCATTTTGGTGTCAAAACATATGTTTTGGGGCTCAAGTAGTCTTACAGAGACAGAAAATAATGCATTCATTACTTATCATTAATGGCATTACTCCTAGTCCTACTCTCTTGCCTTCCTTAATAACCAATGAAGTCCCTTTACCTCACCTAGACCGCTCCCCTCGCTTTTAAAAGGACCCCCGCCCTCGCCCATTCCTGTACTGAAACAAGCCAAAGGCAACTCAGTTATCCTGTAACAGGAGGGAGGGAGGGAACTGTAAGGAGGGTGAGGGAGTTGGACTAGGAGTAATGCCATTAACGATAAGTAATGGACGCATTACCTCCTGTCCCTCCCTCGCCTTCATTAATAACCAATGAGACTTAGCAAGAAAAACAGGAGACAGACAACTGAGTTGCAATGCACAAAAAAACACATTTAATTGCAGCCAGTCCGGACACAGAAAGACCCCTATTCCTTCATAGAGGACAAAACCCTGTGCCCTAAAACAGCCTCCAAACACCTCAATTCTGCAATACGGTAGTGTCTCAGAAAAGTGGACAGAGACACCCAAGTAGCGGCTCTACAAATCTCCACCACTGAAACGCCCTGCAACTTAGCAACAGTAGCAGCCATACCCCTAGTGGAACGACCCTGAATCCCAAAGGGGGGCACCAACCCTTTCAAATCATAGGCCAATAGCACCAGCGACTGGATCCAGCGACTGAGGGAAGCAGTAGAAGGCTTCTCTCCTTTCCTAGCAGGACCACAATTTTCAAACAAAGAATCCCCTTTACGAAATGAGGCAACCACCTTCAGATAACACAACAAGGCCCGCCGCACATCCAAAGCATGTAATCTGACCTCCTCCTCCTAGGAAGGGTCAGAACAAAAAGCAGTGAGAATCACCTCCTGTCGACCATGAAAAGCCGAATTAACCTTTGGCACACATGAGGGAACCGGAACCAGCACAACCCGATCAGGTAAAATTTTGCAAAATGGAAAAGAGCAGGACAACTGCACCAAGTCCCCAAAAACGCCTGGCCAAAGTAATAGCCACAAAAAAATAAGTCTTCAACGTCAAATGTTTTAAATCAATGTCCCCCAAAGGTTCGAACGGAGGGTCCAGTAACACATCTAACACCAACTGGAGATTCTATCCAGGAAAAGAATGCACAGGTCTCGGAAATAAATTCACCAGACCCTGAAAAAATGTGGGCATCAAATGACCGTTATCAGCCAAATTACGCCAAGGACCCCGAAAGGCTTGGATGCCGCCCACTGTACTCGCAACCTAGCCACCGACAACCCCATACGCGCCCCATCCTGCAAAAACTGCACAATCACAAACAGAGAAGCCACCATAGGGTCAATATGCTGCTGCAAACACCATGAGGAAAAAACCTTCCACTGACATCCATAGGAATGTAACGTGGATTTACACCTAGCAGTCTGCAAAGTCACAGCAAAGGGCCAGGAACCTCCAGTACAGTCAAACCCTGCCGTTCAACCTCCAAGCCATCAAGTGCAGCCTCTGCAAGGAACCCCGGGACAGACAAGGAAACACCAGAGGAGATGGATTGAGAGGGAGAACCCACTCCACGTGGAAGCAGATGAAACCAATTCGCACGAGGCCAACGAGGAGCGATCAAAATCACCCGAGCCCCCACCTGCCGGACCCAGGATCGGATCAACTGAAAAGGGGTAAACGCATAAAGAAGACCCTGCGGCCACTGACACGTCAGACCGTCCACTGCCCACTCTTGAGGACACCGAGACTGGGAGCTGAACTTCCACACCTTCGCATTTTCCAGGGATGCCATAACCGGTCGACCCAATTTGCGCATCAGACAACGGAATAGAGACACCCAAAGGGAGAAATCTCGGGAGGAAGGAATGACCCTGCTCAATTGATCTGCCAGAACATTGTCAGACCCCTGAATGTAGGTGGCCCAAAGAGACAGAACCGAAGGCTGAGCCCACAAAAAAATGGCCCAAGCAACCTGATTCAGAGAGCGGGACCTGGTCCCCCCTGCCTGTTGATTTAAGACTTGATCACCAAGTTGTCCGTCTGGACCAACACTGCCTCCCCTCGCAAGAGCGCTTGAAAATGCACCAGAGCAAGCCGGACCGCAGTCAACTCCCTCCAATTCGAGGACCTCTCCAATTCTCTCAGAGACCAAAACCCCTGAACCTGCTCTGACCCCAGCCACACCCCCCACCCAGGGAGACTGGCATCGGTCATCAGAACCACAGGCTCCGGAGGAGCCAAAGGAACCCCATTCAGCAGGGGAGCTGGCACCATCCACGAACCCAACTCCCAGCGAATGTAATCGGACACAGGACTGCGGGTCCGAAGATTGCAAGGATCCGGAGACTACCGGGAAATCAACCAATTTACCAGACAAAGAAGATGAAACCTTGCCCAAGGAACCAAGAATATCACTGAAGCCAAGTGACCCTGTAGCAATAACCACTGAAGCGCCCTGGGAACCACCTGGGACAGCACAGCATTCACCTGATCCTGAAGACCCTTCCAGTTCCTTTCTGACACAGTCACAAACCCCCTCAGAGTCAGAAATCGAGCCCCGATAAACACCAGGTCCTGGGAAGGCACCAAATCTTATTTCCCCCAATTGATTAAGAAACCGTCACCCTGGAGGACCCCCAAGACCCTTTCCACATGAAACCACATAAGATTTGTGTCTGGAGCCTGGATCAACAGATCGTCCAGGTAAGGATGCACAAACACCCCTTTGGCAGGCAGAAGCACCACGAGAGGAGCCAGCACTTTCGTGAATACCCTGGGAGCGGACTTCAGGCCAAATGGAAGAACACAAAACTGAAAATGTTCTGGGCCTATTGCAAAGTGCAGACACCTTTGAGAAGAAACTGTGACAGGCACATGGAGGTAAGCATCCTGAAGATCCAGAGACTCCAAAAAGTCCCCTGGAAAAATCAGAGGAAGAATATCCTGAATGGACAACATCCAGAAGGGCACAGTCTTGAACCAAGAATTCACCCATTTGAAATTCAAGACAGGACGAAAACCCCATGTCAGTTTTGGAACAAGGAACAGAACAGAATAAGCCCCCTCTCCCCACTCTTCCACGGAACTCTGCAAATGGCTCCTTTGAATAGCAAAGCCTGGACTCCTTCTACCAAAGCCTCCCACCTGCCTTCTTCCACAGGTAAAGGAGTCGGATGAACAAGATCGAACTCTATGGAGTATCCATTCTCTACAATGTTCCGGACCCACTGATCGGTGACATCCTTTCTCCATTTGGACAGAAAATGCTTCTTCCTCCCATTGGCCACTCTCCAAAACCTTGATTGTCAGGAACCCTTCTTGGGAGCCCCCTTCGCTGAGGGAACAGACCTTTTAGGAGAAAACCTAGGCTGAAACCTACGTTTCCTGGAAGGAGAGGACAGAGGAACAAACTTAGGCGAGGACCTGGAGAATGACTTCCACCCCTTGCCCCGTGCGGAACTTCCCTTATAAGGCATTGCATACTTGCGGTACTTAAAGGCTTTAGAAATCATTGCAGGCAATTGACCCCAAAACAGAGCCTGATCCTCAAAAGGAAGTCTCAAGAGAGCCGCCTTCTCCCCAGGATCAGCCTTCCATTGCCTCAACCAATCACTGCGCTCCAATCACTGCCCCCGAAGCCAAAGCCGAAGAGCAGATAATATCTGAAGAAAAATCAGCTAACGGAAAGTCATTCAAAACATTCCGACCCATCCTGCACAGCCACAGCAAGTTAGTCAAAGTACTGAACCAAGGACTGCGCAGAATAAGCCGAAGAAATACCAGCTCGAAGAGTCAAATTTCTAGCAGAAAAAGCCCTCTTCATACCAGAGTCCACCTTCTGGCCTGTGGCATCAGAAAGAGTACAGTCTTCTGGATTGACAGCTGCTTTACCAATCAAAGTAGCCAGCATGGAATCTAAACACACAGAAGGAGGAAAAACATCCTCTCCTTCCAGCAAATACAATTTCTGGAGAAAACGCAGAACCTGGGCTTTGTCACCTCCTTCCATTCCCGGAAAAACATGTCCTTTATAGGCCACAGGAAATGCATAGCAAACCGAGAAGGAGTAACATATTGAGGAAATAAGGTAGAATCATCCCCTGCATGCTGAAAAGCAGGAAAACCCAGATTGTCCCATATGTGAGCCAGAATACTCCACATCTCCTCATGAGACATATATTTGCCCCAAGAAGAAGTAGAAGGACCATCCTCCCCTGATGAAGAGGAACCAGCAGCCTCCACGGAGGTGGTAGCAGCAGAGCGACGACTCGACCGGACAGCCCCAGCCTGGAGAGCTCTGGATACTGCCACCTCAATCATATCTTGAACCTCCTCACAAGACATAAGAGGAGTAGCACCAGCCACATCACTCTTGGCTGCTCTAGTAGACTGCAATGGCACATGAACCCCTCAGAAGAGGAAGAGGAAGAATTAACCCTCCTGCATTTCGCACCTTTCTGCCCGACATGATGGAACATAAGAAATGGCCAACTCCACCTTTCTGAGCTTAAAAGGCTAAAACGCCCTCACAGACTACCAATCAAAAACTAATCCAAAATAGGCCCCCAATCAAGAAAACCCAGGAAAAATATAAAAAATGTGGGCCCAAATGCCAGAAAAGTAGAAAACATGCTGCAGGGCATTTGACGTGCTCCATGATACTTCGACCCGGAAACACAGCCCCAGCCACAGCAGAGCCGGCCGACCACGTCAGACGATCCCACAGGGAACAACAACGAGGCAGCCACGCACACCTCCACATTGCCATCACTGAGCGAGGGAAAACGGCACCAGAGGCACCTCGGCCAGCACCGAGGACGAAGTTGACGCCCCCCTCAGCCACGCCAAGGAGGAGAGAAAAGGTAAGTCCAAAATGGTGAGTAGACAAAGAAAAAGAGGTGTGGGCGGGGGGTCCTTTTAAAAGAGAGGGGAGGGGTCTAGGTGAGGCAAAGGGGCCTCATTGGTTATTAAGGAAGGCGAGGGAGGGACAGGAGGTAATTCCTCGGAGCAAATCTTCTGCCATTTTTAAAAATGTTGCCTATAATAGAGGAAGAAGAGACATATATAGAAATCAAATAAATAATAATGTTTTTTAATCCTCTTATGTATTCACAAAACAATGTTTATGATCTGAATATGAAAAAAATAATATTTAGTGCTCTGGTTTTAGACATATTTTCATAGCTCAGTTTATTTGTGTTGGCAACGGCTCGTGGTACATTTGCATAATGATAAACATTTGAGAAGAGCATATCGACAGGGACATCTTTGTGTAGCGCATGTTTTGCAAATACATGTATGTGTAAGTTCTTTGGGTAGAGGCTTTAGAAATTTCATAGGTTTCAGCACCCAATCAATATCTTCCCAACCAAATTCACATAGATCTTTCTCTATATATGCATGATCCAACACACTTACACATCTTCTGATCAAGTAGAACGCTCTCTTAATGTGTCCATGCACAGATTATGATGTTGGTGGAAGGTCAATTAGCCGGACTGATCTCTTGAACTCACTGTATCAAAGATCTTCAAATGTGTGACAGTCAGAACTCATTTTCCACACATACACAAAATATTTTTCTACATTTTTAAAGTCACATTCTCACATTCTTTTTCAGTGTCAGCAAATCCTTTTAGAAACTTCACAGTTTCAGCAGTTAAAGCTCCAGACTGTATTCTTATTTTGCTCAGTGTCATCACTCATAAGAATATGTGGCTTCATAAGAACACTCTGCATCTCTGGGTCAGGTTGCTTGTAGAGAATATGAAGTTGGATTAAGTGTTTTTTCTCGCCTGTTCCATAACATATCCATAACTCTGACAAACCTTGTTTTTTGAACAATGTAAAAAATCTAAGTAGCACAATATTAACATCTGTATCATTTCACAGTACAGTGACTTGATTGGAACCATTTTGAACAGCCCACTCGACATGTAGCACAACACGAAGGTCAGCTTCTTTCAATTTGCTGTCAAATTCTTGAACAACATTTTAAATATATATCTGCAGTCACAAACTCCTCATTGACAATCATTCCACTGGCAATAATTGGAAATTCAGTGCTCACTGAAGCATCAGCAATGTTTTGGTCAGTTAACATCTCCAAGTTCATCTTGTTCGATATTGATGACCAGAATGTATCAAGTTGCCCAGGTATAAGTGTTACATTTTTGAAGCAGGCAAGGTCAATTGTTCCACTTATAGACATTCATCTGATTCTCTCACCTTCTTTGACAAATACTTCAAGGTAACTGACAAAGACAATGTGCAGTTCTTAGAAGGTACACACTGACTTTGATATCTGTAGAACAGTCTGAACAACCTCTTGAAAGTTTTGCATGGATGAAATCTTGACCATTCGCAATTGTGACATTTCATCCACAACAACAGCAGTTTTCCATGAGGACACCTTTTCAAATTGAAATTATTCAGGTGAAAGGTTTTTTTTTCAAACTCTTGTATGAGTTTGTGCTTCACTGGTTTTGTTGCAGCATCTCCTTCAAATAATGCGTTTGTTGGAAGAAGATCATGTAACAGAATGTCCTTGATAAATTTACCCCTTTCTTTTGCTACATACATCTCTCTTTGTGCTTGTGAAAGTTTTTTTGTAAATTGTTTTGTAGTAACTGGTTGGACGCAATTCTTACTATGGCAATTAAAGTGTGGAAGTTTAGCTTTAATGATTATGTCAAACAACTTATTCTCTTTCAATACAAATCTCTCCTGCTTCAGTTCTGCGTATAGTTTCGATCCATGTTCCAGGACATCTAGCAGACGTGTCTTTATATAACTATCCATATATTGTTTGGTCACAAAGTTGTGTATTCACACAGGCTCAGTCATATCGAAGGGGTTCTTTGCTGTTGCATGAAATGAAGAAGACTGTCAACATGCTTTTTGAAAAAAATTACTCTGTTTCCCACAAGTTCCTGGTGAGGAACAGTTTCACAATGGTCCATTAATTTTTAATTTGTGATCTCTCTGAAAACATTGCAAATAGAAAGGACTTCATGGTAAACTAGCTGCCATTGAGCAACATATTCACTTTTACATGTCTGACCAACAGTTTTGTTGGAGCTATTCTGTAGTCTATGGATTCTCTGTTCAAGTTTCATATCTGGAGGCACACAGCATTGAACCGTCCCTCTCTGTCATTCACCACAAAATGCCTTTGGATGAATTTTCTGTAGCGTTATGGTTTTTCCACCTCTAGCTTCTTCACTCTTTCTAAATACCAGGGCCCATATTGCAGATAGTTTGTGCTATCCAATTCGCGAAACACAGTGATCAGTGACTCCACAAATGAACATAATGAGTTCCACTCAATAGTGACTGGACAGTTATGCTTGCAAAGATTTCAGCCTCAATAAGTGCATTGTCCATGCCACATCCACTGAGATAAATTCCTGCACATCACAATACAACTTTTATCATGTGGAAAATGCCCATCATTGGATAAAGATCATTAAATTGTACTGGATTGCTTACAAAAATGCCAGCTACAATACGGAAAACACTTCATCGCAGAAAACTGGCAGGATAGGCTGGTCTTCAAGCTGAGCTCGCACATTTTGGAAATGTTTTAGAGGTGTGTATACTGTTCTGTAGTTTGTGACTGGAGATGGTGTTACTGGTAAAAATCCAACCTTCTTCAGGAGGACGGTATTCTGGGAGATCAGAGAATGAATTCCAGCCCACAGAGGAACTGGCTTTTCTTCATCGTTCAGTCCGCACCGAATAAACAACATGATAAATTCGTTGAAATCAGCTGTGCAGACCGCAGCATCAGCTAGAAGAAGATCCATGCCGTCAGCCACTTTTAAACTTTCTTGTAGACTGGGAGGTGTTGATGGCTTGTAGTGATTTTGCACACATTAGCAAGGCAGTTGGCTTATAAGTTTGCAGCTTCATTTGTTTATGCGTACAGCTGATACAGCTTGTTTTCTAGCAGCTACTTCATTGGTAAAGTCTTGAAAAAGCACCATGGCAGTGTCATGTGTGCTGGATTTTCCAGACAAAGAGGAGCTGTCTTCAAAATCAAAATGATCAAGAGTAGCAATTGTAAAACCTTTCCTGGTAAAGTGAATTGGTAGTGGTGTGCTGTTGGAGTCACACGATTTTACAGCATGAGCTTCTAACAAGTTCCTGCTCCATACTATGACATTAAAACTTGTTGAAACACCAGTCCTTTTCATTAAAAGTGATTTGCTCTCTACCTTTGCACTTGTCATAGATTGCGTGGGTAATCGTTATGTTTAGGGGAGTTTTCTTTTTGCTGTAATGTAATTCATAAAACATGATTTGGAAAAGACAGTATATTTGCACAGCATAAGCCTGTTGGTTCATGGGATTGCCTTCCACTGTTGGCTTCTGTTCCAAACTCAAGATCTTTAGTTTGTAGCAGTTTTGCTTTGATGATTTTAAACAATAATATAAAAAATATTAGGACAACATCAGGCATTCTTGTTGACTGCCATGATTTGCGGAGCTCTGGGGCATCACAAAATTGGTAATTAAGTCCAAAATCTAAATCTTTCAGAAAATGGTTCCTGCTGGTTTTATTGTATGGTGTAATCTTATTTCGACAGCAAGAACTTCAGGAGTCAAATCAGCTGAGAACACCGTAAGTGGCTCATTATTTTTGTTAGGCTGACAAAACCAATTTATGTTATTGTACATTCTCAGCAGAACATTCATAATTTCATTATTATGGATCAATAGAGTTTCATCAATGTTGACCATTATTTTTCTGTTCTCACTGAGTGTGATCCTGTAGTCAGCACTCAAGAGTGGCTTTGAAGCCAAATTTGCTTTTTCAAAGAGTGCAAACTTAACTGAAGGCTGGCAGTTACGTTGCTGCTGGAAGCTCATTGTACAGTCATATTTTTTTATGTATGCATGCATGCAATTAGTGTGGACATACAAATCCACTCCAAATACATTCACCTTGCTGTTTAGATCAGTTACTTGACTGAAACTTCCTCTTAGAAGAAACTAGATGCATATCAAAACATGTTTGCCCTTTAAGACTCATACTCTGTACTTTGTTCTTTCATCAATCCTTTCAACCCTTATTCTGGCTAAATCACAGATAACACATTGAAGATACTCTTCTTTCTAATCACTTGTTGGAGGTGAACAAGGGGTATCCATAGATCTTCTAGGTGGATGGGCAGTTTGGTTGTCATCGCTTTCTCAGATGACTCGGATTCTTGTTATAATTCACTGGTTTCTGCTATTTTTTTCAAATGTTTTCCAGGCTTTTTTACATTGTACAAGACTTGTAGCATTTGTTGTTACAATGATAAAATATTTGATATTCTTCACCCATCAGTTTCAATATTTCTGTCCAGCCGCAGTTGATGTTACCTTTTCTTTAGGATTAATTTGCCATATGACACATTTTTCATTGTTGAAGATGTCCTCAAATTTGGTAATTAGCAACACTCTGTCAGGAAGTAAATATCCCCTGCTACCACCTACTTAGCTCATGTTTATGAATTTTAATCAACGGAAAACATGAAACAAAAACAATATTAAAATAAATTACCAATATGATGGCTAAAACACATCATTAAAGAGCTGCCACTTAGGAAAATGGCGGAAGGGTTGCTCTGTGGATTATTCTCTGTCTCTATGAGACTACTTGACCTCCCCAAACCTTTATTTTGACACCAAAATGAAGTACATAGGACTCATGGTTCCTGAAACATGAAGTCATCACTGCAACACATCCTGTAACCTATCTGCTATTTTTAAAAATGTCAAGAAAAATTGCACGGATCATCAATGTCTACCCAAGCTAAATTATTTCTTCAATGATACAAAAAAACAAATCAAAAATGAAAATCTCTGGACAAATTATTTTTACAGAGGGGTATCAAGGGGCCAGGACTGTGTGTAATGGAATGTCCACATTGGTGGTTGGAGAATATGTTGGAGACTATAATATCAAACTTTTACAATTTTAGCAGCATTGGCTATGTGGAGTGAGTTGCCAAACAGAATCATTGTCAGTTGGACATCTGACCCATAGTGAAAGTTAATAGTCAATATGTAATTTGTTCCTCCATACTGAGTTTGCTAGAGGATTGCTAATGCTTATAAGGTAATGTGTTTCCTGCTAGATTTGTTCATAGTTTCAAGAAAAAAGTAGGCACTGCATTGTCTTATGTTAAGATTGACACTACAATGTCACTTGACCTCTGAAGCATGAATGAGATGTTGCCACTCCAGAAAGAATTTTAGAGTTTTGTGCTTCAAGACAGAAATCTCTGTGCACTGAGTTTGCCGAAGACCAAGACATGTGTTAATAATACATGGAGATTTAGATATACAGAGATTGCTAAAGGACTCCCACAGGATTACCTATCAGACTGTTATAGAATGTTTCCTGCAGTGGCCTTACGTTCTGAGCAAAACAAAATCCTGCACTCCTTTGAAGCTTGCAGCTATTTCCCAAAAATGGAGGCAATGGGGAAAGATAGGAGGATTTTATTTTCAGTTACCTAGTGGGAGGACGTGAAAGGAAAAGATAACAAGCAATGCACTTAGGTTTGACTGAACAATACTGAGGCCATAACAAGAGTTAGGGCCTGAATTAGAGTTCGGCGGAGGGGTTACTCTGTCACAACAGTTACGGATAACCCGTTCTCCAAAATATAAATCCTACTATGGGATTTATATTTCGGCAGATGGGCTGTCTGTCACTGTTGTAATGGAGTAACCCTTCCACCAAACTCTAAATCAGACCATTTGTTTTTTCTTTAAAAAGGCTTTGAACTAGCTAGCCTCTTGGTATTTTCTAAGCAAGCATGTGTTGTACAGCAGCTTAGGGCAGGCATCTCAGCAGGCGGCATTGTATAGTGTGGTAGTTCCAATTACAACTTTTGGTTTCACTGAGATTAAATGCTTTTTGGTGCCTTAAAGGAATGCTTTGACAAGCAAGAACATGTCTAACTTCACGATCTCCAATAACAAGGTTTTTTTGTTGTTGAACCAGTGAATTAAGACCTCTTTTTGGCTATGAGGATTGATCCTTAAGGAAAAAGCTTATCAAATGACCCACTGTCACAGGAAGACACCATATCCCAGTTCAACTTTATCTTCTATAATTTAATCTAGAACTTCACTCCAGTTGATTTGAGATGAACCAAGACTAAAACTGATAAAATACATTGTGTTAAATTATGGTCTCCTTGATGACATAGAGGTATCGGATATCCTTATTATGGGAAACACATTTCATATAACACCAAGATTCCTAGCCACTGGCTAGAATACAATTGCAATTTCAGGGCAAGCTTGGCTTGACTCTATCCTGCAGTTTTTTTATGTATTAGAGAGCAAAAATGCATAGGGGAGCAAATGTAAAAAATGCAAAGTTTTGACCTCCCTTCTACTCCTCTTTATCTTCTTGCATAGGTGGATTTGCATGAAGATGCACATGTTGAATCTTCACCATTTGACTATAGTTTATGAAGTCACCAGAATTCCTTGATAACAATATAGGATCACACTACATGGTGTACAGGTTGTGTGAATTCTATATATCATGTTTCCATTACGTTATTGAATCAAATGCAGTTTTACAAAGTCCTATGGTTCACAGGGACCCATGAAATATGAAAAATATTTCTTGGGTCTCTGTGAAATATGCAACATTTTAATGGCCCCCTGTGAAATATAGGTTTCAGCTTCATAATGACAGGCCCCAAAGCAGTCTGCCCAGCTTACTGATTGTCCACTGTTATGATCAACATTCTATTCATGAAAAATAAACAAAACATGAACAGTTTAGTTCTGATGTAGCAGAAATGTTAGTGCTGTCCTTCATGTCACAAAAGTAAACTATCTGTGACGGTTTATGCATTGTGTAAACCAAATTACTAATGGCTGGATTGTAGAAGATGCAAAGAAAGGTCATTTTAAATGTGCATTCATTTAGACTCATGTTAGAAGCCCTTGTGGTATTGAGGGTAAATTAATGTTTGAAGGATTGAATTTATATTATGATGTAAGTTAGACTCTAGACTAATAGAATGTATCAAAACAATATTGAATTTCTATGGATTAATGATTTAAATATGTGTGCAAAAGTAGAGAAATGGATTTCCAAAGTATATTGGCTGAAATGTTTCAACTGAGTTGTTTTGTTTAAAGTACTGAAATATGAATATTAATGAAGAATTATTAATGAAGAATTAACAGTTTATATATTAGGATGTGTTTTATTTGATATATTAAAATGTTGAATTAATTAGTTTGCCTTAGCCTAAGTGTGACCTGTTATGTCCTGTTCTTCATGATTGTGCTGAAAATGCAAAGTCATTTTCATAATGTGAGCTTCCTTTCAGATTTCGTTCCTATGAGAAGACTAGCTTTGGTAATAGACCCTATTGTTTTAGCTACAGAGAGTAAGTGAAACAATGTCCTTAAATGTAGAACATCCTGAAATGTGGACTGCCATTATATACAATTGTTCCAAACTCATGTGGAGCTACACGGATGGATGATGTTCCCATGACACACCTGGGAACATGTGCTAATGTTTCAACTTAGAGTTGTATGATCAATTTCTATTGGATGATGCCCCTTCAATGTAAAAAGGACTGCCACTCAGAGCAAACCAGAATGCTGCATGAACTTTGATATGTCATTGACCACTGGGACGTTGTCAGATCTTGCAGATTAAGAATTCCGCATGCTGAGCCCGTTGGAGAGGTATCTTCTTCTCTGCTTTACCCCTTTGAAATACCCTGCTGAGACTTAGCAGTTTGCTTCTTAACCTTTCAGAAGACTCTTGATTAAGCTTCTGACATGCTGACACTTTCCCTTTTTTATCCATCTTTTGCACACCTTAGTTGGTAGCTTGTTGCCTGAGATTACTTTTTTACAAATTCTGTTTGTCCTTTTTGTTCTTTTTGACATTTGCCCACATGAGTTCTACCCTGCACATTAATGATTTTGATAATTGTTGAGTTTCCCTGTGCCCAGTTAACAATTATAACTCAGCTGATTTTAAATTGACTTGATGCTTGTCAAATCTAAGCAAGGCTTGATTTCTGTATGTCAGGTGATCTTGTTAATGTTTTGTTCTCTTCTTATTGAACATTTAGATTTACTAATGTTAGTTCTGCTGAACTTATTTCGCCATGTTGGGCAACCCTTGATGAACCTGTACTTTTATAATTTTGTCTTGAAAGTTGCCTACATGACTTTGAGGTTAAGTTTGTAATAAATCCCTTAACTTTATTTCTGACTGGGGTTTTTCTTGTATGGCCACATTGGTCATACTGTGTAACCTAATTGGGTTTGTATTGAGCTGCGTTAATGGTTCTACCACATCCTATGCAGGGTCCAAAGATCCATTGACCTCGATGAGCATTGATTCCTGTGAAGAATGAAAATGCTCCAGCAGATTTGGTAGCTGAGGGATAGTTTGTCCCACAAGGAGGGAGAACCATTCAAGCGTAGTGTTAGGGAGATGGGGTTGTTCCCAGGCTATTGCCCAGCTCATCTGTATCAACTGGAGTGAGAATTACTGATCAACTTTAGTCAATGTGTAATTGTGAATGCTACAGCGGGAAAGTGTATCTCTGTAAAGCTTCATAGTGTTTGAGATCCTATCCTGTAGCGTACAGACAGGTTGTTGTTACTTGTTCGCATTATTTTGTAATAGGTGTATGTAAGCAATTGAGCCAACTGCGAAACGACTGCAGTGCTGAAAGAAGTGAGTGTGACGCTGTTGTGTGCTGTGCTGGTATAGGTTGGTTGATGTGATGCCATGCTGGTATTGGTGGACAGTATCACATTGCTATTGGTTGAGAACATTGAGAGAAAAGGATTGTGGATTTGAAGTTACTTCCTGATTCAATCGAAATGGTATTGTGATTAATTGAAATTGACCGAAAATTAAATTCTTTAGAGCAAAAAAGAGTGTATTGAGAGGAGATGAGTTCATTCTAGTTAGAGAGGGTATAGAAGTTCCACCTGAAGGAACTTTAAGTAATTATGTGTTGCCTGTCAAAGGAGTTCATGTGTGTTTGTGGCTTGGACAATGTTGCAAAAGTATTGAGAAAGAAGGTGCCTAACTACCTTGCAGTGGAAGTAGGAGCAAGGAGTGAAGCAGCACAGAATGTAGCCCTGAATGGGCCCACTGCACCAGTTGTAAATACCCCAAATTAGATAGTGCCAAGAACTCCTGCAAATTTAGTGACACAAATTCCTGTAACGAGTCAACTAGTTCAGAGTTTTAATGCAGTTCAGCCTGTACCAAGCCCGGTTGTGAATTAGGTTGTGCCAAATTCTAATGTGAACCAGATGGTGCAGTCACCTTATATGAATCTGCCTGTGCAGAATTGTACCCTGAATCAACCTGTGCCAATGTTTAGTCCAATTCAGTCAATGTCAAATAATACCCTGAGTCAAACAGAACAAAGTTTCATTACTGTCTTAGCAGGACAGAGTGTATGAATGACAATTCCTGAGAATCAGACAAATCATATTGGGCCAGAGGCATTGACAACTCCCAAAACTATAGGTTCCTGTGTTCGTTTGTATGCCTCCGGTAAATCTGGAAGCAATGCCCACTCGATAAATGTCCGACCTGTCCCTGATACAGCAGTTACTTCTGCAGAGATATCACCAATTAGTATGCAGAGATCAGTATATTCAACCAATTCAGAGATCGAGAGAACAGCTTCTCTTGTTTGACCATTGACCCTTACAGAAATTGCAGATTCAAACCCAAAGACAAGTCAGTCAGGATTCCCTCCTGATGCGAGGTTTCCTCAGGGAACCCCACCTTAATTTGTGCCCAGACCTGAATAGATCCCAAATGTAAATTGCAGCACTCCACAGGGAGGAGTACCATTTAACGTACCAGAGAACATGTAGAAGAGCAGGAGTATCACAGAATAACAATATTAGGGGCAAATATAAGCGCCCGTAACGCCTCCTTGCGCCACTTTAGTGTTATTTTTTTTACCGCTAATGTGGCTCTACGAGGCCAATATCGCTGCGCCAAATTTACAAAGTGGCGCAATGCATGCATTGTGCCATTTTGTAACCCTTTGTGCTACATTATGTCTACGCCAGGCATAATTTATGCAAAGGGGGCTTTTCCCCATTAGGAGGGCCGAAAAATTGAGGCAAGAAAATCTGTGAGATTTCTTTGTGTTATTTTGTTCAGCACTTTTAACGCCTGCTCAGAGCAGGCGTTAAAAGGAGGCACACCATTGTTTACAATGGACCTCAAAGGGCTTTGCAGGATTAGCGTCAATTTTTTTTACGCTAATCCTGCAAAGCTCCAAACTAGTGGCAAAAATGTAGACGCTAGTTTCCTAACTACCGCCATGGTGCACCCTGTATCATAGATACGGCTCACACATGGTGGCGTTAGGGGGCACTAAGGGGAGCACGAAAAGTGGCTCTGTACTGGATGCCGCACCATTTTTCATAAACCAGGCCCTCAGTTTGTGAGGTTTCACTGCACAACAGCTGACTGGTTAGATAATTTGAGTACTCAAGGTGCAACTGGTATGACAACTTGCAATGCTAGAACAGAAGAGACACCAGAGAGAAATAGATCAGTGAATGTGCCCAGATTGAAATTTGACTTGAATGAGATGATTTTCAGGGCCAATTGGAAAGTTATACAGAAGGCATACTGCGGTTTGTGTGCAAAGATGTTACTCATCATACAGGACAGACTTATGAGAGACTGGCTGAAGTAGCAGAGAAATATGATGTGGATGTGGAGAATTCAAACCCCCTCTGGAGAAGTTACAGGTCTGAATTCTGCACAAAAGACATAGATAACCTGAGATCTCCTGAAATGAAAATGCACATTATTAAAGAATTGATTACATACATTTAAAAATGGGGAGCCATTGATAAGTGGGAAGGTAGAAGGGGGAAGCAAAGAGATCAAAAGAAAGCAAAGCCAAATATGTCTCCAGCAGGAGAAAATCAAGCCCAGGGCAATGTAAAAATCCTGCCCATGAAAGAACTACCAGGTGGAGGTTATGTCCATTTACCCTGGAGTAGGAGTGATAATTTGTCATTCACAAATGATTACCCAAATTTGATAGAGAAGCCAGTCGAGTGGTACAAGCAAACAGAGAGTTTCATGAAACTTTCAAAATGCCTTTGAAAGGATTTGCACACTTTGTTTGACACTGTGGAGCTGTCTGATTTGTGGGCTGAATGCAAACTGAATGTCGATTAGCCTGATAGTGAACCTGGAAGAGATCCAGTAACAGGTGCACCATTTGAAGAAGTAATGAAAAAGTATTACAAGGTGATTGAATTTCTGAAAAACAAGGTGTTCCCAAAAGATATTGATTGGCAGAAGATTGACAGGACAGTTCAGGAATCAAAGGAGTCGATTCGTGCATACAATGAAAAATTGTTGCTGGCTTCCAAAGAGCATAGTAGTACAGAGACAGTAGAAGCTAAAGATGAGGGTCATTTTGTGTTCAGATTTGTGCGAGGATTGAAGACAGAAATAAATTAGATGGTCCAGAAGCACCCGATTTGTTGGCATAACATACATATTGATGGAATCCTGTTATACACAAAGCATTGTAATGATAAATTAGAATTGAAGCAGAACAACTTGAAGGAAAAGGTAATGATCAGACAATTGAGAGCTGCACAGAAAGCTAATCAGAGTCTGCAGATGATGGTGAACACCGGTAGTATGCAAGGAGTAGCACAGCAGCTGACAAATGTTGCTCAGCCTAGAGGTGGAGGAAGTGGTATTCAGGTAGATCAAAGTGGAGGTGTACTTGGTGTTCAGGCACTGAAGAGAACTAATCCATGTCATGCATGTGGAAATTTTGGTAATTGGTGATGGAATTGTCCATTTAATAATGTGAATAAACAAGAGGAGTGTTGCAGTTGTGCAGGTATGAGGCAATAATCAAGTTCAAAGAGTTCAAAGATCCCAAATGCAAAATATAAATGTGTTCCAGGACAGCACTTCCAAGTACCACAAGTCTCAATGACTCAACAGCAAATGGTTGTTTCCCAACAGAATGTGTATCAGATCACAAATGCAAACATGAATCAGATAGCTTCACAGTTTCCCCTAATTGATCTGAGTGATGATGAATTTTCTAAAATTCTTCAAGCTGGTAGCTCAGATGTTGAGGATTGCATGCTAGCTGCATCCTTAGAAGTAGATTTACGTGGTCCCTATGTAAATGCCAACATTATGGGGCATGCCATGTCATTCTTGGTTGACACAGGTGCTACACGTTCTTTAGTCCGAATAGCTGAAGTGCCAAACTTGCCCCTTTCACGAAAGAGAATCCAGGCTGTAGGAGTCACAAGTAAGCAATCGACCAACCTTGTAATAAAGTATGTCCCAGTAAAAATAGGTTCTTTTGAAGATGAGCAACAATTTGAGTGCTGTTATTTAACCTCTGTAAGTTTACTTGGACTTCACCTATTGTGTAAGCTAAACTGTTCTTTTAGCTGCACACCCAAGGGAATGAAATCCACAGAAATGAGGAAGATGTGCCCTGTACAATTGTGAAGGAGTACCTGAGTGTCAGATTATACACAATGCTGACATGTAATAATATATCTGAATACTTAAAAGGCACAGTGACTTCTGAGGTTTGGGATTTTTTCAGGAAAAGAAATAGGACTCATCAAAGGAGTTGACCGTATTAAAATAACAGTGAAGCCAAATGCAGTGTATCCAAAAACTCCCTCGTATACCATGTCACCAGAGATGATTGCTGGAATTACCCATTTAACAGATAGTCAAATTGAACAAGGGATTTTGTAAGAGATTATGGGAAGTCCACATAATTTACCCATTTTAGGACTGCAGAAGCCCAATGTAGAGTACTACATAGTCCAGGACCTGAGAAAAGTCAACAAAATTGTTGTCTCATGTTGTCCTGCTGTACCGAAACCTGCAATGATTTAATTCCAAATTCCATGTGAAGCAGAATGGTTTGCAGTAATTTATTTATGCAAAGCATTTTTCCCTGTACCATTGCATCAGTAAAGTCAATTTCTCTTTGTGTTCGAATTCTGCAGTCGTATTTTGGCATGGTGCCGAACTCCTCAAGGGTACACGGAGTCGCTATCCAGTTTCCACCAGATTTTAAAGAAGAATCTGGAGTCTTTTAAGATGCCTTATTTTTCATTCCTAGTGCAGTATATAGATGATCTACTTGTTGCATAAGATACCAGAGAAGCAAGCAGGAGAGACACAATAGCTATCTTGAATCATTTAGGAGAAAACTGCTATATATATAAGGTTTTCCCCGACAAAATTACGGTATTGCAAGAAAGAAATCCTGTATTAAGGTCACTGCATTGAGAAAGGTATGTGGGAGAGAATCTGAACCATTAGGAGAAATAATACTCCTGCCACACAGAAAGAAGTTTGAATGTTTCTGGGAATGGTTGGCTACTGTCACCAGTGGATTCCAAACTTTTCCCTTTTGGCCAAGCCTTTACAGAGGCAGACACATACAAAGATGTGTCTGATCTGGTACCATGGGATGACAGCTGCATGCATGCCTTCACGGAGCTGAAAGAAAACCTATGCTGAGTCCTAGCTCTGGGAATGCCTGATTATAACAAGTGTTATTCTTTTTTTTTGCTGTGAGAGGGATGGATGTGCTGTCTCAGTTTTGACACAGCTGCATAGAAATATAAACAAGATTGTGGCTTTTTTTCTGATACGCTTGATCTTGTGGCTTTAGCAATGCCTGATTATTTTTAATTCAGTTGCTGCCCTGAGCGTCAGCATAGAACAAGACTAAGACATTGTTATGGATCACCTCCTGAATGTTTTTATCCCCCACCCTGTGAAAATTTTGGTAACCAGTACAAAGACCCTATATTTCACAAATGCACATTTGACCCGTTATGAGCAAGTGATCCTTGTGTCTCGAAATGTTAATCTCAAATGATGTACCATTCTGAATCCTGCTATGTTATTGGCAAATCCTGCTGAAAATGTTAATAACCACGAGGATGAGATTGAGCAAGACTGTCTCGATGTGACTGAATTGTGCCCCAAAACAAGACCTGACATTCAAGACGCCCCCTTAAATGAAAATGACTATGTCATGTTTGTTGATGGATCCTGTTTAAGAGATAAAGATGGTGTCCTGAGAGCTGGTTATGCAGTTGTAATAGAAGCTTCCTGGTTTCAGAGTCCTTTCTGCCCAAGTAGCCAAAATGGTTGCTCTTAACAGAACATGCTCTGTTTCTGAACAGCTTAAAGTGCCAATTTTCACTGATAGTCGGTATGAATTTGGTGTAGTTCATGATTTCAGACAGTTGTAGTCCCAGAGAGGGGTTATGACATCCTCTCGATACCCTATCTGGAATGGTGATAGAATTTACAATCTGTCGAATGTATTACAGCTGCATGCAAAAATTGCTGTTGTTGAGTGTACAACACACAAAAGGTCTACTGACTATTTAACCATAGGCAATACATATGAAGACAAAGTGGCCTGATACTGTGCCCTTAGTTGTACCTCCTTTAATGGAGAGAAGGGAACAATGAAGCAAATGATGAGGCAAGTCAAAATTTCCTGTTAACTGCTATTGATACATGGGAAGAAGCTAAAAACGATTGCAGGAAGAAGTGACAGTAAAAGAGCAGCAAAGTTGAGTCAGAGCAGGATGTGTTAAGAGAGATGAAGATGATCTTTGGGTTTCAAATGATGGAAGAGCAGCTTGTTGTCACATATGGCTAGACATTATCATGGACAGGTACAAACAGGTAGAGATGCAATGTTTAGAACATTTAGACAAACATGGTTTAACCCCAGATTCAGAGTGTTTGCAGAAGCTGTGTGCCACATGTGTCACATGCTAACAGATAAATGCAGGGAAACGCACAGTTGCCACACTGAGGCACACTGGTAGATCAGGAGGACCGTTCAACAGAAGGCACTTAGATTTCATTGAGCTGTCCATGTGCAATGGACTGGGATAGCTCTTAAACATTGTATGCATTTTTTCACACTGGGTTGAAGCCTATCCCACTAGGAGGAATGATAGTCTCAGAGTAGCAAAGCTGTTACTTAGGGCATTGAGTATGGGATTCAGATTCCTGACTTCTCTTGAGTCAGACCAAAAAACTCATTTCAACAGTGAGGTCCTAAAAATGTTGCCTGCGGCATTACAAGTTGAGCAAAGATTGCATTGCAGCTACTGATCTAAGGCTTCATGACTTGTAGAATAGATTAATGGAAAGTTTTAGTCCAGGCTGTCAAACATATGTGCATCCACCACTGTGAAATGGCCTGATGCATTGTCTCTTGTCTTGAGGAGTATGAGCGTACACCAGACAGAAAAGCTGGGTTGTCCCCTCATGAAATTATTCTGGAGAAGGCCATGCGATTACCACCATTGCCTGCAAATGCACTGCTGAACATTACAGATGACTTGGTGCTGGTTTATTGCAAAGGACTGGTTTGTTCTTTGTCTCATCAAGTTGGAGAAGCTATGGTAAATCCACAGCAGGAGCTTTGCCATGACCTATGTCCCGGTGACTGGGTCATGGTGAAGGAGTAAGTGAGGAAAATGTGCTTGGAACTGCGTTGGAAAGGTCCTCACCAGGTGGGGTTGGTAACCACTACAGATTTGAAGTAGGCTGGTCTCCCAAACTGGGTGCAAGCGAGTCACACTTACAAAGTCCCAGGTCCCCTAGATGATGCAGCACCTGTTCCAGAAGGGTCGGTTATAGTAATTGAGAGGAATCCGGTTAGTCAAGCTGTTGGATCTAGACATTTGGCTGCTATGGCACAAGCTCAGTCTGATGGGGTTCTGAGTGAGTCAACAGCAGTGGATGGTACAGAGGTGTTGAGATAGAATCAGTTGAGTTATGCTAGCATGAATGCTGATCAAGGTCCCTGCTGTAGTTAAAAGAGCTGTGCCAGGAGACAGTTGGCCTAAAGAGCAAATTGTGCCAGCTGTACAAATGCCTCCGACTATTGCTGAAGAAACTGAAGAGTCGAGTCAAAGAGACAGTGATGCTGAGGGTCGAGTAAACAGAAAGCCACAGAGAAAGAGAGTACTAAGCCAAAGGGACTCAGCACATGAATGGTCATATTTTGCTGCCAATGATTATGAGAAAGAGTTTGCAACTTTTTGTTTTAACAATCTGAATCCTACTCAAAACTCTTGAGTTTGAAATTGTAGGGGAACTAAACTTTGAAATCTCCTGCGGCTTGATTAAACAAAGACATTACTTTTTGGAAGTTGTTTTAAATGGCCCCTCTGCAGGGTTATCCCCAGACTTTTTGCCTTCCTCCTTCTCTTTTTCTGACCTCATTCTTGCTGTTTTTTAGACTCTGCGCACTTTACCACTGCTAACCAGTGCTAAAGTGCATATGCTCTCTCCCTTTAAATATGGTAACTTTGGATCATATCCAATTGGACTATTTAATCTACTTATAAGTCCCTAGTAATGTGCAATATATGTGCCTAGGGCCTGTAGATTAAATGCTACTAGTGGACCTGCAGCACTGGTTGTGCCACACACTTAAGTAGCCCCTTTACCTTGTCTCAGGCCTGGCATTGCAAGGCCTGTGTGTGCAGTTTCACTGTCACCTCGACTTGGCATTTAAAAGTACTTGCCAAGCTTAAACCTCCCCTTTCTCTACATATAAGTAACCTCTAATGTGTGCCCTAGGTAACCCCTAGAGCAGGGTGCTGTGTGGGTGAAAGGCAGGACATGTACCTGTGTAGTTTACATGTCCTGGTAGTGTAAAACTCCTAAATTCGTTTTTACACTACTGTGAGGCCTGCTCCCTTCATAGGCTAACATTGGGTTTGCCCTCATACATTATTGAAGTGGTAGCTGCTGATCTGAAAGGAGGAGGAAGGTCATATTTAGTATGGCCAGAATGGTAATACAAAGTCCTGCTGACTGGTGAAGTTGGATTTAATATTACTATTCTAGAAATGCCACTTTTAGAAAGTGAGCATTTCTTTGCACTTAAATCTTTCTGTGCTTTACCATCCACGTCTGGCTAGGTTTAGTTGACAGCTCCTTGTGCATTGACTCAGACACACCCCAAACACAGGGTACTCAGCCTCACTTGCATACATCTGCATTTTGAATGGGTCTTCCTGGGCTGGGAGGGTGGAGGGCCTGCTGTCACACAAAGGACTGCCACACCCCCTACTGGGACCCTGGCAGACAGGATTGAACTGAAAGGGGACCTGGTGCACTTCTTAGCCACTCTTTGAAGTCTCCCTCACTTCAAAGGCACATTTGGGTATCAAACAGGGCCTCTGCCCTACCACGTCAGACACTTGCTGGAGAAGAAACCTGAACCAGAACCTGCATCCTGCCAAGAAGAACTGCCTGGCTGCTCAAAGGACTCACCTGACTGCTTTCTACAAAGAACTGCTAACTTGCTGTTGGCCTGCTGCCTTTCTGAACTCTTGCCTTGCTGCAGAAGTGCTCTGCAAGGGCTTGGATAGAGCTTGCCTCCTGTTTCCTGAAGTCTCAGGACCAAAAAGACTTCCATCTTTCAACTGGACTCCTTGTGCGCCGAAACATTCGACACACAGCTTGCTCCGTGGTGAAAAATTCACTGCACGCTGATCTGGAAAAACGCTGTTCGACCCCGCAAGGAAAAGATCGACTCGACGCCTGCGGTGCGACCGGAACTTCGATGCACGGCCCGCCTGGGCAACGCCGCCCAACTTCCAGAGAGGAAATTGATGCGACGCCTGCCGTGAGGGAGAAAATTCCATGCATGGCCCACCGGAATGACGCGCAGACGGATAACAAGCCCAGGATTCCACGCACAGACCCCTGGGACATCTGGTAATCCTGCGACCCACAGAAGGAGACTGTCAGCGCGCCGGAAAACGACGCACGTCTTCCCTGCGTGAAAAATAACGACGCAAGTCCGTGTGTGAAGGGGCGAAACCGACGCACACACCATTTTTCCACGCACCTCCTCCTCTGCGGCCCTTTGCGGAGATTTTCCACTCCAAACCAGATACTTTGTGCTTGAAAGAGACTTTGGTTGCATTTTCAAGACTTAAGACACTTCATATCACTTTACAGTGATATCTCTACAATTTCTTATTGCATCTTTTATCGTTTTGATCTACAAATACCCAGATAAATATTATATATTTTTCTAAACACTGTGTGGTGTATTTTTGTGGTGCTATATTGTGTTATTGTATGACTTATTGCACAAATACTTTACACATTGCCTTCTAAGTTAAGCCTGACTGCTCAGTGCCAAGCTACCAGAGGGTGGGCACAGGATAATTTGGAATGTGTGTGACTTACCCTGACTAGAGTGAGGGTCCTTGCTTGGACATGGGATAACCTGACTGCCAACCAAAGAACCCATTTCTAACAGAAGTGATTATCAGTGATTATGAGCTGTGCCGTTAATAGAGACATTTGAACTTTTAATAGAAGCCCCTGAACATTTGCCAGCAGAATTCCCTGTACAATGATGAGAAGTATTTACGCACTGATGGTTCTATAGGTTATTTATTGACAAATGTGTATTACAAACTACTTTTTTGAGTATGTAGACATTATGGAAGCTTGAGATTGACATGTTCTCACACAGGTGACTTCATCAGCAAGTGAAGGAATCACATAGTTTTCCCCTAACCCATGGAATTTCCTGTAGTTTGTTATTAACACTGTTAAAGGAGTATTATCAATACTTCTGTTCAAGTTACGATCTACTTTTTTCAGTTGACCTCATCATGAAACCTTTGAGCAGAGTTGCAAAGACGAAGAACAGTGGCATGGTGGGAGGTTTCTTTGAGCCTACATTGACATTTGGTACAGTTTATGCCCACAAGAACAATCTAACATGTATTCTTAGCCCAGTAGAAAAGGAATTTATTGGACACATTGAGGAGAGGAAAAGAGCTATAAAAGCAAAAGTAGAAAAGGGAGTAGTTTTACAAAATTAGGAATATGATGCAAAACATTCAGTGGCTGCAAAACAAGGATTCTTGGTTATAGATTGTCAACATGTAGGGAAGTTGTGTGTATATAAACATAGATCAAAGACTGACACATATTGTGTAGGAACTAGTGATTGTAGACATGTGTTTTTGTTTAAGAGTGTTTGAACTTAAATGCTGAATGGACAAGATCCTGCTATACTAGATGTTTATTTCCTATGTTTAAAGAATGCCTATTATCAGCTGCCGAAAGGCTGGTGTGGCACATGTTACCTGGCAGTAATTTTTCCAAAGATTTATCTAGTGGACCATTTTAATGATCCAGTCTGGAGTGAGAAATCAAACAACAGAGTTAAGCGAGGGGCTAGTGCTCCAGAGATTGTGGGAGGTATTTTTCATGCCATAATTCCATCAGTAGGTGTTATCTAGAATGATCTCAAGATTAGAAAATTGTGAACAATAGTAAATACATTATCTACAGACACTACCATATTGTTAGTGGACACATAAATAGTTGCTGTAAGATCAATGGTTTTACCAAATGACATTGCACTAGACATTCTACTCGCAAAGGAAGGCAGAATTTGCAAAATGTTGCATGCTTAACAATGTTGCACTTATGTACCTGACAATAGTAAAGAGTTAAGAAGTACATTGCAAACCTGATTGACTTGACACATGACCTGAAAGAGTTAACGGCAAAAGATGCATGGGAACCAATAGGTAATATATTTTCGGTTATCAGAAATTGGTTTGGAAACTGAGGGAGAGGAGTTGTGGGAACCGTTTTGAGACCCCTTATTGGTTATGGTCTTGTGTGCTCTAGTTGCGGTGGGATTATACAATCTGTTTAGGAAGCTGAAGAACAGAATAGACAAAGAGGAGACTGAGATGGAGGCTAAGAGGAGTATATAATATAGTAATTTCAAGCAGTAGGAGTACTTCAGAAGGCCTTACCTGAATAAGCCTCTAAAAGGTTGATCTGTCTCATTGAAAATGAGAGTTGAAGTATTTTGTGATGGCTTGATTCACCGTCAAAAGGGGACCATATGTAGCAGAGATTGTAGTGCTGTCCCTCATATCACAGAGGTCATCTATATGTGACGGTTTATGCATTGTGTTAACAAATGTTCAAATAGTTGGAATATAGAAGATGCACTGAGAGGTCCATTTTAAATGTGCATTCGTTTAGACTAATGTTATAAGCCCTGGTGGTAATGATGGTAAAATAAATGTGTGAAGTATTAAATTGGCATTATGATGTAATTTAGGCTGTAGACTAATAGAATGTGTCGAAAAGATATTGAATTTCTAATGATTAATGATTCAAATATGTGTGGAAAAGTAGAGAAATGCAGTTCCATGTTATATTGACTGAACTGATTTAACAGTCATGCAAGTGCTGAAATATGAATGTTAATAAAGACTCATAAATGAAGAATTAACAGTTTGCTTATTAATATGTGTTTTATTTGGTATAATAAATTGTTGAATTAATAAATTTCCCTTAGCCTAAATAAGGCCTTTTAGGCACTGCTCTTCATGATTGTGCAAAAAATGCAACGTCATTTCCATAATGTGAGCCTGCTTTCAGAGTTTGTTCCCAAGAGAAGACTAGCTTTAAATATAGACCCCTATTGTTTTAGACATAGAGAGAAAGTGAAACAATATCCTTGAATGTAGACGATTCTGAACTGTGGACTGACATTATATAAAAATGTTTCAAACTTTTGTGGGGCTACATGGATGGCTAATGTTCCCATGACAGACCTAGGAAGATGTTCTAATGTTTCAACTTGGAGTTGCTTGATGAATTTCTAATGGATGATGCCCCTTCAGCGTAAAAAGAACTGCCACTCAGAGTGAATCAGAATCCTCTATGAACATTGATATGTCACTGACCAGTGGGACTTTGTCAGATCTTCAGAGTTTCCAGAACCCTTACAGATTAAGAATTTTGCATACTGAGCCCCTTGGAATCTTCCTCTCTGCCTTTCCCCTTTGAGATACCCTGATGAGACACAGAGGTTTGCTTCCTAACCTTTCAGAAGACTCTTGATCAAGCTTCTGAGAAGCTGAGACTTTCCCTTTTTATCTATCTTATACCCACCTTAGTTAGTAGCTTGTTGCCCAAGATTACTTTTTTCCTAAACATTTTTGGCCTTTTAGTTCTTTTTGGTTTTTGCCCTTATGTGTTCCGATCACACATATTCACCCCTGGTTTGGATAGTTGTAGGACTTCCCTGTACCCAGCTAAATTATTACTCAGTTGATTTGAATTTGACATGTTGCTTGTCAAACCTGAGAAACACTTGATTTCTGTATCTCAGATTATCTTGTTAATGTTTTGTACTGTTTTTATTGAATGTTTAGTTTTACTAATGTTAGTTCTGCTGAACGTATTTCATCTCCCTGGGCAACCATTAGTGATTGTGTACCTTTATAATTTTATCTTGAGAGTTGTCTACATGACTTTGAGCTTAAGTTTGTATTCAATCCCTTAACTTTATTTCTGACAGGAGTTTTCCTTGTATGGCCACATTGGTCATACTGTGTTACTTAATTGGGTTTGTATTGAACTTTGTTAATGGTTCTACCACATCCTATGCAAGGTCCAAAGATCTGTTGACCTTGATGAGCATTGATTCCTGTGAAGGATGAAAATGCTCCAGCAGATCCAACCACTGTCCATAGTTAGCTGCATCCTGCAGAGAACAGATTCAACAGTCTTTCCCTACCACAGACCACAAGAACTTCTTTAACAAAGAATAGGATGCAGATTGTAAATTTAAGCACTCCGAACTGCATAATTATTTATCTCATCTTTTTTCTCCAACCAAATAGTATAGCCCAGTATTTCACTTATTATTCTTAATGACAATTCTTTGTTTGGAAAACAACATTTGCAAGCTAGCTGTCTAAAATAAACATGTAATTTAAAAATTTACATAAAAGGAAGCAAATGTAACATGATCCAATGTTGCCATCTTTGGGATTTGGTGACATTTGATGATGTCACCTGATCAGCCAGGGCTGTTGCTGGGCAGGGCATGGTGTAGGTAACCTGTGCTGTGTTTGGCTTATGGTCATGCAGAAGCAAAGAGTGGCTATTTCGGAGAATGGAGCTTTTTTATGGCTACAAGCATTCTTCCTGTGGCCAGTAGCACTATATACTTAATATGTGTAAGTGGTACACTTTGTTGGAGGGTGAATTGTCATACATTTGTTTATTATCACAAATATACTATTGCAACCGAATATCCTTCTAAATATGAAATTATATGCTCTCTGAAATCGCCTCAAAATTATACAAATAAATGAAAAGACATGAAAATTAGGAAAAAGAGCAGATCGTCATATGTCAACATTAATGTAACCACTTAAATTGTGTACTAAATACAGGAATTAGTTTTAAAACTATTGGAAAACTGACATTGACCATACGTTCCATTCAGAGACATTATTTTATGAAATGCATAATTTAATTACACTTGCCCTAGTTAAAATGCCACTTTCCCCAGTATGATGTACTATTTCACTGAATATCCATTACTATTATAAGAGAAAATCTCATTAAAATGCAATCTTAGCACCAGGAAAAAAACAGAAGACAGGATAAATTCCATAACTATGCAGAAAGAAGATTCATAATTGGAGCACTGGGATGGGAAATGTCTGTGGAGTAAAATACATTTCCAAACGTCTTTTTGAAAACTTAAGTTTTGGGACTTGTATGGATCAACGGCTCAATAGATTGCCAAATTATAGGAGCCCTTCCTGACAATTTGGAGAGAGTTCTTTATTTCCTGCAGCTGGTTGTTCTAGAGGATGGGTGTCAGAGGTCTGAAGGAAATAAAGGCCTCTTAAGGGTATCACTCTTTGCCCCATGTAATTTTGGGAACCGAAGTCCAGAGATTTGCAAGAAAAAGTACTGTTTTGAATATACCACTAACTTCAGTAACAATGCATTGAATGGTAATAAGAATCAGGGAGATGCCTTAGCTGAAACTAATTTAACATTTGTATGTTGGGCTGCCTTAAGAGGAGTCAGCTGTATCTTGAAAGTACCAGTGCATTTAGGATTTAAATTGTATATTCTAGACAACACTTTTACTCCACTAACGAAGCATGGTTGGTGCTGTGTAGTTTCTGCTAACCTGTTAAGGTGTGAATGGGGATTAATATTTTTGTGAAGTGTAAAAACCAAAGGTTTTGTGCATTCAGAATGGTTGGCATACAATCTTCCTACAGTGAAAAGTGAAACAGCCTAAGATTAAACCAAAATGGAACTCTGCGGAAGGGAGCTAAGCAAAAACATAATTTGGAGTTGATCCAGATCTAGAAGGGTTCTGGGAAACCAGGACTGACCATCTTTGATCATCAGGTATGGAGTAAGCAGTCATCATGGAAGAAACGTTCGGAGAGAGCCAAGTGTCATCTGTGCACAGATGATATTAACATCAAAGAACTTTATGGAAGAGAAGCAAAAGATACCATGTAAAGACTGAAATGTGTAGGAGATAAAATAATGTTTTGCATCCTTGGGTGATGAATGCCAGAAACTGGGATAGAACTCTGCAAATGTTGACTGATGTAAATTTTTAAATTAGGTACAAGCAAATGAGGATGACATCTTTCATTGCCACATTTTCCTTAAATATTATTAGACGAGTTAGCTGATTTAAAATAAAAACATAACTGATACATCAACAAGAAAGAGTTGACAAGAGTCACTATTGTCAAGTTCACTAACTTGACATAGTTGTAAACAATCACCTGGGGAATAAGTAAGGATATTGATTTTAGTTATATCAGATCACTGGTCTTGAGACTTATTCATAGACATGTGAAAGTGGGATATTGTTCATATTTCAGACTTTTATAGACATATTACTTAGGTTTAAACAGTCCTCCAGCACACTCTTAGAAATAACAGCCTCAGGGTATTCCACAGCTTCAGCCACAATAATAGTGGGGCCATTCTTACTTGGGCCTCCACAAAGTCCATGCCCAATTCGCTGTGTGAGATGAGACTTGGGTGGATTTGGGGATGGCTAAAAGCCTACACATGCTTCATGATTATTTTTTTGTTCTAATTCAACATGTAACTTTCAATGAGTTTGGCTATGAAGGGCATGTTAGTCATGGGATTGATTTCTTTCTTTTTCTCCGTGATATGCGCTTAGGGCCTTACTTAGAGACTCACAGGTGACATACTTCTTCAGAAACTTGGCAGATGTCCTGTCCACTGTATTTCAAGGGCATTATTGCTTATTGCACTTGTAATATGGCAGAAGGAATATCTGGTACATTATGATAATGTGTTCAAACAGTCAAACTTTAAATAAGGCCCTACATTTTTGTAGCATTAGAGTGAACTGATCAATGTTAAGACATTTAGGTACCTCCCCTGGAATAAACAGGTGGCAAGTGTTGATCAACTACGAGGCAAAAGAAGTGCTAGTGCCATGAACAGATCAGTCTGAGATTAGCTGTACTCTTAATAATTCATTTTGGGTTGCCTCTCTAAAAGTAATCAAATACCAGTTGATTTTTGAATTGGTAGTTGATGCACAGGGAAATAGGACAGACAGGTAAGGAAAAAATCAATATTTTTGACTTTCCCATACGAAAACTGAATGAGTGTCCCACATGTCAGTTTGGTGTTATTGATTTTGAAAGATGAATGATAGATTTGCTGTTTTTACCAATTTCTAAAATATTTGTAGCTGTTTTTTACAATGATTAGTTGGAGTTCTAAAAATGTGGCTTTTGCCTCAAATAGTTTTCTATTCTTTTTTCACTTTCAATAATCTATTTTTGAGTTTTGCAGTGGACGGATATTTGCACCATTAGCATTCCACGGCTTTGAGAGATTTAACAGATAACTTTCTTTTTATTCAAGGGAGGTAGATCATCAATGATTGCCATTAAAGTTTCATTATAATGGTCTTTGAGTGAATTGACCGCCAGTTCTTTAAGGCTATTATGTACATTTGAGGAGACTCTAGAGGCAAGACAGAGCACATTAACGTTTTCAGAAACTCTACTTGATCATCAGACAGAGCCTGGGCAAGTAGAATACAGTATTAGGGGTGCATTTTATCAATCAAAAGATCTAAAATAGGTCCACTAACAGGCAAGAATTGATAACTGTCCCTGTTGAACTGAAGAGAGGAATATTGTGGAGCAGCCCTGTCATTAAACTCAACACATTGCAATCTAAATTCCCCTGGGAAGAGTAAATTGATGGCTCTGTAATAAATGCCATAAATCATTTGTCAATTAAAAGATCACCTGGAGAATGAATAAGGATGTTGATTTTAGTTTGATCAGAACATTGGTCTTGAGATTCGTTCATAGCGATCTGAAAATGGCATATTGTTCATATTTCAGAATTTCATGGTGGATAGAACTTACAAATCCTCATAAATAAATAAATAACCTCACCGGAACTCAAAATCCTGACCTGCATTTTTTTTCCGAGTTGGTGTTTAGCTCACTGTGCTATGTTAAGTCACTGGCATAACAATATATGCTTTACTGGTACGGTACAGTCTTAAAATCCAGAATTATGCACTCTAGTATTCAATAGCTCAAATTGCGCTAGACTGCTGCACTAATTGTGGACAACAATATTGTTTGTGTATTCCTGGGTCTAATATCTCCAGGTGAGCTTTACATTATGCTGTAGATGTACCTACAACAGTACAAATATAAAAATGGTCTGTTTACAATTCCTGCAGTATATTTGTGCACCTGAGAGAAGCAATATTGTGTAGTGCAATACTTACTTTATGTGATATTATGCTATCACTCTGAGTTTTGCACCCGAGAATGGGAGTTAAATGTACAACACTTTATTGCTGACATGAGTGACAACATGAGCTAGAATCCCACTCTTGTAAAGTTCCAGTAGTTGTGCACGGAGTGAGTGGTTTATGTGGCTGGGTGTGATTGATCAAAAAGGTACAGGGGGTCATTACAACATTGGCGGTAAAAGCCGCTTACCGCCGTGCAGAAGACCACCAACACACCGCCGCGGAATTCCACCACAGCTATTATGACCCACATATCGAAATCCGACAAAATTCAGACACCCACACAAGTCCGCCACACCAAAGGTCAGTGATAAACTGGGGAAAACAAAACCTCCACCATCACGGCAACAGAAATACGCCCACACTATCACGACCCACGAATCCACGCTGCGGTCTTTCAAACGAGGTATTCCATTGGTGGTACACACCGCCGCGCTCAAAATACACACAGACATACAAAACACCGCCACATTGGACAATTCGAAATACACACACCTGACACACATACACACACCACACCCACACACCCAATACAATATAAACCACACACCCACATCACCCACAAACCCCTACGACCAAAAATTCAGAAAGAAGGCCAGAGAGAGACACCACCAAACTAGCAGCCACAGGCACTCAACACCATCACCCACACAACTTCCACGCACAAAACACCACACACCACTACATATCACCACACTTATCACCACACACACCACCCCACACATCACCCACACCACCCCATGGCACGGCAAAGACACCCCAGGTTCTCGGAGGAGGAGCTCTGGGTCATGGTGGAGAAAATTGTCCGGGTAGAGCCACAGCTATTTGGATCCTAGGTGCAGCACACCTCCATAGCTAGGAAGATGGAGCTATGGCGAAGAATAGTCGACAGGGTCAACGAAGTGGGACAGCACCCAAGAAATAGGGACGACATCAGGAAGAGGTGGAACGACCTACGGGGGAGGTGCGTTCCGTGGTCTCAAGACACCACATCGCGGTACAGCGGACTGGCGGCGGACTCCCACCTCCTCCCCCACAACTAACAACATGGGAGGAGAAGGTCTTGGCGATTCTGCATCCTGAGGGCCTCGCAGGAGTTGGTGGAGGAATGGACTCTAGTAAGTCAAAGCTTTACTATTACATCCCCCACCCTACCTGCATGCTATCACAGACCCCCACCCTCGCCCCCTCCCCTATCACTCCAACTCCTCACAAATGTACTAATAACACAAACCACACATCCCAACACCAAGCCCTGCATGACACAACAAAGCATGGACACCCATCACTAAAGCATGCCAACTGCACATACCCATAACACCCCCCTCAACCATCATCACACAAGCCCCCACACAGGAATGCTAGCACTGGGGTACACGGTCACCCACCCATTGCACACCATGACACACACAGATGCAATTATCATGCTTTTACACCCCTGCAGGACCACTACCCAACGTCACCAGACAGGAGGGTCCAGACATCTCCACCCCACCCACAGAAGAGGCCCACAGTGATGACAGCAGCTCTGTCCAACAGGATCTAGATGACCAGCCCGGACCATCGTGTGCCTCGGGACAGTCGGTTCCCCTCACACAGGCACAGCCCACCACAGACCTTCCACCCTCTGGTAACAACAGCACCCACCCAGCGGGCCCATACCTCCGTCCCCAGGACACGTCAATCAGCTGTGTGTCCACCACTACAGGGAACCCAAGATAACCCACCACCCCAACAACAACAGGGACCTGGGGGCAGTGGGCACACGGTCCAGGGGACGAAGGCCCAGGAACACAGGGGAACTGGGAGGGCTGCCGTGCGACAGGGGGCGGACAGGCCAAGGGAACCCACTCTCCACGAGGCCTTCTCCTCCATCATGGGAGCATACCACCACTCCCAGGAGACGATGGCAACGGTCCTGGACAAGTTTCAGGAGACCCAGCGCATGCAGGAGGAACAGTATTTGGGCTTCAGGGAGGAACTCAGAACCATCAGCTCCGCCCTGGGCACCATCGTAGGGGTGCTGAAGGAAATAATTAACACCAGGAGGGACACTGTGGCACTACAAGGGGCCCCTGACACTAGAATGGATGATCAACTGAGGCACCACCACAGGACCACCACACCAGCACCCCCTCTGCAGATGCAGAACCACCCTGCAAGCGGTCCCTGAGATCCAGTAACAAGACAGAGCACAATGCCAAGACCCCCGCCAAGAAATGAGACCACCCTGATTGTCAAACCACTGTCCCACTTTGTAACCCTGTCTATATTGGAACTGCCCCAGCTCCAATTCCTATGCACATATGGGCAACGCACCTGTGAGACTAATAGACTGGACTCTGCCATGGACATTTCTCCACCATCCCCCCTCACCATTTTACTACCCCCTTCAATATTGAGCACTTCAATAAACACCCCTGAAGCACAAAACAATCTGGAGTCAGTCTGTGATTTCGAAATTGTGTATTAGCAATGACAGTGACAAAATGCTTTTTCAAATGTAATGTCAACATACCTATGTCACACATCTCAAGTCCATGAGGATCTAAGCAGATGACACACGTTGGAAACCACACCTGTGAAACCGTAAGGGAAAATGACAACTCAGTGACCATACACTGGTTGAAATCGACAGACAGGATAGAGGTAGAAGTGTTAAAGTACTTGTAGTAGGCAGGAATGTTTTCTCACCTGTGTGTCACTGGAAATATTGCTGGATGACTGAGTCCCTGTTGTCAATGTCTTCTTCCTCTGCTTCCTCCTCATCACTGTCCATAGGCTCCACAGCTGCCACAACACCGCCATCTGGACCATCCTCCTGCAGAAAAGGCACCTGTCGTCGCAAAGCCAAGTTGTGAAGCATACAGCAGGCCACGATGATCTGGCACACCTTCTTTGGTGAGTAGAATAGGGAACCACCTGTCATATGGAGGCACCTGAACCTGGCCTTCAGGAGGCTGAAGGTGCGTTCGATCATCCTCCTAGTCCGCCCATGGGCCTCATTGTAGCGTTCCTCTGCCCTGGTCCTGGGATTCCTCACTGGGGTCAGTAGCCATGACAGGTTTGGGTAACCAGAGTCCCCTAATAGCCACACCCGGTGCCTCTGGAGTTGACCCATCACATAAGGGATGCTGCTATTCCGCAGGATGTGGGCGTCATGCACAGAGCCAGGGAGCATAGCATTTACCTGGGAGATGTACTGGTCTGCCAAACATACCATCTGTACATTCATGGAATGATAACTCTTCCGGTTCTTGTACACCTGTTCACTCCTGTGGGGGGGACCAAAGCTACATGGGTCCCATCAATGGCACCTATGATGTTGGGGATATGTCCAAGGGCATAGAAGTCACCTTTCACTGTAGGCAAGTCCTCCACCTGAGGGAAAACGATATAGCTCCGCATGTGTTTCAGAAGGGCAGACAACACTCTGGACAACACTCTGGAAAACATAGGCTGGGACATCCCTGATGCCATGGCCACTGTTATTTGAAATGACCCACTTGCAAGGAAATGGAGCACTGATAGCACCTGCACTTGAGGGGGGATTCCTGTAGGATGGCGGATTGCTGACATCAGGTCAGGCTCCAACTGGGTACAGAGTTCCTGGATTGTGGCACGGTCAAACCTGTAGGTGATGATCAAACTTCTTTCCTCCATTGTCGACAGGTCCACCAGCGGTCGGTACACCGGAGGATGCCGCCATCTCCTCACATGTCCCACCGGACGGTGCCTACGAAGGACAACAGCGACCACAGAGTCAAACAACTCAGAGGTATGTACCCACAGTCTACACAGAACACCATTCATACACAAAATGTGGCCTGTATTTGTGTTGTGAGACAAGGCAGAGGTATGTGTGACGCAGTTGGTAATTAGGCCATGTGGGCCCCTGAAATGGCGGCTGTCTGACCTCTAAACTGGGACAATGGGATGTGAGGTAACTGCGCTGGCGTTGTACACAGTCGCGGTAGGCGGTCGAAGACCGCAGCGCAATGCTGCATTAGTTAACATTGGACCCTATGGGTCCCAGGTGCCAATGACGATGTACGCTGGCGGTGTTGGTACGCACCGCCACGGACGTGACTGCCATTTTCTAGCTGTTGAATCACCTGATACCTGATCTTCGACAGGAGAGTACCTACACTGCAAGTGCTGCTGTGACCTCGGTCTGGAAGAGACAATGGCTCGTGCGTCTGGGGAAAGGGCTCCTGCCTTCACTGCAGAGGAGTTGGAGAAGCTTGTCGACGGGGTCCTCCCCGAGTACACGCTACTCTACGGTCCTCCAGACCAACAGGTAAGTACACAGGGAGCATGTTGTATGGGCTATGCCTGTGTGGAGAGGGCTGGTTGTAAGAAGGAAGGGGGCACAGTTCGGCGTGCATGAAGGACTGTGAATGCATGTGCCACATGGCAAGGGTAGGGATGTGGGCCACTCACTTTGACGGTGCAGTTGGTAATGACTTCTCTTCTTCCCCTGTACATGTCATGTAGGTCAGCGCCCACCAGAAGAAGGATATTTGGCGTGCCATCTCCAAAGACGTCCGGACCCTGGGGGTCCACCACAGACGGAGCACCCACTGCCGTAAAAGATGGGAGGACATTCGCCGCAGGAGCAAGAAGACGGCGGAGGCTCAGCTGGGGATGGCCTCTCAACGTGGGAGGGGTGCCCGTCGAACCATGACCCCCCTGATGTTCCGGATCCTGGCGGTGGCCTACCCGGAGTTGGATGGGCGCTTGAGGGCATCACAGCAGACACAAGAGGGTGAGTACACTATCATTCAGTGGACTTTGCGCGCAGTGAAGGTGTCGGGGTGGGGGAGGAGGGCTGTGGGTTTCCCTAGGCCAGGGCGAGTTCTGTAGGCTAGGCCCCTCCGTAAGGCAGGCCATGTGGCACCCCACCCCACCTCTGTAGAGTGCCAAGTACAGGTATTCACGCCCCTGTGTCATCTATGTGTGCAGATGTCGTCCATAGCCTTGTAGGCCATTTCCCAGGAATTGCATCTGTAGAGCCCAACAGCGCGACGTAGTGCAGGGGACTGCTGTGTCTGTATTGTCCGCCAACGGTAGCGGTAAGCCATGCACTCAACCTGTCTTTCTTCTGGCGTCCCCCCCTTTTTGTGGTCTCCCTGTTCTTGTGTGCATTAGCATCATCAGGCGGAGGTACAGTGGCACCGGAGAACGAGGGAGCTGCATCCCACATGGCCATGGAGGGCCACACTACGGACTCAGAATACACCAGTGGGACGGAGGGCGAGGGGAGCACCATGGCGGTCACAGGATCTGCAACCAGCGACACAGACTCATCCTCCGATGGGAGCTCCCTTGTGGTGGCGGCAACATCTGTGCCCCACACTTCTACAGGTACAGCCGCCACCCCCCCCTACCAGCACCGCCCTCCCAGCAGCCCCTCAGCCTTCGCCCCGTGCCCGCTCACCCAGGAGGGTGGGCATCACCTTCGCCCCAGGCACCTCAGGCCCTGCCACTGTCACCTCTGCTGCCCTCAGTGAGGAGGCCATTGACCTCTTCACGTCCCTCACTATTGTGGGAAGTCTACCATTTTGAATGCCATCCAGGGTGTAGAAAGGGAGTTGCAACACACAAATGCATTCCTGGAGGGCATTCATTCTGGTCATGCTGCCCTTCATCAAACCCTTCAAACTCTGGCCTCAGCACTGATGGGAGCCATTGTCCCTGTGTCTAGCCTCCCCCCTCCAACTTCCTCCTCCCAGACCCAATCCCCTGTACCTCTGCCTATCCCAAGCACACCATCAGACCAGCTTGCACACACCTCAACACACAAGGGAAGCTCAGGCAAACATAAGCACCACACATCCCACAGGCACTCACGCAAGCATTACACACATACAGACACACCAACATCCACTGCCTCCACTGTGTCCCCCTCCTCCTCGTCTCCCTCCTCCCTCCCAGTCTCGTCTACACTCACACCTGCATGCACTACCACTACAGCCACTACGTCCCGCACCAGCACACCCACCACCAAACCCCGCTCACGTGCACTCACCACCCCCACTATCATTTCCACGTCCCCTGTGTCCTCTCCCAGTGTGTCTGTGATGCCCCCTCCGAAGATATACAAACGCAGGCACACACCCACCCAACAGCCATCCACCTCACGACAGCCTCCAGCCCGTGCACCTGCACCCAAATCCACAAAAGTTACACCTCCTACAACCACCACCTCTTCCTCCACTCCCAAACCCCCTCCAGCTACCCGTCCCAGTGTCTCCAAAAAACTTTTCCTGTCCACCCTTACCCTATTTCCCCCCCCCGCCCGTCCAACTCATAGGTCCCGTACTAGCACCTCAGCAAAAAAATCTCCGGGACCAGTGGTGCCTGTTGTTATAGGTATGTGGAGTGCACCGGCCACCAGGCCAGCCAGTATGGCACGGAGCCACAGCACAGCCAGTCCCCCCCCTGTGAAGCACCAGAAGTTGGACAGCTGTGACTCCTCCCAAGGTGTGTAAGGGGCAGAAGAAATCTCCAAAGTCTGGGAGGAGCAGCACGGCGGAGAAGACCGCCATCATCCCCGCTGGCCAGGAGGCCACCGCCAGCCCCATCGTCACTGCCCAGGAGGCCACCGCCAGCCCCATCATCACTGCCCAGGAGGCCACCGCCAGCCCCATCGTCACTGCCCAGGAGGCCACCGCCAGCCCCATCGTCACTGCCCAGGAGGCCACCTCCAGCCTCATCGTCACTGCCCAGGAGGCCACCGCCAGTCTCATCGTCACTGCCCAGGAGGCCACCGCCAGAGTAACTGCCCAGGAGGCACCCACCAGCCCCATCGTCACTGCCCAGGAGGCCACCGCCAGCCTCATCGTCACTGCCCAGGAGGCCACCTCCAGCCTCATCGTCACTGCCCAGGAGGCCACCGCCAGCCTCATCGTCAATGCCCAGGAGGCCACTGCCAGAGTAACTGCCCAGGAGGCACCCACCAGCCCCATCGTCACTGCCCAGGAGGCCACCGCCAGCCTCATCGTCACTGCCCAGGAGGCCACCGCCAGAGTCACTGCCCAGGAGGCCTCCGCCAGCCCCATCGTCACTGCCCAGGAGGCCACCAACAGCCTCATCGTCACTGCCCAGGAGGCCACTGCCAGAGTCACTGCCCAGGAGGCCACCGCCAGAGTCACTGCCCAGGAGGTCCACCGCCAGCCACAGCCCAGCTGGCCAGGGGGGGCCCACAAGCCACAGCCCAGCAGACCCATGAAGGACCGCCAGCCACAGCCCTGCTGGGCAATGAAGGACCCCCTTGGCAAGGACCGCTGAACAGGCCAAGGACCGCTGAACAGGGCAGAGACCGCCATGGAAAGCACCGCTGAACAGGTCTGACACTGGCAACTCAAGCACCGCTGAACAGGCCAAGGACCGCTGAACAGGTCAAAGACCGCCATGGAAAGCACTGCTGAACAGGTCTGACACTGGCAACTCAAGCACCGCTGAATAGGCCAAGGACCGCTGAACAGGGCAAAGACCGCCATAGAAAGAACCGCTAGCCCATTTGCGGCCGGGCCAGTGACGCAACTGGGACCGTCACGGAGTATGTGCTGCAATCTGGGCACCAGTCCCCCTCCAGAACCAGTGGAGAACAGCATCCACTCCGTCTGTCCTGCACAGGATGAAGCACTCTGGGCACTAGTCCCCCTCCAGAACCAGTGGAGAACAGCATCCACTCCGTCTGTCCTGCACAGGATGAAGCACTCTGGGCACCAGTCCCCCTCCAGAACCAGTGGAGAACAGCATCCACTCCGTCTGTCCTGCACAGGATGAAGCACTCTGGGCACCAGTCCCCCTCCAGAACCAGTGGAGAGCAGCATCCACTCTGTCTGTCCTGCACAGGATGAAGCACTCTGGGCACCAGTCCCCCTCCAGAACCAGTGGAGACCTGCATCCACTTGTGGGACTGTGGCTTTGCACTCCCCAGGATTGAACAGTGGGCAACCCACCCACTGTAGAAACTTGAGAGACTGTGGCTTTACACTCCCCAGGATTGAACAGTGGGCAACCCACCCACTATAGAGACTTGAGAGACTGTGGCTTTGCACTCCCCAGGATTGAACAGTGGGGAAGCCACCCACTGTAGAGACTTGAGAGACTGTGGCTTTGCACTCCCCAGGATTGAACAGTGGGCAACCCACCCACTGTAGAGACTTGAGAGACTGTGGATTTGAACTCCCCAGGATACATCTATGGGCAAAGAGCCCCCTTGTGGATCTGGCGTGGTGCACTCATCCGGCTGAGGTGCCCCCCCTTCCCCCTGAGGTGCCTGTTGTATTTCTATCTGATGCCCCTGCAGTGTTCTCTCCGTTTGGATCGGGTATCTTGTGTGGGCCTCGCCCATGCATTTTAGGCCCAGTGGTCCACGGACTATGAATGGTGCAATACCTGCACTACTAATCGTGGTGTATATTTTGTTTATTGTGTATATATATGTATATATTTGCTTACTGTATTTTGATATATTACAATTGTTCCACTCATTTACTTTTGTCTTTGCATTCTTCCAGGGGGATGGGGGGTGTTACTTTAATGTATAGATATGCATTGGTGTGTGTGTTGTAGTGGGTTGAGGGTCGGGTGGGGTTTGGGGTGTTGAGTATGTGTGTCCCTGTGTTTTTGCTTCCCCCCTCCCCTATGTCGTAGGTGCAGTACTCACCGTGGTTTTCGCCGCCGGCGTTGATGATCCTCGCAGAGGAGCAGGAAGACTAGCGCTGGCAGGATATGGAGTTCCGGCTCCATGGTGCCCTCCTTCCTCGTGGAGTGTGTAGAGGTGAGCGTTTTCCCTTCGAAATGGCTGTTTCCGCCATGTTTTTATCCGAAGTGAATCCGCCCCAGAAAAGGTGGCGGATTGGTAGGTTGTGATATTGTGGGCGGTACATTGTCTCCCGCCTGTCTGTTGGCGGTGACCGCCGCGCTGTTTGTTTATACCGCCGTGGCTGTTGGAGTGTTAAAGTGGCTGTCTTTGTTGGCGGTTTCCGCCACGGTCGTAATTGCAATTTTTTTACCACCGGCCTGTTGGCGGTATTACCGCCGCTTTAACACCGTCCACCAGGGTTGTAATGACCACCACAATGTGCAAACTAAGGGGGTCATTCTGACCTCGGCGGTAAAAGGCTCTTACCGCCGGTCAGAAGACCGCCATTATACCGCCGCGGCTGCGGTAAACCGCCACGGTCATTCTGACCCACAACTGCCAAACCGCCAAAAACCCGACATCCACGTAAGGCCGCCTCATCAGCAGTCAGCGATAAACTGGAGATGACCAAACCTCCACCGTCACGCCAACACAAACACGCCCATGCCATTACGACCCACGAATCCACGCGGCGGTCTTTCAACCCCGGTATTCCATTGGCGGTACACACCGTCGCTCTCAAAATACACACACCTTTACAAAACACAGCCACATTGGCCAATTCGAAGAACACACACCTGATACACATACAAACAACACACCCACACACCCATCACCATATAAAACACACACCCACATCACCCTCAAACCCCCACAAATCGAAAATCAGAGACAAGGCGCAATACACAGAGAGAGAGCACAGGGAACGCAAAGCACAACACACACAGGAACCCAACACCATCACCCACACCACATCTACGCACAAAACACCACTCACCACCACACTCATCACCACAAACACCACCCCACACCTCATCCACACCACCGCATGGCACCCCAAAGACACCCCAGGTTCTCGGACCAAGAACTCAGGGTCATGGTGGAGGAAATAATTAGGGTAGAGCCCCAGCTCTTCGGCACACAAGTGCAGCACACCACAATAGCCAGGAAGGCAGAGCTATGGCAAAGGATCGTCGACAGGGTCAACGCTGTGGGACAGCATCCCAGAAATCGGGAAGACATCCGAAAGCGTTGGAACGACCTACGGGGGAAGGTGCGGACGATGGTGTCAAGACACAACATCGCTGTGCAGAAGACTGGCGGCGCACCCCCACCCACTCCACCCGAATTCACAGCATGGGAGCAAGAGGTCTTGAACATCCTGCATCCTGAGGGCCTCGCTGGAGTAGGCGGAGGAATGGACTCTGGTAAGTCTGATCTCAACTACTTCACCCCCCCCAACCACCAGCATGCCAACCCCCACCCCCACCCTCACCCCCAACCCCCCAGCACACATACTCCCTGTTAATGTCTCACCAGCACAACCCACCCAACCCAAACCCAACCCCTGAATGCCAACACAAACCATGGACACCCATCACCTAAGCATGACCACTGCACATACCCATACCCCCCCACAAACCACCCTCACAACTCCTCCCACATGGGACTGCCAGCACTGGGGGACAAGGGCACCCACAAATCGCACGCCATGGCACACACAAAAGCTATAACCATACTCTTTTACCCCTGCAGGGCCCGAACGCCAACACACCGGCCAGGAGGGTCCAGATTTGTCCATCCCACCCCCAGAACAGGCCCCCAGTGATGACAGCAGCTCTGTCGACCTAGAACCTGATGACCAGCCCGGCCTATCGGGGACCTCTGGACAGTCGGTTACCCTCAGTCAGCCACAGGCCACAGCAGACCTACCCCCCTCTGGAAGCACCAGCACAGCACCCACCCAGCGGGCCCATGCTTCTGTCTCCAGGACAGGTCAAGCAGCGGTGTGTCTACCAGTACAGGGCACCCAGGGTAACCCACAACCCCAACAACAACAGGGACCTGGGGGCACTGGTAGTGGGCACACCGTCCAGGGGACAGAGGCCCAGGAACAAAGAGGAACTGGGAGGGCTGCTGTGCGACAGAGGGAGGACAGGCCTAGGGAACCCACTGTCCAAGAGGCCCTCACCACCATCATGGGAGCGTACCACCACTCCCAAGAGACGATGGCGACGGTCCTGGCCAGGTTGCAGGAGATCCTGCTTCTGCATGAGCAACAGAATATGGGGTTCCGGGAAGAACTGCGCAGCATCAGTGCCGCAATGGGTACAATGGTGGTGGCACTCAACCAGATTGTCACCACTTTGCGGGACCATGTGGCCCCCCAAAGGGCCCCTGCCACTAGCATGGAGGAAGAACAGCCCACCACCTCCGCCGGCGCTAGTGGTCAGGAGGCCCCGACACAACAGCAACGGCCCACCCGGACCCCACCCCCTGCAGAACAAGAACCACCCCGCAAGAAAGGCCTGAGATCTAGGAAGAAGACAGAGTAGGATGTCAAGACCCCCGCCATGCACGGAACCCCCGGATGTCATCCCACTGTCCCACTTGTTCACCCTGTCCAACCTTGAACTGCCCCTGCTCCACCTTCCACAGGCATATGGACAATGGACCTGTAGGAACGACAGTCTGGACACTGCCATGGACATGCCTCCACCATCACCCATCACCCTTTTTGAACTATACACCTATTTGAAAACTTCAATAAACACAATTATTGCACAAAAACCAACTGGATTCTGCTATCTATTAATTTAAACCAAATGTATTCGATATAACCAACAAAACATTTCTATTTACATTGTGATGACAACATACCAGTGTCACACAGCGGTAGTCCATGGGGAAAAGAACCAGAGGGCACTCCATGGGGATCAGATCACTGAAATAGGAAGTGATATACCCAACTAAGTTACCATACATTGGGGTGAAAAGTCAGACAGTAGAGAGCCACTACAGTTACAGACATAATACAATGCAGGAGTAGATCATTACCTGTGTGTCACTGGAAATACTGCAGTATCACTCTGTCCCTGTTGTCTGTGTCGTCCTCTTCGTCTTCCTCCTCTTCACTCTCCGCAGGCTCTACAGCGGCCACAACACCACCATCTGGATCATCCCCCTGCAGGAAAGGCACCTGGCGTCGCAAAGCCAGGTTGTGAAGCATGCAGCAGGCCACGATGATATGACACACCTTCTTTGGTGAGTACATTAGGGATCCACCAGTCATATGCAGGCACCTAAACCTGGCCTTCAGGAGGCCGAAGGTCCGCTCAATCACCCTCCTAGTACGCCCATAGGCCTCATTGTACCGTTCCTCTGCCCTGGTCCTGGGATTCCTCACTGGGGTCAATAGCCAAGGCAGGTTTGGGTAACCAGAGACACCAATTACCCACACACGGTGTCTCTGTAGCTGTTCCATCACATAAGGGATGCTGCTATTTCGCATGATGTACGCGTCATGCACTGACCCTGGGAACTTGGCATTTAAATGGGAGATGTACTGGTCAGCCAAACAGACCACCTGGACATTCATCGAATGATAACTTTTTCGGTTCCTGTACACCTGTTCATTGTCTTTTGGGGGAACCAAAGCCACATGGGTACCATCAATGGCACCAATGATATTGGGAATGTGTCCAAGGGCATAGAAATCACCCTTCACTGTAGGCAAGTCACCCACCTCAGGGAAAATGATGTAGCTCCGCATGTATTTCATCAGGGCAGACAACACTCTGGACAACACCTTTGAAAACATTGGCTGAGACATCCCAGATGAAATGGCCACTGTAGTTTGAAATGATCCACTGGCAAAAAAATGCAGTACTGACAGCACCTGCACTAGAGGCGGAATCCCTGTGGGTTGGCGGATGGGGGCCATCAGGTCTGGCTCCAGCTGGGCACACAGTTCCTGTATAGTGGCACGGTTGAGTCTGTAGGTGAGTATGACGTGTCTTTCTTCCATTGTCGACAGGTCCACCAGCGGTCTGTACACGGGAACATTCCTCCGTCTCCTCGCAAGTCCCAGCGGACGGTGCCTAGGAAGGACAACATGGAGCACAGAGTCAAGCAACCCACAGGTAAGTGCCCACAGCATGCACAGTACACGAATCTCTCGGGATTGAATGGCTAGTATGATTGTCAGCGCAAGGCCTAGCCATGTGTGATGCAGTAGGAATTAAGCCATGTGGGCCCTTGAAATGGCGGCTGCCTGACCTGTGAAGTGTGACAATGTGAAGTGAGGTCATTGCGCAAGCGTGGCACACCATGGCGGTAGGCGGTCGCAGTCCGCGGCGCAAAGCCGCATTGGACAACATTGAACCCTATGGGTTTCAAGAGCCAATGGCGGTGAGCGCCGGCGGTCGCGGTACGCACCGCCGCGGCCGTAACCGCCATTTTCTCTCTGCTTGATCACACGAGACCTGAGCATCCACAGGAGAGGACCTATACTGCAAGTGCTGCTGTGACCTTGGTCTGGAAGTGACAATGGCTGCTGCGACTGGGGAAAGGGCCCCTGCCTTCAGTTCCGAGGAGTTGGAGAAGCTCGTGGACGGGGTCCTCCCGCAGTATGCGCTACTCTACGGGCCTCCAGACCAACAGGTGAGTACACGGGGGTCCACAACAGAAGGGGCACCCACTGCCGCAAGAGGTGGGAGGACATCCGCCGCGGGAGCAGGAAGACGGCGGAGGCTCTGCTGGGGATGGCCTCCCAACCTAGGAGGGGTGCCAGTCGTACCTTGACCCCCCTGATGTCCCAGATCCTGGCGGTGGCCTACCCCGATTTAGATGGGCGCTTGAGGACATCACAGCAGACACAAGGGGGTGAGTACCAGCACATTCAGCTATTTTGCGCGCAGTGGAGGTGCCTGGGTGGGGGAGGAGGGCTGTGGGTATCCCTAGGCCATGGCGATTTCTGTAGGACAGGCCCGTCCGTGAGGTATGGTCCTGTGCCCCCACCCCCCACCTCTGTAGGGTGCCTAGTAACGCGATTCATGGACCAGTGTATACTCTGTGGGCAGTTGTCGCCCATAGGCTTGTAGGGCATGTCCCAGTGAATGAGTAGTGTACCCCAAGTGCGCAGCGTAGTGCAGGGGGCTTCTGTGTCTGTCCTCTCTGCCAACGGTGTCCCCAATGCATGCACTCAACTTGTCTTTATGTTTTCCACCCCCCCCATTTTCTTTGTTTCTCTGTGAATGTGTGCATTAGCATCATCAGGCGGAGGAGAAGTGGCATCGGCGCAAGAGGGAGCTGCATCTCACATGGCCCCGGAGGGCCATGCAACGGACTCCGACATGACCAGTGAGACGGAGGGCGAGGGGGGCTCCACCACGGGGACCCGTGGAGACGTCAGCGACACCGACACGTCCTCGGAAGGGAGCTCCCTTGCGGTGGCGGCAACATCCGTGCCCACCGATCCTACAGGTACAGCCGCCACCCAGCGCACCAGCTCCGCCCTCCCAGCAGCCCCTCGGCCTTCGGCCCGTGCCCGCAAGGCCAGGAAGCCGGCCATCTCCTTCGCCCCAGGCACCTCAGGCCCTGCCCCAGTCACCCCTGCTGCCCTCAGTGAGGAGGTCATTGACCGCCTGAGGACCATCATTGTTGGGCAGTCTACCCTTTTGAATGCCATCCAGGGTGTGGAGAGGGAGGTGCATCAAAGCAATGCATACCTAGAGGGCCTTCATTCGGGTCAGGCTGCCCATCAACGATCGTTCAACGCTCTGGCCTCAGCACTGACGGCAGCGATTGTCCCTGTCTCCAGCCTCCCTCTTCTGACTCCCTCCACCCAGTCCCACTCCCCTGTTCCTCTGCCTATCCCATCCACACTTACAGACCAGCCTGCACACACCTCAACACCCAAGGGCAGCTCATCCAGACATAAGCACCACAGGACACACAAGCATTCACCCAAGCAACATCCAGATGCAGACATGCCAACAGTCACTACCTCCTCTGTGTCCCCCACCTCCTCGTCTCCCTCCTCCCTCCCTGTGACGTCTCCACTCACACCTGCAAGCACACCACCATCAGCCATTGCACCCATCACCAGCACACCCTCCAGACCAGTCCGCACACGTGCAGTCACCACCCCCACTGCCATGTACACGTCCCCTGTGTCCTCTCCCAGTGTGTCTGTTACCCCCGCTTCCCAACCACACAAACGCAGGCAGGCACCCAAACAACAGCCATCCACCTCACGTCAGCCTCCAGCCCAAGCACCTGCACCCAAAGACAGCGCACTTGACTCTCCTACAACCACATCCTCTTCCTCCACTCCCATACCCACTCCAGCTACCCTTCCCATGGCTCCAAAGAAAATTTTCCTCTCTAAACATGACCTCTTTTCCTCACCTGACCCACCCCCTCTATCCCGTAAGAGTTCCACAAACACCTCAGCCACCACCAGCCCAGCAACTCCCAAGAACGTTGTGCCTGGTTTTTGGAGTCCGCCCTTTCCTTGGGCTGGGACATCGTCCAGCAGCAAAGGCACAGCCAGCCCCCCCCCACCCCTGGGAAGAGGAGCAAAAAACTGAAGGGCAGGCGCGACAGGCCTGATACGCCTGCCCCCAAGGAGGGTAGCCTTGCACCGTCACCTGCCACATCGGGTAAGGGAGCCAAGGGCCACGGACAGTCTGCCAAGGAGGGCAAGGGCAGCAAGGAGCAAAAGGCAGGGAGCAGCCGACCTGGCCATGAGGGCCCCACCAGCCCCATTCCGGGGGTACCGGAGGAGACCCAGGGCCCCAGGACTCCATCACAGGAGGGCCCCGCAACGGAAAGGTCCGATGCAGACTGAGCGGCAAGTATTGGCCAGGTGTGGTTCACTGGAAACACAAGACAGGCACCGCTGAACAGGGCCCCGCCGTGAGGAGCACCGCTGAACAGGGCCCCGCCGTGAGGAGCACCGCTGAACAGGGCCCCGCCAAGACAGGCACCGCTGAACAGGGCCCCGCCGTCTCAAGCACCGCTGAACAGGGCCCGCCGTGAGGAGCACCGCTGAACAGGGCCCCGCCAAGACAGGCACCGCTGAACAGGGCCCCGCCATGAGGAGCACCGCTGAACAGGGCCCCGCCAAGACAGGCACCGCTGAACAGGGCCCCGCCGTCTCAAGCACCGCGGAACAGGGCCCCGCCGTGAGGAGCACTGCTGAACAGGGCCCCGCCGTGAGGAGCACCGCTGAACAGGGCCCCGCTGTGAGGAGCACCGCTGAACAGGGCCCCGCCGTGAGGAGCACCGCTCCGCTGGGCCCTTCCTGTCAAGCACTGCTCCGCTGGGCCCCGCCGTCTCAAGCATCGCTCCGCTGGGCCCTTCCTGTCAAGCACCGCTCCGCTGGGCCCTTCCTGTCAAGCACCGCTCCGCTGGGCCCCGCCGTCTCAAGCACCGCTCCGCTGGGCCCTTCCTGTCAAGCACCGCTCCGCTGGGCCCCGCCGTCTCAAGCACCGCTCCGCTGGGCCCTTCCTGTCAAGCACCGCTCCGCTGGGCCCCACCGTCTCAAGCACCGCTCCGCTGGGCCCTTCCTGTCAAGCACCGCTCCGCTGGGCCCCGCCGTCTCAAGCACCGCTCCGCTGGGCCCTTCCTGTCAAGCACCGCTCCGCTGGGCCCTTCCTGTCAAGCACCGCTGCGCTGGGTCCTTCCTGTCAAGCACTGCTCCGCTGGGCCCCGCCGTCTCAAGCACCGCTCTGCTGGGCCCTTCCTGTCAAGCACCGCTGGCCCATTGGCAGTCCCGGTTCTGTGTCGGGCAGGCCTTCACGACGCACTCTGCCCACCATGCCTCCTCCATGACCAGTGGTCTCTGTAATCCACCTGATGGACTGTGGCTTTGCACTCCCCAGGATTGCACAGTGGGCAATCCACCCACTGTAGAGACTTGTGAGACTGTGGCTTTGCACTCCCCAGGATGGCACAGTGGGCAATCCACCCACTGTAGAGACTTGTGAGACTGTGGCTTTGCACTCCCCAGGATGGCACAGCGGGCAATCCACCCACTGTAGAGACTTGTGAGACTGTGGCTTTGCACTCCCCAGGATGGCACAGTGGCCATGGAGGGCCTTCGTGGATCTGGCGTCGTGGACTCATGTGGCTGAGGTGCCCCCCCTTCCCTTCCCCCTGAGGTGCCTGTTTTAACTTTTTGTGATGCCCCAGCAGTGTTCTCTCCAATGGACTCGATCTCGTGTGTGGGCTTTGCCCATGTGTTGCTGCACATTGGCCCACGGACATTTGGACTTTGAAAGACTGGGACGGACTTTTGCTACTTGTATGGATGTGTATTGATTCTTCATATATTGCCAAGATCACTATGCTTTATTGTTGCAATAATATAGTTCTACTTTTACATTCATTGCCTTTTGTCTTTGCTTTTTTTTGGGGGGGGGTGGTTTGGGGGTGTCACTCTGACTTTTTTATCTGCATAGGTGTGTAGGTATTTCGGTGGGGGTGAGGGTGGGGGTGGGTGTGTGGCGTATGTATGTGCCCGTAACCTTTCCTCCTCCCCCCTCCCCTGTGTCGTAGGTGCAGTACTCACTGTTGTCGTCTGTGGCGTGGTTCGTGATCCTGGAAGAAGAGCAGGAAGGCAATGGCTGGGAGGATGTGGAGTTTGGGTTCCATGCTGTTCCGATTCTGCGTGGAGTGTGTCGAGGTAAGCGTTTTCCATTGGAGATGTCTGTTTCCGCCGTGTTTTTATCGGCGGGGCTCCTGCCCCGGAAAAGGTGGCGGATTGGTGAGTCGTGATAGGGTGGGCGGTACATTGTCTGCCGCCTGGCTGTTGGCGGTGACCGCCGCGCTGTTTGTTTGTACCGCCGTGGCGGTCGGAGTGTTAATGCGGTGGCCTGTGTTGAATTCATTTTTTTTGGCCGCCAGACTGTTGGCGGGTTGGCCGCCGCTTTAACACTGACCGCCAGGGTCAGAATGACCCCCTAAGTGTTCCCCAGGGTCAAACACGTTTTTGATATCACCAGACATTTTCCCAGTGGACTAGGGCTCGTGGGGGCAGGTTGGAAAGCCTGGGGGCACTCGTGGAGCCTCTGTCACTTTTTTCCAGCTACCTGCTGCAACAGGAAAGAGGAGGCTTTGATAGAGAGAGGAAGGGAGAAGGAAGGGAGAGTGTTAGCAGTCAGGGAGAGAGGAGGGAGAGAAGACAAGAATAGAGAAGAGACAGATGGAAAGCGAGAGATAATGTGAGCAGACAAAGTCAGTGGGCTGGTTTGAAAAGATTTGGCTCGGCTGCGTTTGGATCCCTGGTCATCCCGGGTGTTCCCTTGAGAGCACGTTTAACTAGTAGCTGTCTCGATTTCCAGATAGCATCAATATCACCCATAAATCTGTAAGTAAAGCTGGGCTGAGGAGACCGAGGCAGCTCTACTGTCCCAACCATGACATAATCCACCGTCATCATTTGTAGGCATGGACCAATGGTTAATTTGAGCTGGTAAGTCTGACCGGTACTCATTTCTGCCCACAGAGAGGATTTTTCTCTTTCCTACAGGCAGCAGAGCAAAATAAAAGCACGACAGCAGCTTAATTGCCACATGATGACGCTTATTTTTCAAATCCAAATGGTACAAAGGGCCTCGTTTTATGTAGACTGTTGCTCGGATAATTGGCTGCTTGCATTTTCAAGTAAGACTTCTTGTGTCAACTTGATCTACAAATTAATTAGTGTACTTTATTAAACAAAGTGTACTACAGAAGCTCCTTAAAAAATAAACAAAACATTTTAACGTTTGATGTAAAATGGGAGCGAGAAAGTGTTACCCGGCTCTTTGACGAATTGGACCATGTGATAGCAGGCACCAGTCTCTATGCTCCGATAGAAACAGTCCAGCCCGAACTGGTAGGACAAGTTTCCTCTTAGTACAAGCAATAACCAGAATAGTAACTGTTGTCATTGTTAATTGGAGGCCTATATTTCGCACTACTATTTATCTGCTGTCAGGTCATTCCCTTTGACTTGGTAATCACTATAACAGGGGACTATCTGCCCCCTTGCATAGTTAACTTGTTCATTGTCAATTGATTTTTTAAGAAAACCTCTGACCCCTCCCCAAACTCTTCTTAATGAAGATGGGTTTAATTCAACCACTCGTGCAATTCAATTCAGACTTTACATCCCACTACTTTTAAAGATCACTGCCTGCCACGGATCTAGCATGATTTCTTTTGGGCAGTGTACTTTTGTCTGGTATGGAAGAGGAATTGTTGTGGGAATTAGTAGCACACAATTCATACCTAAGTAAAAATCAAAACATGCCTTAACACATAATGCCAGGATTGCCCTGACCTGCTCCATCTGAACAACTTGCCAGACTGATGGAGAGAGAAACAAAGGCTTTGGGTAGTGCCCAGTTAGGCAGTTGGCTGTACCTGTGGGGGAAGCGAGCCACACCAGTGGTAGAAGTAGGCAACACCAGTGTTAGAATTGGGCTGCAACAGTGATGAAAGTGGGATGCACCAATGATAGCAGTGGCTCACTCCCTTAAAGAAATGGGAAGTTCCAATGGTGAAGAAGGGTGGCACCCGTATTGGGATATTCAAGTGGCGGAAGCGAACCACTCTGCTCACCAATGGTGGCAGTGGTGGCAGTGGGACATGCCAGTGGTGGAACTGGGCTATCTCAGCGGTGAATGTTGGTTTCACTACTGGTGAAAGTGTGATGACACCCCCCAAACATTTCAGGCACTTGTTCTGATTATTATTATTTTTTTACAAATTAGCAAGTGACCAGGAAACAGTCTCACACTGCTACTGAGTGTATCTGCTTTGGATTAGTCAGTGCAAATGCTCCAATATTTTATGCCAGTACCTACTACCTTTGCAGGGTTGCCAGAGGGCCCCGGAGCAGATGGGTTCAACTTCTATATTTCTGCCTTCTCAAGAAAAGTGTTAAAGCATGTTTTCCTGCAAGGTGTCTTTGATCACTGCAAATGGCCCAGAAGCACCAGGCTTGCCCCATCTTTGGACTGAAAAGAACCAGTACAGCACCAAACCTTCAAGGCACCGTACTGATTTCCGATGTGGAAAAACATACTGTTTGGATCACTCAAGCTCTCATTACGAGTTTGGCGGTTTTCGGGCAGGACCGAAATGTTAAATGGCCCCACCGGATCACGAATCACAAAACATAAACTGCCCAAAAACTGATACAAAACCAACACTGCCAAGCCAACCCACGGTGAAAGAGTGACTGAATAACCCCCGGCCCAGCCAAGCCGACATGATTCTAACCATCATATTTAGAGGCAAACTCTAGCACAGTGATACATGCACAACGGTAAACCATTGGCGGTTCGCACCGTAGTGGTACAAAAAGGCACCGCCGAAAGTAGCCAACACCACATTGGCCAGTTCCATATCCAACACCTGAAACTCATACACAGACACCATGCACACCTGAACACGCCATCATATAACACCCCTACATACAAACCCATGGTCCCTAGCAACAAATACGAGCAGACACACTCAACAAGATTCACACTGCACACATTGAATACATTTTCACCACAGCCCACCAGCACCCACAGCTAAACACCCCGACTTCTCCACACACCTCGCACTGCACCCGACACGCACACCACATACCCACCCCACAACATGTCACACCAGAAGCATCCACGGTTTACCGACCATGAGTTGCAGGTCATGGTGGACGAGATCATCAGAGTAGAGCCACAGCTCATGGGAGTGCAGGTACAGCAAACATTGATATGCAGCCAAAAATACTCCCCAAGCACCAACCACCCCTGCCCTGCATGCCACCCCACCACCCTCCAACCTACTACAACCCACCCCACTTCACCCATTCCAAACACCCCACACTCCTCCTCTGCATTCCACACCACACCGCTCCCACCATCCCCACTCACTCCTAATGCATGGATGGTAACCAAAATGTTGAGAACCACAGCTCCCACAATCCAGCACAACCCACACAGCAACACACCACAGACCCACTGCACAGTGGAACATCTCCATGAACAACCATCCTACAGCCCACACCAACTGGCTGCCACGACTTCGTCCCAACACATGGCAATTATAGCAATGCCAACCACCATCCACAACCCCCCATGTCACATGGAAACCATGCCATAAACCCCTACAGCAAATCCATGTCTGCAGTGAAGCAGCTGTCATTGCCATCACTGGGAAGCAAATAGAGCGACTGTATGCATCACAACAGGGACATAACAACAACAGTTACACAACTAATCTCTGCTGTTTACATCCACAGGTACCCCTGCAGCTGCCATCCTGCAGAGGATGCCAGACTGAGATAGCCCTCCCCAGGATAAAAGCCCCACTGGATGGGGACAACTTGCCTGGGCAATCTGGGGCCACTGGACAGTCTACCAACAGCAGACCCACCCTGAACACCCACCGGACACCTCCGGGGGTAGTGGGATGGAAAACGTGGTCCAAAGCTCGGGCAGCCACACCAACTGACTGCCCAGGAGGCACTCAACCAAGTCCTGGGTGTACACCAGCAGACCCAGGACACAGTGGCCCAGATCCTTGCTACTGTGCAGGAGACCCAGAGGCTGCAAGGGGAATACCATCAGGAGGGCATGCAAAAGTGGCAGACCCACAATGCCACCATTGCCACCACAACAGGGGTGTTCAAGGACCTGAACACCATCATGCGTGAGTCTACCATCCACCAGCAGGCCCCTTCCACTAGCCACATCCCATCAGACCCCTCCAAATCAGCAGCAGCCAATGGTATGGAGGCCCTGCCACAGGACCTGCAGGACTCCAGCACCCCTACCTCTGTAGCTGAGGAACAAGCAAGGACGCAAGCAAGGACGTCCAACTAGTCATCCAGCTGAACATGATGCCAAGACCACGATCACTGCCAGGAAGTGACCCTCTCCTGAACATTCTCCGATGTGTGTGACTGAGACACCTTGTCCACTGTCCACTCTCATGTCTCAGTTTTCCCATGTCCAGCATACTGGACTTCTACTACCCACAGCTGGACTCACCACTCTGATGATCTCAGCCGCCATGACCCCACTCATCACCCCTTGCACTTGTCCCTCCAAAATAAACATTGAGCACAGTTACTCCCGATGTCTTTATTTGTCATGAGTACGAATAGAACTGCCAATATATGTGCAACTGGCAACCCATCTCCCAGCTTATGCATTGGAGAGTGACAGAGGCGGAGCAAAATGCAGGGTGGTTGATAGTGGAGCAGCCAGTGGCTGGAGATATGTGTCAAGGGGGGGCAACAGGTCAGGCAGGTACCAGAGTACACCACTATAATGTCCTGAAAGTAGAGCAAGACCGGGACAACAATCACTGTAGGAGTCATAAATGCAAAGTCAACACAAATGCACTGTAGGAACAGGAATCCAAGGAAGATATGGCAGTCAAGTCCACAACCATATGGCCAGTAACTACATACAAAAACAACACATACCAACCCTTTGGTACCACCCACACAGCACCCAGCACCATACCTGACCCATACCCACTGCCACCAACAACAACGTAGCACTGCTACCCAATGCCGACTCACAGGATAGATGCTGCACAGATGCAACAACCCTGTGTGGCACACACATAGCACTTAAAGTGGCATGTCAGGGAACATTGTCCATACACGGTGATGGTACTAGTGCAGCAGCACAACAGCTGCCTGACTAAAGGCCTGACCTGTACATTGGGACTACCTAAGTCAGGGGCACATGTGACACCCCCTCAAACCCAGCCAGAGGCAGAGCTGAGACCAGCAGCGCCAGTGGTCATGGACAGCAGGTGGTAGCAGGGACAAGGCAGACAGCCATAGAGGACCCATACCAGTTGACACATACCTGCAGCTCAGTCAAAGTACTGTTGAATCAGATCTGCCCTGGAGTCAGCTGCATCCTCATTATCGTCCTCTTAATCACTCCCCTTCATCATGCACTGGTACAGCTACAACCTCCTCTGCATCCAGCAATGGAATGTGACGCTTCAGGGCCAGATTGTGCAGCGTGCAGCAGGCCACAATGATCTGGCACACCTTCTGTGAGTTGTAGACCAGGGCACCCCGCGGAGATGTTCAGACACCGGAATCTGGCCTTCAGCAGGCCGGGGCACCTCTCAATGATCCATCTGGTACGACCCTGGGACTCATTGTAACGGTCTTCTGCATCTGTAGTTGTATGCCTCATCGGTATTAGGAGCCAGGGCAAGTTGGGATAGCCAGAGTCACCTGTGTGCACAGAGGTAAGAGACATGTTAAGACCGGGACTGTGATAGGCAGGAACACAAGGGTGCAGAGATATGCAGGGCTACCTACCAATGAGCAAGGTCCGGTCCATCGTAAGTGGCGCCATCATGTGTGAGATGCTGCTGTTCCGCAGGATCAACGAATCATGCGCATAGGCTGGTAACCTGGCTGTCACCTAGGAGATGTATTGGTCTGCAAGACACACCACCTGCACGTTACCCAAATTAAAGTTTTTGCGGTTCCTATAGACCTGTTCACTCCTCCTGGGTGACACCAGGACAATGTTGGTGCCATCAATGGTCCCTATGACATGATGGACCTGTGCCACTTTGTAAAATGCAGCATCGACAGTGAGCAATTCTGCACGTCGGGGAACTGGATGTACCTGGCCAGATGTTTGAGCAGGGCACATAGTACATTCCTCAGGACTTTGCTAAACACGGGCTGCAACATCCCTACTGCCAGGCCCATTGTGACCTGGAAGGAGCCTGAGGCAAGGTAATGGAGGACTGACAACACCTGCACAGTGGGAGGGATGGCATTGGAATGGCGAATGGCAGGTAACAGATCCGGCTCCAACTTGGCACCAATTCAATGATGGTCTCACGGTTCAGGCGATAGGTCTGGATGACATGATGCTCCTCCAGGGTGGCAAGGTCAACTAGGGGCCTGTAAACTGGTGCATTCCTCATCCTCAACCTTACATCGTACCTGGGACCAGGAGAGATTGGGTGTTATGTTGTGCACTATAGGCTGTGCAGACGGTGTTGATGTGGCCACAGGCCACCAAAAGTCACCCATTACACACTAACATTTCACCCACAACACACATTGGACATGGAAAATGGCATCCGCCTGTCTTGCATTCATGGGACAGGTGGAAGTGAGCTCTTCTTTCTGGCATTACATGTCACGGTTAACACTGTTGCCTATGGAAGGCAACAACCAATGGTGATCGCTGCCAGTGGTGACGATGATGTCCGCGGTGACCGTGACCGCCATTTCATGTGCTCATGCTCACTTGACTCCTGAACCTCGTGCACTGAAGACCTCCACTGCGTGTGCTGCTGTGTTCTGACTCTGGTAGCCAAGATGCCACGTCCAGCAGGAGGCAGGGACCCAGCCTTCACCCAAGAAGAGTTGGAGTGGCTTGTGGACGGCGTCCTGCCCCTGTATGGACAGTTGTATGGGGCTACAGAGCAGCAGGTGAGCCCAATGTCATTGTCCTGTATGCGAGTTGTGCATATGGGGATGGGGGCGTTGGTGGGTGCTAGTGTGTCTGAAGCATGGACATAGGTGAGGGTTGTAAGGCTACGTTGGGTGACGATGTGTGGGTGTGGAAGTGTGATGTTTGCTGTCCACTGCTGTCCCAGGGATGCCAATCTACATGACTGTGTCCTTCTATCTGTGTCTCCCATGCAGGTCAGCCCACATCTGAAGAAGGGGATTTGGCATGCCAACATCAACGAAGTGCGAACCTTGGGGGTCCATGCCCAGCGGAGCACCCACTGCAGAAAGCGGTTGGTGGACCTAAGACACTGGGCCCAGAAGACCGCGCAGGCCCATCTGGGACCATCCTCCCAATGAGGGAGGGGTGCCTGTCGGACCCTGACCCCCCTAATGGCCCGCACATTGGCGGTGGCCTACCCTGAGGTGGATGGGCACTTGAGGGCAGCACAATAGCCACATGGGGGTAAGTACCCACTCTCACTTGCTACATGTGTTGCCATAGTGGATCTGGGTGGGCACCATTGGGTAGTAGTGGGGTGGGCACTTGGAATAATGATGTACACTATGCGTAGTGTCCAACTGGGCAGAATTGGCATCACAGGTGTGGGTAACGCCATGCAGTCAGTGGTTGCGGGGCAGCTACCTCCAATGATGGAACTGTGTGGCCACCTACTAGATAGATGTGCTTTCCAGCTCATGGCAACAGGATGATGGACCTGGGGTGTCAGGCCATTGAGATGACTCCTTGCCAAACACTGTGCCAGGGGTGGATACCGGGACCTCAATCAGCTGGCAGCCACTACATGTGTAGTGGGGATGGGTGCACCAACTGGTCAGAGTGCTAATTGACAATAGCCAAGTAGGCCTGCCAACTAGCCATGCCGGATTCTGTTGGGTGTGCAGTCCATCACATGCCTGTTTCAACTGCCATGGGTAGTGGGCAGGTACTGGACAGGTGTGGCGGGTATGCCACTCCTCATGTAGATGTTTGCATCAGTCAGACCGTCAGCTGTCGACATGTGCATTGTTGTGGTTTCCCCCAAGGCGTTCCCTAGTTGTAGGATTGCAGGGGTGGGCATAGTGTATAATAGCATGGCTTCAAGTGCTGATTTTCTACCCTGTGTAACTGTTGTGCTGGCTTTGATCAATTGCACCTTGTTTCTCTCTACCTCCCTCCCTGTCCTCCTCTGTCTTTGTTTGGTGTGCACTAGTATCATCTGGTGAAGGAGAAGGGGCCCTGGTGAGTGGAGAAGTTGCAGCCCACGGGACCCAGGAGGCTGACACCAGCAGAGCCGAGGTGACCAGTGGGATGGAGGGTGAGGGGAGTGCCACGGGGGAGACAGGATCGACCACACCATCTATAGATTCCTCCTCCGATGGCGCTAGCTGGTAGTAGCAGACCCATCTGGGACCACCCCAGAACCATCCTTGTCTGCATCCCCGTACCAGCACCACCCTCCCTGTAGCTCTCCACACAGTTGCCCGTGCCCGCTCACCCAAGAGGGTGGGCATCTCCTACACCACAGGCACCTCTGCTCCTGCCCCAGTCAGCCTTACTGCCCTCAATGAGGAGGCTATTGACCTCCTGAGGTCCATCTCTGTGGGAGAGACAACTATTGTGCATGCCATCCAGGGACTGGCACCCCAGATGCAACAGAGCAATGCATTCCTGGAAGGCATTCATGGTGCCCTATCTGGCCTACACAGATCGGTTCAGCCTCTATCCTCCTCCTTGACGGCAGTCAGTGTCCCTTCTTCTTCCGTCCCCCCTCCAGCTACCTGTTCCCATACCCACATCTCTCTCCCCTGACCCATTCAAGGCAGAACCTACTGACCCACATGCATCCACATCAACAGACACGGCACGCAAGGACAGACATAAGTACCACAGACCCCACCACCATCATGCACACACAACAGACACATGCAGACATGACAACATCCACACCCTTCACCAACTCCCACACCGCCGCCCCTTCACAGTCAGTACACCACTCACACCTGCAGTCAGCAACACATTAGTCACTGCTCCTGCCACATGTGCCCTCACTGCCACCATCACCACATTACCTGACCCCCATTCATGCACCCCATACACCACTGGTATAGACACCACAACTGTCAACACACCCACATGCAGCACACTACCTGCAGAGACCACCCCAATATTGACTCACACATCGCCCTGCCATCTCCCTGCATCTCCCCCACCTCCTCCCAGTACATCTGAACGGCTGCACTCACCCACCCAGCAGTCCCCCCACATTTTATTCACCCAAGCACCTGCACCCAAGGCACCTCCACGTACACACCTCGCAACAATCCCCATCTCCCTCCACTCCCAAACGTACTTACCCTGACCTCCCTTGTGTCCCCAAAAAACGTCTCCTCAGAGAGTTTTCCCCTATTCCTCACCACTGCCGCAGTCCCTGTACCCCAGCACCCTCATACTCTTCTGAGGCCCCTGCCTTCCGCCTCTCAGTCCTCCACTGCCCCTCGAAATGCCCCTCCACCACCTGAAACTTCTACCCCTGTCAGGTCCACTGCTCCTCCTGCCAAACCCAAGCCCAGCCCTCTCCCTCCACTTCCAAGGCCAAGCCACTTCCTCAACTTCCAAGGCCAATCCCACTCCCTCCACCTCTAAAGCCATGCCCACTCCCTCCAGTTCCAAGGCCAAGCCAAAAACCCCTTCCAAGGGCAAGCCCAAGAACCCCCCTCCAAGCCTAGACCAAAGGACCCCTCCCTCCAAGCCCAAATACCCCGCCCCTCCCCTGAGGTGCCTGTATACCCCATTGATGTCCCTGCCCTGTGGAGGCCTGCACTTTGCAGTCTGGAGTCAAGTTGGGGCATCACCTTGTGCCGAGTGTACTCGGGGCACTGTGGGACTTTTGGACTGGCCCTTGGGCCTGTGTGTTCAAAGTTTTATTTAAAAAAATTATATTTGTAATCAATAAGCGCCACAACACTGTTTTTGTCGATGGTACCTTCCTAGTCCTGGCTTTCCTTCCACATGTATGTGTGGTTGTTGTGGGTATTAGAGTGTATGCATGTGTGCATGTGTGTGTTGGTGCAGGAGTTTGTTTGTGTGTGTGTGTGGCCGTGGCTTCTTGGGTCATGTGTGTGTACTAACGTCATTCCCTCCAGTGTGTGCTAGGCTGGTGTACTTACCGTTGGTATCTTGGTCGTCGTCGCTGGTCCGGGAGTTGCATGGCCAGGTAGAGCATTGGGAGCAATTTGCATGCCATGGCACCTACGCACATGCCTGTGTTCCTGAAGATGGGTGTTCCCTTTTATATTGTTTCTTTCCGCCAGCCTTTTGGTGGCGGTGGATCCACCCTGGAAATCCTGGCGGTGTGCAACCTCGTAATGTGGTCGTTGGATACTGCCTGACCGTCGGCCTGGAGATGGCTGCCGCCAGCCGCGGCAGTCCCTCCGCTGAGGCAGGCCGCATGGTAACTTGACTGTGTTCTACAAGTGACTTCCCAGTACTTGGGATATGGCGGTCTTCCCCGCCGGGCGCCCGGTGGAGCACCCGCCAACTCCACTGCGGCAGTCCACTGACCGCCATACTCGCAATGAGGGCCTCAGTATTGTCCAGGGAGCCTAGATTAACAAAGAACCCACGCTAACGCAGCACGCTGCTTCAACTACATCAGCCATCATGATACAGAAGTTTAGCTGACAATAAACAAGTCACTGTCAACACATAAAAGTGGAAATGATTTGTTGGCTGGTCCCTACTTACCAAAGTTCACTATCTCTCTAATAACTACTCTATGAACCTTATACTGCAAGTGATGAAAATGCATTTGTTCGTATCTCCGTTCAGTTCATTTCTCACATGAGGTTTATGACTGACCACGTTTATAAAGTACAACTTCTTTAGGAGGGCCTCTCAGCGGGAAACGGGTGCATACTAGCTAATGTATTAATGTTAGCACAAAATCAGCTATTTTAATACGTTATCTAGTATAATGGTCATCATGCTGCACTCATTTGAAGACTACACTATTTCACTTTCACTTGGCTTTCACGATCATCCTACTTTAAGACTGTACAGTAACGGCATGTTCTCAGAGTAATTACGGTACAAAGGTTGCCACATTTGTGCTATAAATCCAAATGGTCAAACATATACACTCAACTTCAGAGGAAACAAACACAAGAGAAATATGAGTGGGAAATACCGAAAGAAGTAGTGTTAAGGACATAAAAAGAATAGTCAGTGACTCAGCACAATTCTGTTGGCATGTTGTACAGTTTCAATTGATATCTCCTTTGCCAGAAAATAATTTCATTTCCACGGGAAATATACATATTGAATTAAACAAACATATACAAGACCCATAACTTTGAGAAGGTCATCTCTTTTAAATGTAGGCAATCCTAGGCCAGAGGTAAAATTCAATATAAATTGACAGTATACGTTTTGGCTCTACAGATATACCTGAAACGGCAAATATACAACCATTCTCAGCATTTCCCTAGGGCGGGGAGATTAGACATGGGTGACTGCAAGGAATCCCTGTAGTCACAGCCGAGATAACGTGCTCAGCACCGCTGAGCTGCCGCTCTGAGCATACAGAGCTTTCTGTAAACATATGGTGGAATTCCTGTGGGTCGTTTGTTGTCAACACTGCAATCTGTTTGACTTTTTGTTGCTCTTGTCAGAATGGTTTATAAGCCCTTTGTGTTTCTTTAACCAAGGACACTTAAAATGATCACATATCCACTACCTTTCTTACGTTACAGGAGGTGCTCCACATATTTGGGGATATATGCTGAATATTTGCATGCTAAGGATCTCTACTTGTCTGATCGAGCTCTGGAGTTTTACCCTTAAAAAGTCCGTCAGTTGGAGAGTACCTAACGTGTATTTTAAGGAACAAGACCAAGTTAAAAAAATACACCTTGAGGAGCTTTGCAGAAACAAATGCTAGGCAATAAGTAATGAAAAATAAACTCCTGTGACAAAGGGCCTGATTACGAGCTTGGCAGATGGGATATTCCGTCACAAACGTGACGGATATCCCGCCTGCCGTTTTACAAGGTCCATAGGATATATTTGAACTTGTAATCCAGCAAAGCAGGATATCCGTCATGTTTGTGATGGAGTATCCCATTCCCAAGGTAGTAATAAGGCCCTTAGTAGCGAATCAAAAAACACACCTCAAAAAACGTATACAATTACATCAAGGCTGCAAGAGTTTTCACTTGGGTTTAGGGTTAACCACACAGTAAGCCTTTTAGGAACACAGTTATGGTTTCCAAAAGCCCTTACGTTTCTTTAACATTTTTCAAACAATGCAGGTAATGCTTTGCAAAAACAAGTTTATAGAAGACATATTTTCCACTGAGAGTAAACAAGGTGGATTCATCCTGCACACCATCAATAATTTAGCATAGATTGTGTATTTTGCTTGCATTGTTCAATGCAAAAATGTATTCAAATATTAAAAAAGATGTTAGGGTTAGGATCCTCCTATTCGTTCTACAACTTAAGTCTTATTGGCCCGGATGGTAGGGATCCCCAAAATCTTACAAGCAACAGTTGTTTGTCTGCAGTAGACCTTTTGCTGGTCTTCTGTTGAGCTGGTGCAGTAATGAAGACTGGTTGGAATATTCCTCCTTGTGTCTTGAAACAGTAACCTGTGTTTGAATCATTAGTTAGTAATGCCCAGGAGTACTCAGATGCATCTGACCACTGGACTTAGTTGCCACTCATTTGAAACTTTATCATGACAACACATGCCAGCATGTGTGCCAGAACAAACCTCTATTATTACAACACATTGATGTGAGATCCATATGGTGGAAATGTGAAAAGCACAAATTGTTTCACACATAGATTCATGTGGCGAGGATGTTAGGGGTGAATCCTTGCTGTCCATGGCACTTTGCTCTAGAATGTCCTACCAACAATGTTACAACTCATGATGAAAATCTTAACTTTATAGCATTATTAAAGACTAATCTGTTCCGAGCAGACTGCAAGATTACCATAGGCACGCCTCCAACTAAGCTCAAAGACGACCACTGTGACTTAGGGAGTATTGTTTTCAACTCTTACCAAAGTGTATCTAAGCATCTGGGGCAGCATGCTGAATGCAATAAGGTCCCTGAAAGTAGAATAGGTATTGTGGTATGTTCCATTTTTACTGTATTAGCATGATTCTTGAAGTGTGCCATTCCTGAAAATAGAGCTCTTTCTGGGCTGCTCAAGCCAATAAAGTGACTAATCCATTGAACCAACCAGAATGTAAGACAGAGAGTAAGAAGCATCCATCCACCTAGTGCATCCTTGTGCATCTTTAACCTCCATAATCACTCGCTGTATTGACTCATGCTTTCTCTCTTCTCTCTATCACCTCTCTCTCCTCTCTCCCTTTCTCACTTCTTTATTTTTGCCTCACTCATCTTTTTTCTCTTCTATCTCTTGCTTATATCTCTTACTGTCTCCCTCCCTTTTCTGTCTCTGTAGTTCTCGTATTTCTATTTTCTCACATCTTCTATCAGATTCTCTCTCCCTATTCTTTCTCACATAACCTCACACCCACACACACACACACACAAACACACACACACACACACATCTTAAATCTAAGCTTCCTTTTCTTTGGGCCATTGATATGTTTGAGTGATGCAGATAAAGACTTACGTTTGACCGGGATTGTTCTCCACAATGGTGTTTCAGTGTATAGGCCTATTGCAGTGCATTTCTCACAAGCAAAAAGAAGTGCTGCGACTCTCTCTACCTGTGGAGCTTGCACACAGGGGGCCATATTTATGGCCTGGTTTGCATCACTCTTGCACCACGCAATGTGGTGCAAATGTGATGCAAACCTTAAGGGAGATTTATGAAGCCACACAAGACCACCTTGTATGGCCCTGCATGGTTTCATAAATCTGGAGTAATGTAACACAGCGCAAATCACTGTGTTACAAATTTTCTGCACCAGGGAGGTGTTTCCATGGGTGTCTCATGAGTGTTGTAAACCTGGGATTGAGCCAAAAAGATATGCCTCCCCATGAGAGGAGTAACAAGGAGAACTATCTTTATTTTTCCTCTGTCGCTGTGTGCTGCATTTTGCAGCACACAAAGAAAGAGGAAATTATTTTGCATTCCTGCCCTTTTTCTGTGATGCAGGGCAATGCAGCAAGGTGACTTGCTGCGGTGCACTGCGCCACAAAGCCCATAAATATGGGCCTATTATTTTTAATACAGGGGTGTAAGATTTTACTTGCAAGAATTAACCTGTCTCAGTAGCTTTTTGGTGGTTTTATTCCAATCATTTGAACACCTCCAACTAAAGCTCCTGCTTCACTGTTGTCCATGTGTGAGTTCTGCACAAAACATTCCCCTTGTGATAATTATTTCCCCAGCTCAAATATGGTGACAGTGTTTGCTTTTGCGAGAGCTTGTCCACAATGGACAAAAAATAATTTTGAAAGATTTCCTTGGGTGACCTTGTACTTAATTTCTTTCTGAATTTTTGTGTTTTGTAATGTACTGAAAGTACATCTGGGTTTCCAACTCTCTACGAGGGTCAGAAGGCAGGGGTTATATAGCAGGAGAGGAGTCTGCAGATTTTTCCTGGTAGCCACAATTAGGAGAGCCCAGAAAAATGAGGATTTTGAGACTTATGTCCCAATCCATTCTTACAAAGGAGGATCTCTACTTACCTTCATGTCGATGTAAAGCCTCCATGAAACTCTAGCCTTCAGTGCTCTTTTTTGAGTTATCAGATGGTGGCTGAGGTTGAAACTGCTGGTACATAATCATACCTATCATAGGTCAAAACATTATTTTTATAGCTGCATTGACAGCAGCCATTTAATAAATGTTGCCATTTTTTAAACTAATGCAGTATTGTGGTACTGAATGTCGAACATAGAAATATCTTGGAAAAAATATCCCGGAACAAAATCTCAAAAACTGCGTGGATAAAGTGGATATAGAGGAATGTTGGAAATGGCCTTTTCAAGAGAGTTATCCCCAAACGTTTTACCTTTCTTCTCCTATTTTTGTAATTCCCTTTTTATTGGCTTTAGGGCTCTGGGCACTTTACCACTGCTAATCAGTGCTAACGTGCTTGTACTCTATCCCCAAAAGCCTGGTATGATTGGCCTACACCTGATTGCCATATTTATTGTACCTGTAAGTCCCTTGTATAGTGGTATACCATATACCCAGGGCCTGTAAATTAAATGCTAGCAGTGGGCCTGCAGTTCTGATTGCGTACCCCCAGAAGAAGCCTTTCAAACTTGTCTCAGGCCTGCCACTGCAGTGCCTGCGTGTGCAGTTTACTGCTACATTGACTTGGCAGTTGAAACTACTTGCGAGGCACAAGCTCCCTTTTTACTACACCTAAGTCACCCTTAAGATAGGCCCTAGATAGCCCTATGTTCCGGGTGCTGTGTATGCAAAAGGTAGGACATGTACTTGTATGTACTTGGCAAGCATGCTATTTCATTTTTCACTACTATGAGGGCTGCTCCTCACAAAGGTCAGCATTGGGAATTCTTTATATATTTTTTAAGTAGTAATTTCTGATCTGAGAGGAATAGCATGGGCATGTTTGGCATGTTTGGAATGGTACTGAAAAATCCAGCTTACTGGTGTAGTTGGATTTTACATTACCACTTTAAAAATGCCACTTTTAGAAAGTGGACATTTCTCTGTGCTTATAACTTTATGTGTTTTTCAGCCTGTCTAATCCACATCTAGGGCAGAGTGACAGCCACACTTTGTGCATACTTCCCAGACAGCCACAACACAGGAGGGGATGGGTGTGACAGAAGAGGCATCTGCATGTGTGTGCATGCTGATAGTCATCCTGGGTTGGGGAGAGGGAGGGCCCTTCACACCTTACATGTGACTAGGCTGTGTCCTGCCCCTACACCGTGTGCTGATTTACCCCCTACTGATGTCTGGAGCCAGGGCTGGGTTAAAAGGGGTTGTGTTACAATTGAACAAAGACATATTTGAGTATAAGTACAGGGTATCTGCCCCCATGATTTTAGAGCATTTTTGGAACTGGGACTGAAGCTCTGTCAGAAGGACTGCTGAGCTGCACAAATGACTCAACTGGACTGCTATTCTGCTGTTGCTGTGCTGCCTGTTGTTTGCTGGGTGGCATAAATGACTCACTGGGTTGCTTTTCTACTTGTTGCCCTGCTGTCAGCTGCTCCCTGATTCTGTACTACCTATGCACTGCTGAACTGCCAGGAAGAACCACCATTAATTGCCTTTACTGCTGCTGGCTACTACTTCCTGCCTTGTGTGTGTCCTACTGGTGTTCTCCAAGGGGCCAGTGCAGGGTTAATGCTGCTTTGTGACTTCATGGGTCCCTGTGTGCCCCTGGCTCTGTAACTATAGCGCATGGTGAGTGCTTGATAGAAGCCGTTGGGACTGATGCCCTTTAGTGCATGGGCAGAACTTTACCTTCTGCTATTTTTCCACTCCATACGTGAAGAGCGCTTTCCTCTTTTTATTTTACCTGAGTGCTTGGGGAGCACTATGCGACAACTAGCAGGTGAGGCACCTTCCACGGTGCTGAGAGGAGAGCGGCAAACGGGGCTTGGGAGATCCTTGTCGGGGAAGGCCGGAACCAACGTCCAGGGAAGACTTCCCAGCAGCATGGGGCCCAGCCGTTGCCTCGCGCAATGAGGGAGTAGTTGCCCTTGTGTGCACCACCACCCAAAAAAAGAGGTGTAGCCACATGGAGGGAAGGCAAGCACTTCTAGCAGCCAGCCCCAGATCCTGGGAACCAAGGGGCAAGTGCGCCTCGCCCGACCTGAGATATTGTTTCTTTTGGCCTGAGCACAGAAGGGGCAGTGCTCTCCTGAGGGTAGATTCCAAAATTCACAACTCCTGCACCACTTGATCATGTGCAGCCAAACTTAGGGTTGGGTGCAAGGTCTACCCACCTCTCTTCACAGAGGTGTCATCCTTTCCTCGGCAGGACTGTAAACTCCGAAGAAGTTGCGCGCTGCCACCTCCCTCACATCATGTGGAATTCATACCTGGCTTGTCGTTGTCTCAGTGGGTGAATACTCAATGGAGTTTACCCCCCCCAAAGCCTTACGGGTGCAGGAGCCCCGCATCAGAGGAGTGACCGTAACTAATGTAGGTGGCACGCAGGCCACCTGTGCCTGGTGCCTAAGGTCATATAAACCCCCTAACAGCCAAGAACAACATTGATGCCATTTAACCAAAAAGGAGTTCAGGATCACAGTGCCCGATGATTGTAGAGGGGGAGTTGTGTGTCTGGGACTTAAGACCACCAGTGGTGAGACATGGTGCTTTTATTGATATTGCTTCAGTTGTTTTACTACTGGCAGTCAAGTTATAATCCATGTGTTACATCTAAGCTACTACCTCCTATAGGACAACTCACAGAGTATCCTTGAGGGTCCATAACCTTATGGAATACTCAGTAATGTATATAGTTTGCTGCTGCATTTTATGCCCTGACCTGATGGTGCCTATTGTGTTTGGATGTCCACAATATCAGGATAACAAGTAACATTTCAGTAATTGCCTAATATGCACACTGTTTATGATGTTTGAAATATTTGGCCTCTGATACATATTTATATATCTATCTACAATATAAGGGGCATATTATTCACATATTCCTGTGTGGAGTCTCTTTTGTGGTGTATTTTTTGTGTTACTGGTGTGAATGTGTTGCACAAATGCTTTACAGATTACCTCTGGGGATAAGCCTGACTGTTCTGTGCCAAGCTATCAAAGGGGCAAGCACAGGTTAACTTTGGTGTGCAACTTATTTGCCCTGATTAGAGTGGAGGTTCTGTGTGGCTGAGGCACATACCCCAGCCAACCAGAAACCCCGTTTCTAAAAAGAAAGTACATATTTATTATTCCTAATTCCATGTCTGTGAGCTATGAAGATAAATATAAATTCGTCTAGGTACATAGATATTGAATTAGAAAATCTATACTTACCTTTCATCATTCAGGTTTTGATATTTTGTGGCCAATATTTCCATACTACAATATTTTGATATTCAGGGGCGTACCTAATGTAATGAAAATGAATATCTGCACTACAGAAGTCACAGACCCAGACAAACTAAAGAAATTTGATTCGACATGAACATCTGTCCCATTTCACTCAGCCAACATGATCTGCAGAAGAACATTAAAAGCAAAATGTGGAGAAAACAGTTTTAAACGACAAACTATTGTTCCAACCAGAATACAGTCTCCCTCGCCGTGCATCACAGGGGTTTACAGCTTCCAGTTACTTGCAGTGCCAAGTATTACATTATATTGAGTGCACATTAATAGTGTAAGCGTTTTAAATAATTAAACATTTTTACAAATTTATAAAGCCAAAGAAAGATTCCAAGCGGGCCATCAGAAAGTGCTCAGTGATAATGTAGACAGAGAATAAGAATAGAATCCATCTCAGTCCTCACAAACTAGGTACCACTTTAGAATTATGCATGTGACTAAGCAATCGCTGATGTATTTTAACCCTGTCATGCCTGGGAAAATGTGATATTCGTTTTCAAATATTTGAGAAAGCTTTTCTTTCCTAAGAACGTGTTTGTTAACTCAATATCCAATGTTAGCCAGTTTTATTTAACTGCTACAAATAATTGGCAGACATTATATCATATTGGTAGCGCTGACAGCTACAATGTCCAGAGTGTCATCATGTGAATGTAGGCTGGATTATCTGGAAAGGCAGTGATGCAGATACATGTTGGTGCAAAGTTTAACTGCATGCTCCATAAACAGGCATCAACAGCAATACACTTTAAAGGGGATTTAAACAAATTTGCAATCTAATTGAACTTTACACATGTTGAAAGTTTAATATAAATAAATACTTGGAGAAAACCTTTGTTAAGCGTGCTTTGACGAACTAAACTAATCAAAAACAACTCTTAGGGCCTGATTACAAGTTGGTCGGTTAATTCTGACCTGTGCATAAACCCTTGTTTATGCATGGATCGGAACTACCAGTTTTGTTGTATTTAGTGCATCCCATAATTATCACAGTCAAAGCGGCCAAAATTTAACAGGGGGAATTCTTTGCTATTTACCATACCATGCAGAATTTGGTGCATTAAACACCAAAATCCTTATGTTATTCCCCACAAACTAGTAATAGGAGTTATTTATGATAAACAACGTACACTGTTGTATCGTTATTTATCATGTGCAATAAATAACACCCAAACTGTTAATCAGGCCCTTAGAGAGAGAATAAACTCACACCTTTGTAAACAGTGTGAAGTTTTCCAGTTTTACATAACGTTTATATCAAAACCTAAAACCTCCGCCACTCCTACAGGGATGTTTATGTAACAGGCAAAAGATCGTATCTCCAGTTGGATGTAGTTTCAAAGAATGCTGATTCTGAAAAACCATTCAACCTAAACTGTCTATTTCACGTTCTTGGGGCGAATTGAATTTACCATTTGGTAGAAGCTAATTCATGGAATATTTGTTTTCTAAATTGGCCTTTATATGTTTATTTTGTTCTGCACATGTTATTATTCTTGAAAGTGGATTCTCACCTTTGTTTTGTACAAGATTTATTTAGATCATTTTTCCGCTCATCTTCCTTTTGCCTACCATCCCCTATCACACCGTGATTTTATTGAAATAGCGGTTTCCAAGATGGAAGGCGGGATACTCCCTTATTCCCACCTTACACTTCTTTTTTGCCTGCCATGTTCCGTCTCCCTCGAACTTCCTCTTCTCCTTGTTCATTTTTTGGAGGTACTCGAGATTCCCGCTTTTACAACTTTTCAAATTTGTTTGTTTTTTGCCTTCTCTGATTTCCACTTTTTTGTCAGGCTCCCTTCCAAACCCTCATTCCTTCTCCCAGCCATTTCCCTATATTACCTCGATCTTTCTTTTTTCTCCTTATTTTTTGCATTACAATTAAAACTTTGTTCCTTAAGAAGAATTCGTAATGCGTTCCACGTGTTTTTTTTTCGTTTAACTCATACAGCTTTTTTTAAATTCAATATATGATTCTTTTTAGCTTTTCTCTGGGTGAACATTCTATTATTTTCAAGGAAGCTGCATTTCTTTAAAGCTGTTTTTTCCACTGAATGGGATTTCAATCGTTTGGGTTCTTATAAATAGATTTCTACATTGTCTAACAATTTTCTGGTACTGCTTTATTTTCATAGCCTGTTTGTGATGAATTCTTTGTGCACTTTTGGACCTTTCGTCATGCAATAGCTACCCGATTTAGTGAGTGTGCATTTTAGTCTGAAAGAGAGAGAATTGTGCTGTGTTGGAATTTGTGGTAATGACATACAGACAGAAACACTGCAGATTTGTACAAAGCCATTCACTTGTCAACAATCACACACTAGAGGTTCTGAACATTTTTCTATCCACTCATATCGCTAACATTTAGCTCAAGCTAATACTTAAAGGGGGAGAGAAATTAGATGTATTGAACAAAATAGTGAAACAATTTTCAATTTTTTTTTAAAAATAAAACTGACAATGATAATACTGAGCACAGAGCAATATAGTTTTCAGAAAGAATGTGGTACTGTCTTAAGGACAGCAGAATCCCTTAAGAAATGGTGATTATACATGAGTTAAGTGAAGAAGAGGAGGCTCACAATTCCAGGTAAGTATAATTAAGTTTATTGAGGTATATTCAAGCTTAACAGCCGGACCCCACAGTGCGATCTTCCAACTGATTGCCTGGTCAGATTTCACATTACAAGCAGAACCGTATAAGCAATCCACTTGCTCATTAACATATGTCATGAAAAGAAACATGTAAATTCATCAGTAAGGCTTGTAGAAGAGTAGAAACCAGCCTTCTTCCCATTGTGCATAGAGACTTGAAACAATATCCCTGTATCTTTCAGAAGCGGCCCAATCAAGCTGCAATTTAGTAAAGAGATGAATACACATCCTTCTAAAGAACACTACATCAGAAAACATTAGCCAACCACTTTTATTCTCAGAACTAAGACACCTTTCCAATTACATGTTGACTGTACCGTTGTCTGTAGCCTTGTATAGTGCTACCCTGCTGTTCATCTAGGTTCATGTTATACAAATACCACACATATATATATTTAAATACGGTTTAACCTGACAACCTAGGGGGGTCATACCCCAACTTTTTGCCCGCCTCCACTTTCTGACACTGTTTTTGCTGGTTTTAGGTCTCTGTGCACTTTACCACTGCTAACCAGTGCTAAAGTGCATATGCTCTCTCCCTTAAACATGGTAACATTGGTCCAGTCCCAATTGGCATCTTTGATTTACTTGTAAGTCCCTAGTAAAATGCACTACATGTGCCCAGGGCCTGTAAATTGAATGCTACTAGTGGGCCTGCAGCACTGGTTGTGCCACCAACATAAGTATCCCCTTAATCATGTCTCAGGCCTCCCCTTGCAAGGCCTGTGTGTGCAGTTTCACTGCCACATCAACATGGCATTTAAAAGTACTTGCCAAGCTTTAAATTCCCCTTTTCCTATATATAAGTCACCCCTAAGGTAGGCCCTAGGTAACCCATAGGGCAGGGTACTATGTAGGTAAAAGGCAGGACATGTACATTTGTGTTTTATACGTCCTAGTAGTGGAAAACTCCTAAATTCATTTTCCACTACCGTGAGACCTGCTCCTTTTATAGGATAGTATTAGGGCTATCCTCACATACTGTTTAGGTTGTGACTTCTGATCAGAAAGGGGTAACCAGGTCATATTTAGTATGACCAGAATGGTAATAGAAAATCCTGCTTATTGGTGAGGTTGGCTTTTATATTACTATTTTAGAAATGCCACTTTTAGAAAGTGAGCATTTTCTGCACTTAGAATCCGTCTGTGCCTTACAGCCTGTTTCCAATCAATATCTGGGCTAGGCTGGTTGACAGCTTCCTTGTACATTTCACACAGACAACCACAAACATAGGATACTCTGTCACGCCTGCACTCATCTGCATACTGAATGGGTCTTCCTGAGCTGGGGGGGATGGAGGTCCTGACACTTACATTTCAAAGACTAGTGGCCTGCCCTCACACAATGGACTCCCAAACTCCCTACTGGGACCCTGGCAGTCAGACCTGTACTGAAAGGGGACCTTGTGCACTTCAACACCAATCTTAGAATTCTCCCCCACTTCAAAGGCATTTTTGGGTATATAAACTGGGTCCCTGACCCCACCAAATCAGACACTTCAAGAGGAACTGCCTGGCTGCCCAAAGGACACATCTGGACTGGTTTGTTGAGGACTGCTGTCTTGCTGTTTCCCCGCTGCCCTGCTGACCTCTGACTTTGCTGAGAAGTGCTCTCCAAGGGCTTGATTGAGCACCTGTTTTCTGAAGTCTCAGGGCCAAGAGACTTCACTAGGTAGCTTTTTGCTAGTTTCCGACTTCAGCAACGCCGGAAGGAATTCAACAATGCCACAGCCTGCTCACGCTCCCAGGACATCGCTGCATGCAATCACTCCGGCCTACAACCCAAGTCCGACGTTGCCACGACCCTGCTGACATCACTCAAGGTCATCGCGACTCTGCGAAGACAACACATCCCATCCTGACGGACTGGAATCAGCGACCCTCACGGGTCATACAGGATCAACGCATCGCAGACGACACTGCATCAACTCCCCCGGCCTCTGGATGGAACCGGCACCTCAACCTGCTTTGCAGTGCGTAACCAACGCCTCATCTCCTCGGACTCTGTAAGGGACTGACGCCGCACCGACTCCAGCTACGCCCCTCTACGACTCCATGACACGTCATTGTTCTTCATTTTCCAAAGGGACCTGGGGGTCTATGTGACTCTATGAGCAGCACCACTGGTGTCAGATTGTTGGAAAGGACCCTGACTAGGATTGTGGTCCCTACTTGTACAAGGGTGTATACCTCTGACAACTAGAGACCCCATTTCCAACAAATACATACAAAGATAAATACATAATTCCGGCAGGCAGTGCCTAGGTGTTCAAATGCCTAAGTTTGAAGATTGAGTGACAGGTGGTGGAGCTGCTTAAATAAGACTGGAGCAAATTCAGTTCAAGGAAATTAGACAACCAGAAATGGGTCAATTATGAGCTTCCCTTATGTGGTATTCTATAACTTATAACAATTTCTAAAGCTTGCTAAAAAGACCTTGATTAACCCATACAATTTCTATTCAGTCGTAGGAATAGACTTTTGCTATACCTATATTTATTACCCCGGCTAGTGCTCAGGATAAGGCTAGCACCTCACTGACACCTACTTAGAACACTGCTAGACTGGGGAAGACAACATCTGAATAAAGAAGACCCTGTTGTAAGAAAAGTTCTGAAGGTGTTCTGACTTACTAGCATCCTGCAACTGAAACTGCTGTCCAAGGGACAAATGGTTGATCTCCTGTTTGCATCCTTCACGGATACAAAGGTGGGAAAAACTCCTGATTTTATCAAGGTCCAGCTGACCACTGTGGATTGTACCCTGCAGGATCCCTGGCTGGAGAAATGCCTGTTGCTATGAAGCCTGCGTTAAGAGCTGCAAGAGTGAATATGAAGACCTTTTCCAGCAGTTGAAGACTTAAGGCCTGATCACAATTCTGGCAGATGGGTTACTCCGACACAAACATGATGGCTATCCCGTCTGCCATATTACAAATTCCATAGGATATAATTATGGAACTTTTAATATGACGGATGGGATATCCATCACGTTTGTGACATAGTACCCCAGCTGCCAAAGTTGTAATCAGGCCCTTAGTCATTTTTTCCACCTAAGGAGGATTAGGACACAGTACTTAGGATTGCTCGAGGAGGTTGCACCAAAGGCAAGAAAGAAAACCAGATTTGTCATACTCAAAGCTGTTTGCCATGCTGAAAACAGCCAAAGCAGAACTTTGTAGCTAGGTATATGGCGTCATGGGTCCCTCCCTAGCTACAGCTTCCAGCCTTGCCCAGTTACACCTCTGGAACACAGCAAGGTGGCAACTAAATTCCCGTAGTGAAGCAACCTTGGTGACTATCAAATTCAGCTTTCTCTCACTGTAGGAAGTTGGCTCTGTATATACTATTTCAAAGTAAGAATTAGTGTGCACAGAGTCCAAGGGTTCCTCTTAGAGGTAGGATAGTGGCAAAATGTGATAATTCTAATGCTCTATTTTGTGGTAGTGTGGTTGAGCAGTAGGCATATCAGAGGGTAGTGTTAAGCATTTGTTGTACACACACAGGCAATAAATGAGGAACACACATTTAAAGACTTACCCCAGGCCAATAGGTTTTTATATAGCAAAATATATTTCCTTAGTTTATTTTAAGAACCGCAGGTTCAAGATTTGCAGTAAACACTTTAAATGCAAGGTAATTCACGTAGATACTTTAGGAACTTTGAATAAAAGCAATATCATATACAGTCTTAGTAAAAATGGCAATAAGCTATTTTCAAAGTGGACACAGTGCAAAAATCAACAGTTCCTGGGGGAGGTAAGTAAAGATTAGATTAGGAGGTAAATTAAACACTTACAAATCTCAGTTCTGGGGCATAGACAGCCCACCATTGGGGGTTCAAGGCAACCCCAATGTTACAACACCAGCAGCTCAGGGCTGGTCAGGTGCAGAGGTCAAAGAGGTGTCCAAAACACATAGGCGGTATGGAGAACAGGGGTGCTCCGGTTCCAGTCTGCCAGCAGGTAAGTACCTGCGTCCTCGGGGGGCAGACCAGGAAGGTTTTGTATAGCACTGGGGGGGACACAAAGAGGCACACAAAACACACCCTCAGCAGCACAAGGGCGGCCGGGTACAGTGTGCAAAGCAGGCGTCAGGTTTCAGGTAAAAAACAATCGGGGGACCGGGGGGTCACTCTAGCGGTGCAGGCAGGCACAGTGGGGGGCTTCTCTGGACAGCCACCACCTGGGCTAGGCAGAGGGTCGCCTGGGGGTCACTCCTGCACTGAGGTTCGGTTCCTTGAGGTCCTGGGGGCTGCGGGTGCAGTGCTGGTTCTAGGAGTCGGGTCCCTTGCTACAGGCAGTTGTGGTCAGGTGGAGCCCCTGGATTCTCTCTGCAGGCGTTGCTGTGGGTGCTCAGGGGGGGTCGTCTCTGGTTACTCACAGGCTTGCAGTCACCCGGGAGTCCTCTCTGAGGTGTTGGTTCTCTGAATCTCGTGCTGGGGGCGTCAGGTGCAGAGTGAAAAGTCTCACGCTTCCGGCGGGAAACATGCAGTCTTTGGAAGTTGCTTCTTTGTTGCAAAGAAGTAGCTGGTTTTGAGCAGGGCCGCTTCTCACGGAAGTTTCTTGGTCCTTTAGTCCAGGGCAGTCCTCTGAGGATTCAGAGGTCACTGGTCCCTGTCGGGTGCGTCGCTGGTTGCAGGTTTTCAAAGTTGGAGACAGGCCGGTAGGGCTGGGGCCAAAGCAGTTGTCGTCTTCCTCCTTCTCTGCAGGCGTGTAGGTCAGCAGTCCGTCTTGTTTCTTCAGGTTGCAGGAATCTGATTTCCTGGGTTCCGGGGTGCTCCTAAATACTAAATTTAGGGGTGTGTTTAGGTCTGGGAGGGCAATAGCCAATGGTTACTGTCCTTAAGGGTGGCTACACCCTCCTTGTGCCTCCTCCCTGAGGGGAGGGGGGGGCACATCCCTATTCCTATTGGGGGAATCCTCCAAAATCAAGATGGAGGATTTTTAAAGGCAGGGGTCACCTCAGCTCAGGACACCTTATGGGCTGTCCTGACTGGTAGGTGACTCCTCCTTGGTTTTCTCATTATCTCCCCTGGACTTGCCGCCAAAAGTGGGGGCTGTGTCTAGGGGGGGAGGGGGCATCTCCACTAGCTGGGGTGCCCTGGAGCATTGTAACACAGAGCTTGAGCCTTTGAGGCTCACTGCTAGGTGTTACAGTTCCTGCAGGGGGAGGTCTTAAGCATCTCCACCCAGTGCAGGCTTTGTTTCTGGCCTCAGAGAGCACAAAGGCTCTCACCCCAGGGGGTCAGAAACTCGTCTCTCAGCAGCAGGCTGGCACAGACCAGACAGTCCTGCACTGAAGGATTGGGTAAAATACAGGGGGCATCTCTAAGATGCCCTCTGTGTGCATTTTTTATTAAATCCAACACGGGCATCAGTGTGGGTTTATAATTCTGAGAAGTTTGATACCAAACTTCCCAGCATTCAGTGTAGCCATTATGGAGCTGTGGAGTTCGTTTCTGACAAACTCCCAGACCATATACCTAATATGGCCACACTGTACTTACAATGTCTAAGAATAGACTTTGACACTGTAGGGGCATTTTGCTCATGCAGCTATGTCCTCACCTGTGGTATAGTGCACCCTGCCTTAGAGCTGTAAGGCCTGCTAGAGGCGTGACTTACCTATGCCACAGGCAGTATTTTGTGTGCATGCGATCCTGAGCGGTATGCCATGTAGACTTTGCCTTTTTCTCCCCACCAACACACACAATCTGCAATGGCAGTGTGCATGTGTTAGGTGAGGGGTCCCTAAGGGTGGCACAACACATGCTGCAGCCCTTAGAGACCTTCCCTGGTCACAGGGCCCTTGGTACCACTGGTACCTTATACAAGGGACTTATCTGTGTGCCAGAGGTGTGCCAATTGTGGAAACAATGGTACATTTTTAGTGAAAGAACACTGGTGCTGGGGCCTGGTTAGCAGGGTCCCATCACACTTCTCAGTCAAGTCGGCTTCAATATCAGGCAAACTGTTGGGTGGGGGGTAACTGCAACAGGGAGCCATTTTCCTACACTCACTCTATGAGATTGGCATTAAAATGAATGGCATCATTGGGAGTTCGACTATGGCATGCCAGACTTCTAGAGATCCTTACCGGCATCAGACTTTGGGCTTGTGCCACTGGAAGACTTAAACTGGGCGATGACCCGTTTGCTTTATAGACCTCTGCATCATCGGGGTCATCTTGAAATTCACACTTTGGGCTTAGTCATCAATAACTGATATTTTGCAAGGGGACTTAACTTTTTCTAGGCCCTTTTTGCCTTAGTTATTTTAGAAAAAAATCATAATTTGAGTTCTGTGTTTCCAATTTTAATTGTTTTGGTGTCTTCTAGCTTATTACATTTTCTTTCATTTTTCTAAATTGGTTTCTAGTAGCTATTGTGTCATTTTCTTTACTTTTAATTGTTTAAACTGCTAGTACTTAACATGCATTTCTCTGGGCAATTGTCTTATTTAGGCCATAGCTACCAGAGGTCGAGCGGAGTTTTAACAGGGCGTGTGTTGAGACCTACTCATTGTGTTTACTAAATTGGTAAGGATGTCCCTTCCCAAATCAATCCAATTCCCGACAGGTATCATGATGAGGTTGTAGGTTCACCAGAGGTGAAAGAACAATTAGTAGGGAGTGAATGCAAATAATGCATTTAGTGATAAAGCAAGTGTTTTCATGTTACTGCGATCAGACAAGGACATTTAGGGAAGAGGCAACATTGTTTACAGTGGTTCCGGTAAACCCTCATTATAGCTGGTGATAGAGCGTTCCGACCTAATAAATTACCTGTATTTGGATGCTCTTGGGTCGATGAATCTTTTGACCAAGTGGGGCTCTCTTCACCCGAGAGAAATCAATTTAATCTAATCAATAATCAATAACGAACATAAGCAATGCCCTGATCAACATAACACTTCACAATTAATCCAGAAAACATTTCGGCGAACCATGACCTTTCGGCCATGAATAACCACTCCAGTTCATTCAAAGTTAATGCATTTATTTCCCTATATTAACAAAGCTAGCACGATATAAATGTGTCTCAACACCAAATGATATATGTAAATGAACATTAATAGCTGTCCATAACGGCGAAAAAAATGCAATCCATGCAGCATTTGAATAACAATGCATTCGATAATAGCAACGCAAACCACTAAAACTATAATCTGTAATGGGCTAATTGCATACATTAGTCAGCCTAACAAGGTCTCAAATTGCATCGTGCAACAAATGAATCCTCATCTAACATCAAATTAGCATCTGCATGTGGGACTTCATGCAAAAACAATTTAGCAACATTGATTTGGAAAACTCCTAACTAGGGCTCTTATCAAAAATCAGCAGTTGGTTACCTAAAAAGAAACACAATGCAATTGTACATTTTCCTTTCATATTTACCAAATTCAATCAGCATTCAAGGAAGTCTTCGTCTCACAGGTACCGGTTTCGATCAGCATGGGACGGGGCAAAGGGGCAGGGTGGACGGGGCAATTGCCTCACAGCGGCAAGATAAAAGGACAAAACTACTACTTCATGCAAAGGGGCAAATCGAAGTTAAAGTCTCTAGGGCGAGAATTACTTAAAGTCTCTTTCTCTCGATTAGAGAAAGCATCAAAGTCTCATTTAAAATGGCGTCGAACATCAATTGGCATCGTAGAAGATGGCAAAATGACGAGGTCGGCAAGATGGGCCATAATGGCTGCAATGTCCTGCAAATGGCAAATGTCCAATGTCTAATGGCTGCTTTCTTCTTGTGCACCAGGTTTAAATAAACAACAGTTCAAATCCAGTAGGGTCTTCCATTGGAGGGTTCATAGGTTGGCTTCAAATTGTCCAATCAGAAACAACAATTCACATGCTTCTACCTAGGCATACATTATCCTTGGAGTCGGGAACGTAAGTTGCAACATATTTTACCAATTAACTCACTTTCAGAGCTTCCATTGTCTGCACCTGCAGATTGACCTTGGAGCAAAGAAGAAGATGCCAGGCTGGCACGAAACCTTAAAGATAAGCATGTTTACCGATCTCACTGGAAAAGTACAGCTTCAAGCAAGAATACACGTTTTATTAGCACATTAGAAAAACACGAGCATCTAAACCGTGAGACAAGGCAACTAGGCCGAAGCCTCCACTAAAGTTATGCTAAGTTAAAACATTTCAAACAAGCAAATCATGGCACACGTTTACGGTTATGTCAGATTAGTACAATTCTAATACATCACGTTATATAAAGCACGCTTATAAATGTTGGCGAACTACTCTAAGGGCACATTTGTCCCATTACAATCTTTATTAGTTCGGTTAAAGTCACATTTGATTATTGCAGCACTACGTTTATGCGCTAATAAATGTAAAACCTTCATTTCTGCGTCATCAATCCCTCCTCTGATGACTACTTGTCATCACACAAAACTACTCCCACAAATTTTATTCCATTAAAATTCTGTCAGTTCTCTTTGCCTTTTAGTTCCCCTTGTTCTTGTCTTGTATTCTTCTGCCATTCTTTTCATCATTTTCTCTTCCTTCCTCCTCTTAATTCTTGCCATGATCATTAGTATTCCCCTCTTTATTCCCCAAATCCCAAAGATGCAAATTAGTACTATTAGTATTCCCTGTATTATTTTTAGTAATATTCCATTCCAAATGCTACCAAGCCAATTTCCCACTGAAGCAATTCCCTTTCCAACCTTCTCCCAAACTCCTGGTTCTTTCAATTCCTTCAAGTCTGCACTCTCTTTTGTTAGATTTGCAAGCATTGTTTTAATCTTCACACTGTTGTCTGGTATATACGTGCAACAGTGACGCGCACCAAGCATTTTGCAAACGCCGCCATCCTTTGCTAAAAGAATGTCTAGGGCAAGCCTGTTTTGAAGAGTCATAGCTCTTTCTGCTGCAAGTTCAGCATCCATCAGGATTATAGCACCTGAAAACTTTGTCAACATGTTATCCACTATAGTAGACAACTTTCTTATTTTGATGGAATTCAACACAACTCCCAATGAAGGAATCATGGCTCCAAATATATCTCCTACCACAGCAGCTGCGGTCTCTCTTTTCTGGATACGATGAGATCCAGACGTCTTTGGAATCACCGATAGGTCATCCAGTTGATAAACCTTTGGGAACACTATACCCAAATAACATCTCCCCCACCATCCCTTTGGAAGACGATAATAGGCATTATGCCCACAAATGTAATACACCAGGTATGACAGGGTCAAGTCCGTTCAGCATGAATGTCCATTTGGCCTTAAAGATAAACGTATGTTTACAATCACTCGCTCCCACGAAAATGTTATCATAATAAGATTCACCACGATATATACAAAATTTCCCTACATGCCAAGCGTCTAAAGCTATTCTTCCTTGTGTTTTTATTGCGGCAAAAGCATAATTATCTACTGAAGTCCTCTTACTTAGCTCCTTTTCCAATTTCGCATTCATTTGTGCCCTTCTATCATCTGTGCGATCTAAAAAGCTTATTTCTACTGTAGATAGCGAGCAGGTAAGGTTTTCCCTATGAGCGTGAGCTGTTTCAAAAGGTTGCATTGGCTCGAAAAATTCCCTCATTATTTTAGCATCCCAATCTTTAGCAATCTGGCTTAGTTGCGTTATTATAGGAACATATGCAAAGGTAACATCATAATTTGAGTAAAAATACTGTATGTTAGTTTGACCATAAAATCTAGAAGTTACTAAACTACATGTAATCCCATATGTAAGAGGCATGTGGTGATAAGTCACCCCTTCCGTTACCGATGTCGGTATCTGTGTACACACATAACAATCTTTCGCATCCATAGTCTCAACATATTCTGTTAGTAGGCGATAGAAAACATTATACGAAAGTTCCTTCTTATCATGCAAGTGTCTCTCATCTAATTCTAGTCTTTTCAATGTGGTTAGTTCAGTGACAGTAACAGGAGCAGAAGTAGAAGCATCAATTTTCTCATTCTCACCCTTACCACGCGTTGCAAGCACTATTGCCATTATTATTAGTACACATGCAGTTATCAAGCCTATACACGCATATTTACAATATTTCACTCTACTGTTTTGTGTAGCGTACCTAGTCATGATCTGTACAGAATCAGAGAGCTAGAAGCACTTATAACGAAACGATTTAGCAATTAGTTACAAAGCTGAACGAGCGCAATGTTCACACAGTTTTCTTCAGGAGCCCAGTCACTTATCGGTTAGCAGTATTTGTCTCAATTCGGCAATAACTCAGTCTTTTATCAGTTAGCAACGTTGTCTCAAATCGGGTTTAAGAGTCAATCAGGTTATCAAAGTCTTATCAAGTTAGCAAATGTCTCATCCGGTTTAGCAATGTCTCAGCTGGTTGTATCACGTTAGATTATAGCAAGCAATGTCATTTATCAGTTTTTTTTTTTCAGTCAATAGTGTCCATAAAACTTTTCTTTTCTATTGGTATCTCTTCTTCTTCGTTCTCGAGGCTAAGAGATACAAATTCGTCGGTCCAATCGTCATTGACTACATATGCCCATTCTGGACCGGAATATCTCCTGTTTGGTATCCTTTTCCTTTTCAATTTTGCATCTCTCTTTGATTCTGCCTCACTGGTACTTTCCTCTTTGGCCAAGTCTTTTTCTTCACTTGATGTTGGTACCACGACAGACACTTCCTTTCTTTTCTCTTTCACTCTTGGCCCTTCACTGTCGTTCAACGTTTCTCTAGTTCTTAGTTTTACTGGTGATATACTTGGTCTTCTCTTTGCACTGTGTCCACTTGATGGACCTGCGATCTCTTCTGAAGAAGTTTGAACAGTTTCGTTCTGTTCTGCCTTGTCCCCTCCTTCTGGGGAGTCAATCAGGTTTTCCTTTTCTTTTTCTGTGCCGTCTGCTTCCGGGAAAGCCCTCCTCTGATCAGGCTCTCCTGCTTTTTCACCTCTTTCGAACCCTTTGTCACCGTTACTTTCTTCAGGCTCTTTGTCACTTTCAGCTGCTTCAGGCTCTTTGTTACCTTCAGCTGCTTCAGGCTCTTTGTTGCCTTCAGCTGCTTCGTCGCTGTCTGAGGTTTCTCCTTGGTCTTCCCCAAGTGAATCGGTTGTTTCGTCCTCAGAGAATATTTCTCTCTCCTCTATTTCTGCCTGTTCGCTTCTAGTTCTGTTTTGCTCTGTCTCAGCGCTCGGCACTTTGTTATCAGGTACTGGCAGTTTCAACGCTTCAACTTCCTCATCTGTTGGACACAACACTTTCTTTGTATGACTGGCGTGGATCCAGTTGGGAACTCCCGCACACTTCACAGCGGTAGTGGTCGTCAGGATCACTTGGAAAGGGCCTTTCCAACGGGGTTCCAGACACGACTTCCTCACGTGCTTCTTTATCACGACCCAGTCACCTGCTTTCAGTGTGTGTCCTGGACCTTGGATCGGTGACAAGGTGGTTGCTTCCACCTGGTGAGAGAAAGAGCGAACCACGTCAGCCAGACCTTTGCAGTAGTCTAACACCATATCATCTGTAATATTCAAAAGCGCGTTTGCGGGAACTGCAGGAAGTCTCATGGCCCTGCCCATGAGAATTTTGTGCGGGGACAATCCAGTCTTTCTGTCAGGGGTGTTTCTCATTGACATTAACACCAAAGGCAATGCGTCAGGCCATTTCAAATTTGTCGATGCACATATTTTCGCCATTCTTGATTTCAGTGTACCATTCATTTGTTCCACCAGTCCTGAGGCCTCAGGGCGATAGCTACAATGCAGTTTTTGCTCAATGTTCAGCGCTGCGCAAAGTAACTTTATCACCTCGTTATTGAAGTGACTTCCTCTATCTGATTCTAAAGAGATCGGGAATCCGAAACGTGGTATCAACTCCCTCAACAATAGTTTTGCAACTGTAAGGCTGTCATTTCTACGTGTGGGGTATGCTTCAATCCAGTGACTAAAAATGCACACAATCACCAACACATACTTCAGACCTCCATGCACAGGCATCTCAATAAAGTCCATCTGCATTCTGCTGAACGGGCCACCCGCCCTGCCAATGTGGCTCACGTTCACAACCGTTCCCTTTCCTGGGTTCATCTGCTGACAAATGACACATCGATGGCAAACTGCTTCTGCAACTTGACGGAATCTGGGGTTAAACCAATCAGTTTTGAACAATCTTATCATGGCATCTCTCCCTAGGTGAGCCTGCCCATGATAGAACCGCGCTAGCTGCGATAAGAGACTATTTGGTAAAACAAATTTTCCCTCATTTGAAACCCATAACTCATCTTCTCTCTTTGTACATTGTGACTTAATCCAGGAAGCTCTTTCATCCTCCCTGACGCTATTCTGTAATGCTTTTAGTTCATCCATTGTATCCACGACCTTCAAGGCAAATGCTTCAGCTGGTTCGAGCTCTGGTTCACTTATCAAATTCCATTCATCCCTGAGCAATATACAGTTCAAGGCACAAAATCTTGCGACTTGATCCGCATATGCATTTCCCAGGGAAACATAGTCCTGTCCTTTTGTATGAGCACTACACTTTACCACTGCAATTTCGGCTGGCATCTGAATGGCGTGTAACAACTCCCTTATTCTCTCCCCGTTTTTCACTGGGGACCCTGAAGAGGTCAGGAAACCTCTCTGTGACCATAGTTGCCCAAAGTCGTGCACAATTCCAAACCCGTACTGACTATCAGTGTAAATGGTAACCTTCATCAATGTAGACAGTTGGCATGCTCTTGTAAGGGCTACAAGCTCTGCTACTTGTGTGGAATAGACTCCTTGAAGCCAGGACGCTTCCAAGACACCTGTTACAGTACATACAGCATATCCTGCTTTCAATATTCCCAATGCATCTCTTAAACATGACCCATCAACAAAAACAATTTGGTCATTTTCATCAAGCTTAGTATCCTTAATGTCAGGTCGGGGTTTTGTGCAAAATTCAGTCACCTGAAGGCAGTCATGCTCGACGTCTTCAGCGTTCTCAATTTCCGCATTTTCACCGGGAAGCAAGGTTGCTGGATTCAACGTAGTGCACCTTTTCAGCTGCACATTCGGTGAGCCCAGAATTATTGTTTCATACCTTGTGAGTCTTGCTCCAGTCATGTGCTGCGTTCGGGAGCGGGTCAAAAGTATCTCAACTGAGTGAGGGACCATGACTGTTAATGGGTGTCCCATCACTATTCCTTCACTCTGAGTGAGGCTGATACCAACTGCTGCTACGGCGCGCAAACACCCTGGCAGTGCTGCTGCGACCGGATCCAAAGTAGCTGAAAAATACGCTACTGGTCTGTTTATGCCACCATGGGCTTGGGTCAAGACAGACAAAGAACATGCATCACGTTCAAGACAAAACAATGTGAAAGGCTTTGTGTAATCAGGCATACCTAAAGCTGGAGCCCTGCACATGCATTCTTTCAATTCAATAAAAGCATCCATCTCATCTCCTTTCAGCTCAATTTCATCCAAGGCATCCTTCTGGGTCAGTTTCAGTAAAGGCTTTGCTAGAGTTGAGAAGTTGGGAATCCACTGGCGACAGTAGCTCACCATTCCCAAAAACTTCCTCACCTCCCTCCTTGTCTTTGGTGGACTCATTTGAAGTACACTTGTTATTCTTTCCTTTATTATTCTCCGTGACCCTTTCTCTATTTGATGACCCAAGTATTTCACTTTCTTCTGACAGAACTGCAACTTTGAAGGAGACACCTTGTGTCCATTCCTTCCCAAATGGTTCAGTAGAGCAATGGTGTCGGCTGTGCAGCCACTTTCTGTCTTAGATGCAATCAGTAAGTCATCAATGTACTGTACTAGTGTTGACTCGAATGGCAATTCTAACGCTTCCAAGTCTTTCTTTAGAATCTGATTGAAAATTGACGGTGACTCAGAAAACCCTTGAGGAATTCGACACCAACTGTAAACTCTGTCTAAGAATTTGAAACAAAAGAGAAATTGGCTGTCCTCATGAAGAGGCACCGAAAAGAATGCTTGTGACAAGTCGATGACTGAGAACCACTCGGCATCGCAAGGGACTTGAAACATTATCACAGCTGGATTCGGTACTACAGGGCAGCATTTAACTATGATGTCATTTATTTTCCTCAAGTCCTGCACTATTCGGACCTTTCCACTCGGCTTTATTAGTCCCATGATTGGTGAATTACATGGACTGCTTAACACTTCTTTCAGTACTCCCTGTTTTACAAACTCGTCAATGAGTTGGGCGACTTTCATGAGGGTGTCTTGTGCCATGTGGTATTGTGGGGTCTGGGGAAAGGTTACATTGGGTTTTACAGTCACCTTCACTGGTTCCACTCCTTTCACCAATCCCACCTCTTTTCCTGTCATATCCCACACTTCCTTTCCGACTGTTTCCCGTAATTCAGCTGGAATATCTTCTTCAGTTATCATCGGAAAAAGGTTAATCAGAGGATATTCTTCATCGACAGTTTCCATCTCATCCCCTTCTACACTGTCCTCTTCTTCCCCATCACTGCTCGTCTGAATTCTAATTCCATCGTTCGAACACATAATCGAACATCCCAATTTGCACAATAGGTCTCTCCCTAACAGTGCTATCGGGCTTGAGTCACATACCACAAATTTATGTAACCCTTGATAGTTACCAATTCTGACTTGTACTGGATCTGTGATTGGGTTCGTCAGGTGCCTGTTTGCTACTCCCACTACTTGAATTGTTCTCCCTGAGAGTGGCAAATTTGGTACTTCAATGCTCCTAACAGTTGAACGTGTGGCTCCTGTGTCAACCAAGAATGAAACAGGATGACCCATAACTCTTCCCTCCACATATGGACCCTTTTGATCCACTTCCAAGGATGCTGCAAGCACACAATTTCCCTCCTCATCTGAACTTTCACTCTCCCATACATTGTTTATTCTATTCTCACTGTGTAGTGGGAACTGTTGTACTGTGCCATTTGTATTCATCACCTGTCCCGAGACCTGTGGAGGAACCATCACTTGCTGCTGACTCACTGGTGCCAAAGGTATTTGCATTTGCTGATTAGGTACCATGGGAAACTGCTGTTGCATTGGCTGCATTTGCGTCATCTGCATACGGGGCATCTGCATCTGCTGCGGCTGCATGGGCTGTAATCCCTGCAGCTGATTTATGGTCTGAAAATTTGGGTTTGGACCTCTCATTTTCGGTCCCCTCATTGTCTGGAATGCATTGACATCATTGTTTTGCTGACCAACACCTGCACCTTCCTGCACCACCATCGGGCACTCGCGTTTCCAATGCCCGACGATTCCGCGCACGTGACACGGCATCACCCTTTTCATTGCCTGCACACCATTCGGAATCGCAACAGTGTTCAAATCCGGACCATTACTCCCAAAGCCTCCTCTGCCTCTGCCTCTCGTCTGTGGCTGAAACACCATATTTCCCTGCGGCTGCGGCTGCGGTATCTGCTGTTGGAACCCTTGCAACCCTTGCAAACCTGTCTGAGCTGCTTTAAGTTGCATCATCATCACTTTCTCTCTCAACCTTTTCTGTTTCACTTCAATTTCGTCGCTACAGTATTTCGCATAATTCAACACCTCATCAATAGGTTTCGACTGCCAACAAATCAAATGCGTCTTTATCATCTGACTTATCTCTGGTTTCAGCCCTTCCACAAATCTAAACACAAAATGAAGCATGTCCTTCGCCTCTATTGTTTCCGTGCCACTGTAGTTCTTGAATGCCTTCAACAACCTCTCATAGTAACCATGAATCGACTCTTTAGCCTCTTGGGCAGTTCGATCAATCTTCTGCCAATCCACATTTTTCGCGGCAACCTTCGTCTTCAAATGCTCAATCACCTTATAGTACAAGCTCATTAATATAGGTGATGGTGCACCCGTATCCCTGTCTCTCTCTGGTTCACTTGTCGGCCAACCTACAGCCCTTTTGCAGTCTTCCCACAAATCTGCCGGAACCACAATCTCAAAGAGGGTGTTCAGGTCTTTCCAAAGACATTTTGCAAGCTTCACAAACCTATCAGTCTGCTGATACCATTCAATCGGTTTCTCTCTCAGTTTGGGAAAATCATCCGTAAAAGACTGAATGTCGCTTCTGTGCCACGGTACATGTATTAATTTTCCCCCTGCTGTCTCCCTCATTGGTAACATGGTTATTGCATCACTACTCTGTGGTCTTTTCTCCTTATGCTCTGGGACATTATCTTTCTTCTTTTCCTTTTTCTTTGCCCATCTACTTTCCCATTTGTCTAAGCACCTCCACACTTGTGCACTCTGCAGCAATTCTCTAAGGTGCGCTTTCATGCCTGCTGACCTCATGTGTTCAAAGTCTGTGGTCCCGAAATCCAATCTATAGCTCCTGCTCAAGTGTTTTGTCTTGTCTATCTCAACCCCGTTTTTGTCAGCTATTTCTTGCAACCTTCTATGTACCTTGTTCACTTCTCTCGTTATCCTGGGACATAGATACCTCAGCTCTTCTTCTGAGTAGGACTCTAACCTATTCAAACCCATAGTCCCTTCCACCAATTCTTCTACTTCCATGTTCAGCCTGACCCTATTCAGATAGTCTTCTCCCTTCCCACTGGTTGAGCTTTGTGTGGAATTCAGACTGTTGAACCACTGTGTCAGCTGTTGCGCATTCAACCCCATCAGTGTAGCATTCACATCGACTGCCATTGATGGTTGCGGCAACTTTTCAGTGTTCGATGATAGCGGTATCATCAGTGGGGGACTCGACCTCACCACTGTTGACTGAGCACATATGGGACTAAACTCCATCAAGGACCCAGATCCAGTTGGCAGAGCAGCTATCGGAGTTGTCTCTGGAGTGTTTTCTATGCACCTCCTTTCCGTCCCATTCTGCACCACTGATCCTTGACCGCTCATACCTGAGTTAGGCTGAATGTACAAAGGTACCGGTGGACCTACAGTAATGGGTAGGGATATCGCATCTGGGTTCTGTCCATTCCCCAGGTTCTGAGGCATGTTCATTCCCACACTATGGGTCATCATTGCCGGCATGCCCGTCTGACTCCCAGTCATCTGAGCATGTGCGGTTCCCCCCTGCATCTGCTTTTGAGGCATCAAAAGCTGGGTTGATTCAGCTTGTGCCAATGTTGGGTTGCGACCATTCTGTACTCCCATTACGGTTGGATCTAGAATCATTCCCGTACTGTTGTCACTGCTGTAGTACCTTGGGACCTGCGGCTGATAATTTTCTGCTGTTTTCAATATAGGCACATCTGGATATATTCTCCTAACCTGCGGTATCTGCGGGGTGAACAGTAAACTCAGGTCCTTAGATCCCGATGGCGTTTCTGAATTCGGAATTTCATTATTCTGTACCGGTGCCGGAGGGGCAGAACTGGTACTTGGACCTTGTTCATCCTCTGCATAAGGTGGTGGACGGTCGTTCAGCAATTGCATGATGAACTCCTCATCCTCTGACTCTTCTTCTCTCCTCAACTTTTCCTCGTCCTCTCTATCTTTGGAACACCTCCTGTTTGTCTTACAGGTAGCTTTCTTGCCTGTCGCCTCTTCTTCCTTAGCAATTGCGGGAAACAATTTGATCCCCTGCAATATATCTGACCTCCACACCTTCTGTGCATTATCCCACCTAGCGTCCGCTAGTGTCTTTTCTACCTTTCTTATCCTGTTCTCGAACTTCTTTTGCTGTTGCTGTCTAGCCATTAGTTCCCAAATCGCTAGAGCCTCAAACTGTGCTGGCCTTGGAGGTACCTTCATGTCGTACATCGCGAATCTCAAATTCTCTAGGATCCTTATATTGAATGTCCCATGGATCGGGAACGCTACGCTCCCATGTTTCTCTGTCAGCTTGTGCCATTGCTTTAGCCAAAGGCACGGAGCTACCCCCTTTTCCTCCATTACAATGTAAGCTGGTGTACCTTCGGGTGGCGTCTCCTCTCCTACGCTCGCTTTAATGTAAGACTCCCCCTTCATCGCACTCTTTAATGCTTTAAAAAATTTCATTTTCTCGTCTTTTATTTCACAAAATTTGTAATCAATAAGTGACTTTAATTCCCGGAATACTCTTTGCTTGCCTTTCCCCTTCCAATCGAGCCCCACGGACTGCGTCCAATCCGTGCGCGACCCTTCTCTGCAACCAACCTATCCCAGCGCGGCTCCTAGTGACGTCACACTCACACACACTGCGGCTGACAAAGCCTCGCGGCTTGTCCTCCTTCACTCAGCTCCTCTCGTAACAACTTCTAGCATGTATCGAGAGCAACCAAATAATAATAAAACAGATCTGTCGGTTTACTACAGGAAGGGTAACACAATCGCTTCAGGACCTTAGGGATTTTTCACTAGCCTCGGCAGTTATTCCATCTTTCTCGGTCCCCACTTTCGCAAGCAAATTCTGACCCGCAGACTCTGCTCTCAACTTGTCAGTGATCTATTCTAGTGCACTTAGAATTTGTCAAAGCCCGAAGTCGAAGTTTTCTTTCACTCCCTTAACACACGTACCGACTCGTTGACCACGCCCGGTCAACCTATTAAACCGACCAGACCACAACATAAAACAAGTGTCTCATACACTTTTCAACATACTCCGGAGTCTCTTGACCTCGCAGGGCCCGTCTCAACAACAACAACCACGTGGACCTTTTTCTGCACAAAGCGCCACATGCACATGAAGTTCGACGACTTCCCTACTCTCACACTCGGAGTCGCACCTCCGCTATTCTCTAAAATTCTCGCAACCTTTTCAAACAATCTGCGGCAATAAGCTGTGCAAGCGCAAAATCCTAACTTCACTCATACCGTCACTAGTACCGCCAACGCCGATTTCACACCTCCATTCTCTCCATTCGCAAGCTCCGAGATCCCGGGAAAGTCGTGGGGGACTTAGGGCATCATCATTCTTTCAATCTGTTTTACCCAAGAAAAAAATCTAATTCAACACCATATACTTCTCGAGTGGGGTCTCAAAGAGCGTAACCTTCAATTCAACACCATATACCTCTCGAGTGGGGTCCCAAAGGGCGAAACCGTTACCTCTCGAGTGGGGTCCCAAAGGGCGAAACCGTTATCTCGAGTGGGGTCCCAAAGGGCGGAACCGTTACCTCTCGAGTGGGGTCCCAAAGGGCGAAACCGTTACCTCTCGAGTGGGGTCCCAAAGGGCGAAACCGTTACCTCTCGAGTGAGGTCCCAAAGGGCGTAACCGTCCTCTGCTACCATCTACTGATAGAGCGTTCCGACCTAATAAATTACCTGTATTTGGACGCTCTTGGATCGATGAATCTTTTGACCAAGTGGGGCTCTCTTCACCCGAGAGAAATCAATTTAATCTAATCAATAATCAATAACGAACATAAGCAATGCCCTGATCAACATAACACTTCACAATTAATCCAGAAAACATTTCGGCGAACCATGACCTTTCGGCCATGAATAACCACTCCAGTTCATTCAAAGTTAATGCATTTATTTCCCTATATTAACAAAGCTAGCACGATATAAATGTGTCTCAACACCAAATGATATATGTAAATGAACATTAATAGCTGTCCATAACGGCGAAAAAGATGCAATCTATGCAGCATTTGAATAACAATGCATTCGATAATAGCAACGCAAACCACTAAAACTATAATCTGTAATGGGCTAATTGCATACATTAGTCAGCCTAACAAGGTCTCAAATTGCATCGTGCAACAAATGAATCCTCATCTAACATCAAATTAGCATCTGCATGTGGGACTTCATGCAAAAACAATTTAGCAACATTGATTTGGAAAACTCCTAACTAGGGCTCTTATCAAAAATCAGCAGTTGGTTACCTAAAAAGAAACACAATGCAATTGTACATTTTCCTTTCATATTTACCAAATTCAATCAGCATTCAAGGAAGTCTTCGTCTCACAGGTACCGGTTTTGATCAGCATGGGACGGGCAAAGGGGCAGGGTGGACGGGGCAATTGCCTCACAGCGGCAAGATAAAAGGACAAAACTACTACTTCATGCAAAGGGGCAAATCGAAGTTAAAGTCTCTAGGGCGAGAATTACTTAAAGTCTCTTTCTCTCGATTAGAGAAAGCATCAAAGTCTCATTTAAAATGGCGTCGAACATCAATTGGCATCGTAGAAGATGGCAAAATGACGAGGTCGGCAAGATGGGCCATAATGGCTGCAATGTCCTGCAAATGGCAAATGTCCAATGTCTAATGGCTGCTTTCTTCTTGTGCACCAGGTTTAAATAAACAACAGTTCAAATCCAGTAGGGTCTTCCATTGGAGGGTTCATAGGTTGGCTTCAAATTGTCCAATCAGAAACAACAATTCACAAGCTTCTACCTAGGCATACATTATCCTTGGAGTCGGGAACGTAAGTTGCAACATATTTTACCAATTAACTCACTTTCAGAGCTTCCATTGTCTGCACCTGCAGATTGACCTTGGAGCAAAGAAGAAGATGCCAGGCTGGCACGAAACCTTAAAGATAAGCATGTGAACCGATCTCACTGGAAAAGTACAGCTTCAAGCAAGAATACACGTTTTATTAGCACATTAGAAAAACACGAGCATCTAAACCGTGAGACAAGGCAACTAGGCCGAAGCCTCCACTAAAGTTATGCTAAGTTAAAACATTTCAAACAAGCAAATCATGGCACACGTTTACGGTTATGTCAGATTAGTACAATTCTAATACATCACGTTATATAAAGCACGCTTATAAATGTTGGCGAACTACTCTAAGGGCACATTTGTCCCCGTACAATCTTTATTAGTTCGGTTAAAGTCACATTTGATTATTGCAGCACTACGTTTATGCGCTAATAAATGTAAAACCTTCATTTCTGCGTCATCACTGGTAAAGTCTTTTTTCTGTAACCTCTTTGATTGTCCCTTTGCAAAGGTAATGAGATGCCCCAGAATGAGAAGCACTGTTCCTTTGTCTGTACTGAGAACCCTGCCAAGGAGAACCCTGCCAAGCATGCCTTAAGTGTTTCCTGCCTCCGACGTTGCCCTGTCACTTACCTAGAACTACAAACAGATTGGAGGCGGAGATATACTTCAAATGTGTTTTTTCTCTTCCACTCGTCCCATTGCTGTGTCCTGCACAGATTATGAATTTTGTTCCAAGCATCATTGGTAAAACATTGGCACCATCCAGGTTTTAGGCTTTGGAGCAAAGAGTATAGCTTGCCGTGAACAGTGTTCAATCCATTAGAATTACCAGAATTAGCACAGCATGAGCATTATATAAATAATTTTTACGTTTGAAAACGATAGGAGTGTTACATGGAGTGTGCTTTGCATTTGGACCTAGTGCAAATAATAATTCGATTTTTTTGCATTTAAGTCTATATTTTCCATGAGTCTGAACATTCAAAGCATAATGTCAGGTACTTTTGTTCCTGCCTTTCTGCAGGGCACTGCTTCCGAAGGAAATCCATGCTTCTGAGCAGTTCTTATGCCTCAAGCATTTGCTGCGAGCAAAAGACACATATGAGAAAGGCGGAAGAAGGAAAACTAAAAAGCGTCATAAAGGGAGAAAGTAGAAAGTTGCAGGATGAGCTGAAGGGGCAGGGGTGGCCGTAAATGGATTGGAGAGGCCCAAGTTGGCTTCAGGATTACGCTGCCTCAGTATTCAGTGCTGGCAGATTTAATTACAGCAGTCTCGTGTTTAAGAGAAGTGCTTTGAGCACCGGCACCTCTTTATTTTTAAATTAAGCACTGCTTCTGAGTGAATTTCGGTCTTTCTGTGTTCACTGTGAACAACCTGAGTGAGCTTTCCAGATCTTCGTACGTAGTAGAGGATAAGCGGAATAGGTGCTCCACTAAGGTAAGGGGGCTTTCACTTACGACCTGATTGGTGATCTCTTTCTTAGTGCTAAGGAAATCCCTATGCACACAGAACTCCTTCGCCCTTAGTTGGCCCTCAGTTGACATCTCATTATTAGAAACAATCATCACTAAGTGATCGTCCCTGACTCATAGCTACTACATGAAGAATTCGTGGATTAGAACTATGCACACCATAGGAAAGTACTAGTCTTCTATTTAAAGGAGCACAACGGAGCTAAAGGAAATGTTGGTTGGTGAACTCAGTGAGTTAAGTGCTCAATTGTGGCACTTAGGATCACCTTCACATCACAAATCTGAATCCCAGCACTGCTATCTCAACCTTTCATCAATATTCAGATGTTGATAAACTATAATTAAACTAATAATAATGCCTGCAAACAGAATTGCTAAAATACAGTGTAATGCTCTGTATGAGAACATTGGCAAAGAAAGTAGGTCTGACGTTTGCCAACAGCGTGTTTTGTTTTGTTAGGGTACTTGCAACATTTTATTGTTTGGGAAGCTATCAGGCACTTCAATCAATCTTAAAAAAATCAACATTTATTTCAAAATGTACACTTTGCCATAGTATTCCCTGGAACTTAAAGCAACTACTTTGTGTGTGGGTTTACTTCTTGTGAAAAGGCAAAATCTTGTCAATCACACCGAATTTTGCTAATGGGTAAGATTGGCTGACCTAATGTTCCTTGCAGTACACTGTACTGGGTACAACAGAAACGTGAATGACAAATGTCCTACTGAGGGGATGTTGGAAACTCTCTACTATGTAGAGGGGCACGTTTTGAGTGAACTCATCAGGGTTTAACGCACACTTGGAAAGTGATGAAACCATTGCAAATTGTCCAGAGTGTCATAGCATATAAAATGGAGGCATGATTTTACCGCTAACTGTAGATTGTTTTTTTCATTATAGATATGGCAAAAGAATGCAGATGAGGTTAATATTCTTATTAAGTATCCTGAACAACTCAAGCAATACTTTTATTTAGTGTTTTTTTTAGAACCTATGGAGCACATCACAAAACATTTGTCCTTGAAGTTAGTGCATATCTTGGGCAGCAGATAGTAGCGGTGCTTGGTTCATGAATGGAGAGTTTCTAGGGTGGCACTGGGTGGCTGGAGGCTACCTCCACAGTTAGCAGTGTTTTTTTCACACTTTGCCAGAGCACTTTTAAGAATCCTGATCTATCATAGTTTACAACTTGCATGTCACAAAAAGGTTATTGCACAATATAGGTCAACATTGACTGGCCTTTACATTCTGGTTTGTGCAAGACATGATTGAAAATTGGTTACACATGTTGGGTTAACTTTATCAGGCAGTTAGCTGCACATAAACAGCTTTCTGTAATTAGCAGCTGCTACTAAATCAAGTACTCTTGATACCAATAGGTCTGTAGTAGGCGGTCAGCGATTTGGCTTTTTCAACGCTTTTTTGTCATGTTTCTTGCAAAACTTAAAAAAAAGGCTAAAATCAAAATTATTTTTTGGTCTCAAAAACACACATTACCATACTATTCCCCAACACTGAAGAGAACTACTTTATGTGCAGATGTTGTGAAAGAGTAGAATGCCATCACTCTCAGTGAAGTCAGCCAGTGGCTGCAGTGGAAGCCCATTTTAGTTGTTTGCACTGTTTGAAAGGAACATTACATTAGGGAGTGAAATGCGAGTGAGAGAAGAAGACAAACTGTTTTTCACCACACTTTGTAAAGCACTGCAGTTTTCATTGATATGCAGAAGAGAGCATTGCGTAGAGTTCCAGCACACAGCAACAATATGTCACTTTGATAGGTGAAAAAATCCACCACACCCGCCTGAATACTGTTTATTACTGCAATAAGTCTGTAACTCTGGTTCAAATTATGCTTTAAACTAGCACTTCACACACAAGCTTTAAATGATCCTGTTTCACAAATTAATCTGTGTCATTCTGAGGGGAGTGTTTTAGTTTCTCCTTTTTCATATATGTGCAGATTACTTTTGGCAGTGTGGTTCAGCATTTCAGCATTAGTGCTTCAGCAAGGTGAGTCAGAAAAGAAAATAGAAATGTTTTTACATCCATCTACTTTGCAGAATGTGGGAATTATTTGGTGGTGGACTCTAGTAACTAGTGTATTTGGGAGTAGTGGTCAGTGTAGTTCCTTTCATGGTCAGCGCCAGAGATGTGTTGGTTGTGCCAGACTCTGTAAGTTCCAGAGTGCAAAGATAGGCTACAAGTTGACCAGTACTGGATTCCTCACCCGGAGCTAACGCCTGCAGAGGTCTGGTCCTCATGGTGGGAAAGGCCTTTAGGGCTGCCTGAATGTGTGTGTGGACACTGTTGTGGATGCTTACTGAGAAACTCACAACATAGACGGTCAGATGTCCAAGTGAGGAAGGTTATGCCATGCCATGCCTTGGCTGGCAATGATGTTGACTTTGATGCTGGATGGCAAGTAAAGGATGAAGACCCAAGTTGGGATGGGGTTAATTTCGGGTCCTTTTAAAAAAAGGCTCAGCACCATGGGATAAGGGAGACTTTACATAGCAGCTTTCGCCTGTGAAGTAAAGTCCTGAGCTAAGTCCCACGCCACTTGGTTCAGGAAGCAGCCCATGTACAATGGAGGCCGCAGAAAGATGCTAGCAACTTAACAGTAAAGGTGCTGCCTGTTTGGTAATTCATGCTTCATCTGAATGGCATTGCTGCATGCCCTAATATGTGTGTGCGACATTATTTTTCTGCTGCAGTGGGTTTGCAGTGACATCAAATCGAACCAGCATCGGCCACCTTAGAGGGCCGCAGCCTCAATGTCCTACCGAAAACTTCCCCTATAGACATGTGTCTGGCCAATACAAGAGCATTTCTGGCCCTTTCTCTCGCATGCTCCTTGCCTTCGGAAGCACTGAGTCAAAAAAAGAATGTTTAGGGCAAGGGAGGGAGTTCTGGTTTAACCATCGTGAAATACATATTTTGGGTATTCCGTAGTTCTTTTGGAATTATCCCGTTCCCAATTTACGCGCTGTGTGAGGCTCCGCAGTTTTGTGTTTTAATGCCAAAAGCAGTTTTCCGTTTGGGTTGTGGATTGCTGCGTCTGAGGTATACCTGAGGCATGCAAGCCATTGCAGTGTCCCAGGTTTTTCTTAGGAGCCCACCACCCACATTCGTGAATGCCTGGCTTACCGAACAGCAAGGCTGGTAGTCTTCATTCCACATCCCGACTCTTTCTTCCACCACCATTCACTTACTTTCTCTTTGTTTCACTCTTGCAGCTTTTTTCATCCCTCCTTTCTCCCTTTGTCACTGCTTTCCCATGTTTACACCTTCTTTTTCCCCTCTCTTTTTTGCCTTACCCTCTTTTCTTGTGGGCCAAAGTCCGAAAAATCAGCCTACCTCTCAAAAATCAGTGCTGCGCCCACCACATGCAAACCATGGCACATAATAAGCACTGGAAACACGTGATTGAGAAAAACATAGCACATGTTTCTGAATTGTATGGTTTGTTTGACTCCGCCTTCAGTTTCCTTACCTAACACTGCAGTCAGGAGGCCACAGATTTGCAAAAACCGATTGGAAGAAATATTTTTAATTTGAAATTCATTTGTATCCAGCTCAGGGAGTACATTCCATTGTGAAAGATATATTATGTGCGATTCAAGGCTAAGGAAATCCATCTGCATCTCTGCCAAGGCACACATTTGTACTGCGTGAATTATGATAATTCGTGTAATATCTCGTGTGACAAATATTCCAAACAGATCGCAATGTGGTGAATATTAAAAAGTGTTTTATCAGCAGGGCAGCCTGGCCCTGTTCCTGGAAGTGGCCATTATGTGCAGGTTTCATAGAGGTCTGTGTGCTTTGCACAGTATTGAGCTGTGGTTTACAAGATCCATGGCGCACTAACGGAGAATAATGGAGCTCTTTGCCGAATGGAAACAGGCTATGAATACATTGTGCAGCTGAAGTGCTTTCGCAGTGCTTTGACTGTTCTCTTTGAGGCGTTTGCCAGCTCGACCAAAAGATTGTGCTTATAACCTTTCCTTTTAAAGTTCCATGCTGAAATCCTAGACAATTCCCCATGGATAAAAGGGCAAGACTCTCTTGCTGAATATGTTTTTGGTATCCATTTTGACAAGTTTCAAGTTGCATACATAAAAAAGTCATGTTTAACTGGCCCTCTCCTTAGTAGCGTGGCCAGTGGGCCATGGGCCCTTGCAAATAGAAGGAAATAGGCCCATGGCTGATGTTTGTAATATAACAATATACAGCAATAACTAGGGTTTAGTTGGCCCCTTAGGCCTGTGGGCCCCAGTTCCACTTCACATGCTTCACCAGAAGATGCACCCTTGAGCCTCTTGTGGCTGGTTAAACAAAACTAAGGCCCCTTGTAATGACTGCCCCAGAGGGTGTTGAGGTGCACCCTCACAGTGTGGTGAGGTTAATACATACTCTTCTGAGTTTTAACTGAGAAATGAGGCATAACATGCATAATTTTCAGGTTTCATTTACAGGGCAGTTTTCTGTTGATGATTTTTGGCAGATTTGGCCTGCTGAAATTGACCGAAAAAAGTCAAGGGGGAGACTGTAATGAAAATAAGTATGTTTGACCACTGACTTTGTGTTTCACCACTGTGCATATTAGTTGTTCAATGTTCACCAGTAGCACATTACATTTTGTATTCAGTTTAGCTGTCTATTGGCTTTAACATGGCATTAGACATTACAGTTGAGACATTGCGGATGAGCTGTGTTTTTCCACATGGTAAACCCAGCTTGTGTTTTTCGTATTTTCTCTCACCGAACACTAGCATCATAATGAAGCGCATATTTTGTGTTTTTCTCTAGTGCGGTCTTGGGAGAGACAGCCTTGAAAACTTGGCCAACTTTCAACTGTGTTTCTTCCAACTCTGACCAACAGTAGCCAGCATGTTTTGAATATTATAAAAGGTGTCTCTGGGTAGCAGTGAGGGGGAATTTTCCGAGACTTCAGTCAGGAGTGGACGTCAACTGTCTGACCTGTCCTGTGAGGGTGGAAAATCTCTTTCTCGCAGTTGAACAGGGGTCATCAACTTGCTGGCATGAGAAAGATGACGAGCAGTGATAGGCCCTACGGTGATGAATTTTGACATTTATTCTTTGCTTTGGAGTTATGCTATAATATAATCACATATATTTGCTGTGTACATTGCAATTGAGAATCACTTTGATATATTTTCCTTTCATTGCTGTGACTATTTTTAAATGTGTGCCTCCAACCTACTAGTCTCCTCTCTCAGGAACCTCATGGTGAAGTAATAATAAATGTCTTCTTTAAACTAAGAAGTGCATTCCAGAGATTTGTGTCTGCTCGATCATTAGTGAAAGCAAAACAGAGATGTTTATCACAATGGGTAATTATCCCACGAAGAAAACCACACAGAGGTCATAATTCCCAGTCTCTGCACAAACATGAGTTTATGCAGGGACTAGACTGCAACCGCGACTTTGGAAAGGTGTAAGTGAGTGAAAAGTGTAAGGGAGCTCCCTTAAACTGTAACACCTTACCACAGTGGACTGACATTGTCCCCCAAAGTGCCTCCCATGTCTATGATGGGAGTAGCTTTGGGACCACTGTGGTAGACACGACTAGCGAACAGAGGACAGGTGTGAGATTGTGAATTTTCTAACACGTTTATTAATGATTTTATTATATTAATTATACGTTGAATTAACATGTGAAAAACGGGTGACTTTTGAAAATGGTCACCACAGTTTATTTTCTGTTCTTAACTGCGAAAAATGTTAATTAAATGTAGTAGTTATTTTCCATAATTCAATACTTGCATAAATGTGTATTTGATGCTCTAATAGATGTGTCCACAGCTACCCCTAGTGGGTTGCTGCATTATGTCTTACAAGGTCATGTTTAACTGAATCTTTGAATAAAGTTGAATGTTCTATTGTTTGAGAATGTTACTAATACATGGTTTCTTCCTCGAGCATGGAAGTGGACGTAACAAATAAGAAAGTGTCTTCCTGAGAAGAGAAGTTTAGACGAAATGGAACAATGAAGCTACAGACGAGACGGAAGAGGAAAAGTTACTGTTGAGAACATATACTAGTTGACAAAATGATGTAGTATTTTAGGTTATCAATTAAAACTACTATTGGCTGAAACGTAACCATTCCTTGAACTGACCAATCATAAGTTTTTTGAAGATTAGTATAACAACCTGAGTAGGATTTCTAGGTTGGAGAGATTCGGATTCAAGGAGAGAATTTTTGTTAGAGAGATCAAGGAAGTTAGATTCCAGTGTTCCTGCTGATGGTTTGAGTCATATTGGCAGTGTGGGTTTTAGCTGTTGTTAGGCCCGATTCTTCAGAAGATATACCTGATGGTGTCCCCTTGCTGAAGTATACTACATGTTGTCATCAATTGGGTAACGTATGATTTTGTAATGTTATATGTGTCTCTTTTGCTTTATAGGTACAAGATGCAATTTATAATCTGATTGCTGCATATTAACAATGATTTTCCCAATAATCCAAATTAAAGAGATTTTTCTAAATTTATGTTTCTAGATTATTTTTACATGAAGGCCAACATGTTGATGCTAATTCATGGATAGTGAAGGTATTAATACTGAATGTCCAAGATACATATTGACACATTTGAATGTTGTACTAATGCATAAATTGCCATTATTACAGATTTTGGTGTTGTTAATCAGCGTATTTGTTTTGGAGATTATTTGTTTGATTGTTTTTATTAAGCTTAGATATATTAGAAGTTCTAATCAACCATTATTAATTCTATATGCTTATCATTTGTGTTTGAGAGATATTTTCGTGACATTAGCATTGTTAATCTAAGGAAATACATTTTATAATCTTTCTTAATAAACTGATGTGGTTTTTAATTGAGGTTCAAAATGCTTAACTATGTTGATAAAAGTTGATGATTACATGCCACATTGATGACATCACCTCAAACCTATGTCACTTCCATCCATTGACCTCTTGCTCAGAATCCACTAATCGGTTTAAGTATAAGCTAGGATTCCATGGCGCTGCAGCACAGGTGACAGCATAAGTGTCATGAAAGGGACTGTCCTAGGGATGGAAGACCCTCTGGCGTAATTTTTACTGTCAATAACTCTGCCACAAGGATTCTTCTGACAGGGAAATCAGCGATTCCAAAAGAGAGGCGTGTAAATACCTCAGGTGTACTGGAACACTGCTCTTTGCTACCAAACTTTTTCCTAATCTAACTCATAAACATAAAGAAAATTCTCTCCAGCATGCAGACTACATGCAGCCCTCTTCACTTTCTCAGATAACCATGCACTCACATGATGCAAATTAGAGCCCAGATCCTATTTAGATATGCTATCAGGTACTGTAGCTGACGCTAGGGTAAACAGTTACTCCACTCTTTCCTAGACTTTGCTTGACACTGACATCTAAAGTAGCCAGGACGTGCAGGCACATTGGACCATGCTACCCTCCCGAAATTAGAGGATAGACTGGCTTGGCCAATGTCCTTTCATGTTTTGATAATGTTGACAACACAGACACAGGACTTAGGAACACTGGAGCAAGCTGACACTATGTTGTTGAAAACTAATATTTCATCAACAAAGATGAAATAAAAATGTTTTAATTGTTTGGCAAGCATATTAGCCCCTAGGGTTGAAAGGTCTTATATAAATACTTTTGGGAGGGAGTTATGTGTTGCTCTCCCTCTCTCTCTTAAACACACACACACACACACACACACACACCCTGCCTCCACTAAATCAGTGTGAGGGTCTACCATTGTCTTGCATCCCTATTCTGAGATCAAAGGACATGGGCACTCGATGAGCAAGAACAGACAATGACACTAGACAGGAGACACACAACCACCATGTACATACACACCAGTTGGGGAAGATCAAAATCAAAAACCTAATGCTGCATTCATCATAGGGAAACGTATAACTACTGAGCCTCATTATAGACCATGCTCCCAGGTATAGGTGCTGGAAAGGCCCCAATTGTGTGTGTCACAATCCCCTTTCGAGGTTGCTTTCACATAACAGTCTACAAGCAACAGACAACATTCTCCTAATACACCAATCAGCGTCAAGAGCCTTGTAAGTGGCCAACGCTGCACTGTACCCATACTTTATATTGAAACGTAGGATACTAACACCAATTTCTGCTGCTTTTATATAGCACTTAATATCAATGTTTTTCCTGCAGCTTCAAGACTAAGACAACGATTAAGGAGCTTTGTTAGAGGAAGGTAAGGTGATTTGTCCAGGATCACACAATTTAATCAAGGGGTGAAGTATAAATTAGGACTCCAATCTTTTGGTTCCACAGCCACCATATTTTCTGAAGATCATCTTCTTCACGGTGCACTCTAAGAAGCACTGCACTTTGGTTAAATTTCATCTTTTAACTGAAAACAACGTTATCACCTGCAAATTTAACTTTAAGAGCTCCACCTAAATAAGATGATTCAAGTATTTTCGAAAAAATTAATTTACTGTATGATTGGAAAAGCAAGATTTTAGAAATTTTCATTTTCTGCATGCATAGTAAATCATTGTCAACGAGGGTTCGAGTTCATAAGATGTTCAACAAAATATCTATTTTTAATCAATTATAAACAAATACCACACCAGGAGTAAGCCCTAAATGTTAACAATTTACACAATACATCACAATTAGGGAGTTACCGTAATGCATACTAAAATGGTGGTAATAGTTCATGCATTTTATAGGAGATGAGGATGGAGGACATTGCTGATGAAGCTGCTAATGATGACATTATGTACTTGATGGTGACAACACACAAAGATGGTGTGGCAAGGAGAGACCTGCAGACAACTAGACAGCAAGGCAGCGAGGCAGGCAGCCAAAGTCAAAAGGCTGCTGCTGCAGTGGTATAGGGGGCTCTGGTCACACAGGATCGAAAGAGTCAGACTAACCGCTGTCACTGTGCTTTGTGGCCCTGCACCCTGGCCCGGAGACCTTTTGCCCATTTTAGTCTGGCAGGCCACAGTCCTGTCCTGCCTTCACCCACGGCAGTGGCTCACCACAGGGGGAGCAGCATTGAGGCAAGATGTGTGGTGTGATGTGGAAGCAGGTGAGCACACGGCAAACGGGCCCTGTGACATAAGATGAGGTTGGAGCATCTGCTCTAGGGTAGGGGAGCGGTTGCGGCAGAAGAGGCCAGGCTAGGCTCTGGTGCTGCTTGCCTCCCTGGTGGCACTTTTGCTGCTTTCGCTGCTACTGGATACACTTATCTCCTGCCAAATACCTTATGCACATTAAAATCAATGCTAGAGACTGCCAGGCACCATCACCGCTGTAAGCCTGCAGTGTTAGAGTGGGTCCCATTTTGAAGTTGCATCAAACTGATGAACTTAATTAGGAACCTAATGACACAATCTTTAGCTCCAGGCTCAATTAACGGTGCTACTGTGATGTTGGGTTTACTTGCCATCATGCCCTGGGGATATGGTACTGAGTTTTGTGTTTTATGCAAAGGTGACACTGTGAGAGCTTTTTAGCGGGCATTCTAAATTGCAGCACAACAGTATGATTGGGGCATCAATACTTTACTGTCAAGTACTTCGCCGTCTTGCTTCTGTCCAAGTGCTATAAAAGTGTTGCATTAGGCCAGCATTTAATTGAAAGCATTTGGAGCTAGTAGGAGAGAGTGGGGGGTCATTGCATATTGAAGTTGAGTGCTCCCTACGAAGGTTCTACTAAAGCTCCACTGAAACCCCCCAACAGAGGCCCCCTAAAAGCCTTTACAAAGGATTTCAATCACGTCGAGGAAGGTCAGGGTGAAAAACTCCTGCAGCCCTGTTCGAACTGCAAGAAAGAAGGGTACTTTCTACACTACTCAAAAAATTGACCAACTTCTACCACAGAGTTGTTTCCCCTTTATGGAAAATATTCTAGAGGAGCAGCTGGAAGGGTGTCCAACTAAGGGCTTAGATTCAGACATCCTGTGGGTACCTGGAACAACTGCACGATCTCAGGGAGCACTCATTGATAACAAGGCCAAATATTTTGCAGGTAAATTACTAAAGGAGATAAAATCTGGGCCTCATACAACACAATAATTACTTTTAATCAAACTGGTTTCTCCAAATTAACTGGTATCACAACTAACTCAATGGCCCTATCAATTCTGATCTATGGAGCAAAAGGAGCAAAACTGCCATTGCATTTGTGCTTTATAGATTACAGGTCAGATTTTGACCATGTTAACCGAAGAAAACTATCACTCAAGCTGGTGACCTGGCACATTCCATCAGCTCTTCTGAGCTTACTCATACTTCCACATACAGTCACATGGGTGCAAGTTAAGCTGGCCATGGGATCTCAGCTCTCCATACGAATTCCAACTACTAAAGGTTTGAAGCAGGGCTGTATGGTTGCACCAAACCTGTTCAATCTCATTTTGGCACACCTAACACCAAAGCCAAACACTACCGATTCTCATGCCCCTGAGTAAGGAGGTATTATTTTCTCAAGTCTCCTGTATGCAGATGACTTGGTTTTAATAAGATGCCCTCAGATAGGGTGGGAGTGTCTGATCAACAAAACTCAAGACTATTCCATAGAAAATGAATGGGTCATTTATTCTCCACAAGGAGGCTATGCAAAGAAAAGGCAACCCACTAGCTATAACCTTCAAAAATCTAAAGAAGAAATTATTTGGCCCAACTCTGGCACCACTAATTTGAGTAATCCAAGCAAAATTGCTTCCTACTATGGAATATGGGAGCGAATCTCTGAGAGGAAAATATGCGCCTTGTCTGGATAAGATTGTGACCCAGAATTATAGAAAGATCTTCAATCTCCACAAAGACACCTCCCTAATGCAGGTAAGGCTTGAATTTTGCTTTCAGAGGCAAATGCTGGCAAGAAGCGGAGCCTATATAATTTTTTTGAATAAAATCAGGCAGGCCTCTCCCAACAGCTTGAATTATCATTTATGGAAGGAGTCACAAAACAGGGACACCTCGGCTGCTAGAACATATTTTAACAGCAACTGGGCTAATTCACCTTTGGGAAACCCCCACTGCTTATCCATGCTTTAAAAAACTGGTTAGCAAAGCCATTAAATCAGGCTCTGTGCTTGAGGATAAGGCTGCCTTGGCTGGGAGAACTCATGGAAGGTTGGTTGTGAATAATTATGGTGCTGCCGCCCCGCAAACCCTATTTCTGTATTGGGTAAAGCATCAAAGTCCGTTTTTGAAGTATTGGCTAAGTCAACTTCCATCAAAGCTACATTTACCTTCATGGCAACTAAAACCAGGCTTGTGCCAATGCTGCGTATGCGATGAAGGCATGGAGTACTTGCCACACCTAATAGGCTTGCAGAGAGATAATGGATGAATCTAGATTGCTAGTAAAAGCGGGTGTCAACTAAGGAGGAATTCACACGTGAGAGCAGGCTGTGTTGGAGGGCTTTGTTCCAACAGACCCACAACTGAACTGCCGTTTAGTGAAGTTTCTTATAAAGGTGGAAGGGAAAATGTAAGTTTAAGACAGATTGTTGGGTATGCCTTGGTTTTCTGACTTTTTTTAATGTATTTTTTACTTTTATTGACCGCCTCATTTAGTTCATGTCTTACGTTTGCTTATCATTCATCTCTTAAACTTGCTGATGTTGCATTTCAAAACCAGTGGTTTACTTTTGCATATGGTAAAAGGTATCTGATCAAACAGACAAGGGGGTGTTTTAATTTTTATTACGTAATTTATTAGTTCATTGGAGCTACAAGTCCTGAGGGCTGATAAGCTGCAGGAGCCTGCATATGCTCGCAGCCACCATTCTCATTTCTCATGATTCATTCATCCTTTTGTTTCTTCGCATACAGCTATTTTTTGCTCCTCTTTGGTTGAATATAAATGACTAAAGGAAGACATCAGATTATTTAACAGTATTCGCAAGGACTGAAGGGTGTGTGTTATTGGCTTGCTGGGGAAGTGGCATCTTATACTGAGACTCAGCATATTCTCTTTCCTAATCACCCTTGCAACTTTGCACACTTTGGTTAATGAATCCACCCCTCGAGAGGGGGGTCAACCACTGAAATCTTGTTTTAGTATGGCTTTCTTTAATTTTTTCAGTATTTATTTCTACATCCCCTTTACCCAATAGTTTTTGCGATTTTGCACATTTTGAGTAATTAACCCATCTAGGGCCAGATATAGCAAGCAGTTTTACTCATTCTATGTCTATGGGAAAATGTGTTCGTACATATGGCCCCTAGTTTCTTACCATGCACTTTATATTGTCTTATCAGTATTTTAACTCACTGTGAGGCCTTACACATCTTTTTGGCTCACCTTTGAGTTTTTACGCATCCTGGCACAGACAGGAGCATTGTAATAGATATAAGACTCAGTAAGGGAACATAACACAAACTGAGGCCAAGAAGCAAGCTAGGATTCCAGACTTGTAGAGTGTTGCTCGTATATTGTTCAAAATGTGAGTTACTGGCCCTGTAAACACCGATTGGAAAGTAACAATATTGGTTCTGTTACAGAAGTTTCTGTAAATTGTGGCTTGATGTTATTTATATTGTATTTTTAAAATTGTTATTGAATGTTTTAATATTTTGCAATGGTTTGAAGTAACCGGGCAAAAGAAAAATAAACTTGAAACTTGACATTATTTACATTAATACAGTGCACCACTTAAATAAACCGAACTGAATTATCTTTCTTAAACTTACATTTAAATGTCAATGACATTACTCCTCGTGCCATGGAGAGCTCACCAAACTTACATTAAAGTTGTTTCAGCTAAGAATTGCCTCAACGTGCTCAAAATTATACTATGAACTGTCATTTCTAAAATTTGCCCTCATCCAACAGGTCTATTGCCTATCAGTACTCTGAAGGTCATCAACAAATGTTTGGAAATTTCCATGGGCACTTAGACCCTTCCAGCTGATCATGTGATATCATCTCCTAAATACTGACAGAATATTTTTTCTTATGTCACATTTTGATCATCATTGACAAGGTACACAGCGTTAGGGTAAACAGCTTCAATTCATTCAGATTCTGAATCCGTCTTATATTTCCACATATCCTATTATGTTTTGCCTTGACCAATTACTTAAGATAATTCCCTTTACCAATCGCAACATAATTTCAAGGCTTTCATCCAAGTCCCATGTCCTTCAGAAGGTCCAGAGGATAGTAATTAAGGTGTAAAACATTTTGTTCACCTGAGAAGTTTATCAAAGTTCAAGAATTTCGACCTACCCTTAGTATCTAGTTTTCCATCTTTCCTTCATTCATGAAAAGCACAAACATTTGCACTGCAATGTTCATGCTAACAGAATGCATTCAAGTCAGAAATAATTCGTGGAGTAAGGTTTATACTTGTGCATATTTGCCATGATGGAAAATACATAAATAATTTTTCTTTGCAATTTCAGCAGAAATATTCAATGAGGAAAGGGATTGATAGGAAGAATAATGACTGTTTTCTGCAAACCATAATTGACATCATGCCATTTTTGTCTTTAGCAAGGATATATGTGTCATAAATTATCACAAAAGCAAAAAATGTCCCAAAATTAAAAAAATACGCAAACCATGCAAAGATGGAAACATTTTCTTTAGACCTTCATGAAGCTTGCAAAGACATTGTTACAATTTTGCACACTCATTAGCAATTTGCCTCTTACTGCTCAAAAACACTCTGCTAACTTTGAAAAACCATGGCCTGCCTTATAACCGAGGGTAGTTCAACTTTCAACATATGGGTATTAAATAAACTAGAAAGGTGGGGTTCTGAATTCCATGCCTTTAACCATCTAATCTCATCATTAATGACAGCCAGGCAGGATTTCAGCTTGGACAAGTCCCTTTAGATTGATTTATCTACGTGGTGAAATCTTTTCCAATGCACATGAATGTATCTATTTGATCGCACCCTTCTGGACCTGCTGGAGATCTTTCACACCATTATACAAAGTATCCCTCTGGATCATGTTGCAGTGCTGTTGATTTCCGCTTTAAGTTGTTGTTATACTTTTTCTCAAATAAAATAATACATTAGGCTCCAACTTTACCATGGTCTCTAGTGGTGTTCTACATTTCTTTCCATTGTCCACAAATCTCTTGAAATATATACATATCACCTCTCAACTATTTGCCATGAAAACACAGCCTCTCGTTCCACTTAAAGGCCAATGAAATACAAAGTGTTTCGGGTCAGTGGTCCCCACTCAGAATTTTTCAAAGCTTTAGGATCCTAAAAGCCAGAACAGTGTGTGGAAAAGGAAGGGTTTAAGGAGGATGCTACTAACAGCAAATCTGTACAAGTTCCCCGTCTTATTTTCCTTGAGCTTCTTGTTCTTCTTGATAAACTTGTCCTGAACTTGAGCTTGTATAGTATATTTTCACATTTTTACATTTTCATTCATTGCCACCATTTTCTTCAGGTTGTATTCGGAAGGTTGACAGATTCTATGTGCAAATAGACCAAATACCTTTATTCCGTACTCCTGAATACAAGTTCAACTTCTGGCAAAGGCCACAACACAATGTCAGTAGACTGATTTCTGGCTTCAAGAACTTTAACTTCACATCCTCATCGAATATAGCCCCTAATGCTACAGACATTCAAGTCAGAGAGGTTTATATCCAATAAGAGCTACCCTGCCTTCAGCTGCAATGCAATACCTGCACAAGCATTAGGACAGCTGAGTCACAGTATATCTTATAGTCAGTTCATAGCAATGTGACAACCAAGCAGAACATGTTTAAATTATTAGATTACATTATGAAATTCATAAAACGTATTAAACCTCATGATTTGATATGGAAGCAAAACGTCCTGCAGTAGCACCTTTGAATCACCATCTCCTCTATGTCACAATATCTGGTTTGTTAGCTGTGGTTGAAAAAATATTCAATGGGATGCCTAAATCGGTCAAATCAGGTTGATCTTTGCAATAAGATCCTCATCATAGGCACTCTTGTGAGCATACCTTCAACACTCTACTTTTTAACATTCGTCCATAGACAGCAGTTGCTGGTCATCATTCTTCTCTTGGATAGTATTGTGACTACTGGTGTTTGCGTTTTTGGTGTGCAGGCCATAAATGACGTAAACAAAATGGAGAAAATCAGATGAACCAAAGTGAGGGAGGATGACAGGGAGTAGCAGCCTTCAAACTCTCGAAGGACCAATAGGGGAGGGTAAAGAGGCTGGAGAGGAGAGGGGTAACTCAATACATTCTTTTTAGATTAGAGCTAGGCCCTGAGGTGTTCTAAAAGACAATACTGAGACACTCTGATTTAGTGTAATTCCAATGTATTAGGACTCTTAAAATGACTTTTTGACTTTAATGTGTTTTGTATCTGTATCCGAGCACTTAATGTGTTTTTCTGAGGAAACTGTAAAAAGGCATAGATGACTGTGTATATTTATTGCAGGTCTTTGTTGCGGAAAGCCCTATGGAGATTTGGGAGAGGTTGACATTGAGGACACAGTTTTCCCGTCCCAAGTATAATGGTTTAGGAGAAGGCTTCATATAATTATGTCTGTCAGCTACACATATGAGACGTGGCTCAACGTTGATGTACTTATAGCTTGCTCATTAAGAAGCTGTTAACTCCCTCATAAAGCGGATCGCATTAGTCTAATTTTTGCCAGTAACTGAAATTAATTGACAGACTAAGATGTTTCCACCTTCAAAGGGCTTTTAAAAGAAATAAGAAAGAAAGAGTCAGTTTATTTTCAGATTTTTGCAGCATTGCACAGAAAATGCCTAAAGTTACATTCGTGTGCATTGCAGCAATCCCTCTCATTACTTCGATGTAACCTTCTACATAGAGGTTCTCCTTAGTTTTTAACTTGTGCTGTTGGTGGTGATGGGTAACAGGACTCATTTTAACAGGCCGTGATTTATGTTTCACAACAGACTTTCACTCAGGGCAGGAGAGAGAAAGAACGAAAATGATAAAAAAAGAGGATAACATGAAAGACAGGTAAACAGTGACAAAGGAAGAGTTGGGGATGAATAAGAATCTGAAAGAGAAACAGAGAGTATAGTGTGGTAGAAGTGTAGCGCCATCTAATGACACATTAGCATCATTTTGCTTTACACTAATGTGTCGTTAGATGGCCAAAAACGCATTGCCATATTTACAAAATGGCGCAATGCATGCATTGTGCCACTTTGTAATCCCTTGAGCCACATTATGCCTGTGCCAGGCATAATGTATGCAAAGGGGGTGTTCCCTCGTTAGGGGTGCTACAAAAATGGCACAAAGAAATCTAAGAGATTTCTCTGTGTCATTTTTTTCAACATTTTCAAGGCCTGCTCAGAGCAGGTTTTAAAAGGGGGCATGGAATTGTTGTCAATGGGCCCCTATGTACTGTGCAGGGTTAGCTCCAAAATTTTGGCGCTAACACTGAACAGTACATCAATAGCGTCAGAAATTCTGATGCTATTGCCCCTACCCTGCTCCCTAGTACGCTGTATTTTAAATATGACGCACACATGGTGGTGGTAGGGGGGCACAAGGGGGCCACAAAAAGGAGTGCTACATGTAATGTAGCACCACTTTTCTTAAATTTGGCCCTAGGTATGGTTGGTATTTGGGAACCCAACTATTTGGCAGCAGCAAGAGTGTGAGAAAAACGTACTTCCCCGGCACAAGTTTTAAAAATTAAGCCCTAAGTGTCCAGCAAGATATTAATTTAATCCACTCCATCTTCTATGATTGCCAGATACTGTTTATTTATTGCTCATGCATGCAAATATGCAGTGGTTCACTTTGACTAAAACTATGACTAATCTGTTTCGGTACTGTAAGTGATAGTGTATTGTCTGATACACCCATTCGAGACATGGCTGACAAGTGCAGTGTGAAAATCCACAGTACAATGTTTATCGCTAAATAGGCAGCTGTGCTTGCTTGTGGCGTCTTCTTTCAGAGCTTAGATAGGGCGTTTTTCATCCAAAGCCCATTCAGTCATTGTTGGAATGCCGTGGTGAGCTCGAAGACTGACAATGTGTGAGTGAAAGGTTACTAGAAGGACCAAGAAAAAAACATCTCAGTCATTTACCGAGAGCTCGAAAAATTGCTCTCAAAACTCACCACCTCATCTGTGACTCCAGTTCGAACTGGCATTCTGGACTGCATACTGTTCTTTTCCTCTATACTTACCTCTCTCCAGCAACATATACAATATACAAAATACCATACATATAGCCACAATATCTATGTATGTAAAATTGTGTCATATTGTCCTTGTTATCATCTGTCAGTAAATACCTAAACAGTTATGCACAATGCACCGCTTTGTTAACTATTTCCACAACGAAGCACTTTATTTCTCATCCACAGGTGAGGAGACTCCTCACCTTCCTGTTTCCGCCTTCGAATGTCAGGATGGAACTGAATATTCTATATGAATGACCTGTGCAGCAAGGTCTTTTTTGTCACTTGCCCTCTTCCAACGCTGCAAAAACAGCACATTTGTCTCCATTCGTCATTTGAAAGGGCTCCTTTCACCCAACTGCACTATTTTCCTTAAACTCAGCGATTCTCAACTCCTTTTAAAAGATGGCCACTATTGCTTCTATCCTTTTAAAAGGAGGCTGTCGTCTCTCTTTTTCTCCAGGGTGCTGATAGCATGATCCACCCCCTGTGTGCCTCCTGTCTGAAGAGAGGCTAGGCTACAAGAGGAGCTGCTCAGAAAGGAAATGCAATTGATCACATTGTATGAAAAGCTTATTGCGCTCTATGTCCAGCAGCAGCTATTTCCTTAAACTCAATGTTTCTCTCCTTCATTTAAAATATGGCCGCCGTCTCTGTCTTCCTCCAGGTAGCTAATGGCGCGACCACCCCCTGCGTGCCTCCTATCTACAGAAAAACTAAAATTGGATGCGCTCACAAAGGAGATAAAATTGATTTCCGAGAGCCGGGGACTTGGTAAAATTATATCAGATTGGTAATGAGTTTCTTTTATGCAAACGCAGAACATTTAGTCGGAGCTCCTTGTCGAGGTCAAAGAAGCTTATTCATTCTGGGATTCTCCTAATCAAATCAGGACGGCGACCAGCTCACATGCAAATGGGGTTATTGTATTTTAGGGCCCGCATTGATTCTGGAGGAATGGCTTCTATCACGGAGACTGAAAGCCTGTAATGGAGAAGGACGGTTGAGTGCACTAAGGGCACTTTATTCTCATTTCTCTTCTTAAAATATTATTCCAGACAATTTGCTGAGGAGCTGCTTCCAAGAAGACAGTTCCCTTTGAGATATATATTTTCGATTTAAGAAGGGTATTCTAGTGAACAGAAGTAGCTTCTTTCGGGAGAATTTTTTTTTTATTATGACATATCTGGTAAACGAGTTGTTCTGTTAGCTATGATATGTTATTCTGGTTTATGAGAGAGCATATCTTATTTATATATCCAGTAGAAGGCGTTTTGCCGAAACGCGTCGACAGACATCACACTCAGGACTCTGTGTTACCTGTATAACAAAATAAATTCATGAACTAAATACGAGCGCATTGGATTTAATCGATTTCAAGATTTGGGAGATACTTGATGGGATCGGTGCAGCCGTCAGATGGCTATCTGTCCATCTGTTGAAGAAATATATATATATATATATATATATATATATATATATATATATATATATATATAAAACCTAGTGGCAGTCACCACTAGATAGTTGTAGCTATGTTTCCATAGAAAGCATTTTTTGACTTGCCTATATTTTTGGCACCATTTAATGAATTTTCACCAAAATTTCCAAAAAAGGTGTGCCAGTGATTCTTATTGCGCACTGGAGGTTTCAGGATGATCCGTCAAGCGGGTGTTGAGCAAAAGAGGGGAGTCAAAAAACGAGTTTCCCATATTAATTCCCATAGGAGTTTTGACCAAGACTACAGCCAGAGCCGCTGGATGGAATTACATGAAAATTGGCATAAAAGTATGTTTCAGTACGCAGATTACGCTTTTGTATATTTGATGTAAATCTGTTCAGTAGTATTTAAGAAATTATAGGGAAAATAAATTTGTCTATCTAGGACCGAGGATCCGTCGCAACGCTTTCACGATGATTGTGGCGAATTCATGAAGGCACACGCCACCAAGAATGCTGTGATTGGCGGCCGCAACCTGACCAGAAAGTTGTGGCCACCATTTTAGGTAACAGGACACAGTCCCTGGGGCTGCAAAATAAAATGAAAAGTAGCATAAAGTGTCAGACCCCTGAGATGTGATATAGGGTCTTTAAGAGTCAAATTATGCCCTTAAATTGTTTTTTTTCAGGCCGTGCGATAGTCGTGAATATGTCACAGCACTCAGCATGGCCTCGTGTAACGTTGCAATAAATTTGCAAATATCAGCAACAACAAAAAACATTCTAAGAGTCATTCATACTAATTCATTCACTCACTCAAACACTCACACACCCATCACAGACCCACGCAGACACTTATGCACCTACTCACAGACCCACTGAGACCCTTATGCACTAAATCACAGACCCAATCAGACCCTCACGTACTCATTCACAGACCCTCTCAGGCACTCATGCACTGACTCACAGACCCACTGAGACACTGACGCACCTACCCACGGACCACCACAGTGGCACTCACACACCCACTCACAGACCCACTTAAACACTATTGAACCCACTCATAGACTCATCCAGACACTGATGCACCCACTCATAGACCTACAGAGACGCCCATGCACCTACTCACAAACCCACTGGGACCCTAATGCACCAACTCACAGACCCAATTCGACCCTCATGTACTCATTCAAAGACCCAATCCGGCACTCATGCACCGACTCACAGACCCACCGAGATATGGATGCACTCACTCCCAGACCACCACAGAGACACTCACACACCCACTCACAGACCCACTTAGACACTATTGAACCCACTCACATAGCCACTCTAATCCTAACACACCCGACTCACAAATCCACTCAGACACTCATGCACCCACCCACTCACAGACCCACAGAGACACTCACACACCTACTCACAGGCCTACTCAGATCCTAACGCACCAAGACACAGACCCATTCAGATACCAGTGAACCCACTCATAGACCCACTGAGCCATTGATGCACCCAGTCAGAGACCCCCTGAGACACTGATGCACCAACTCACAGATCTATAGAGACACTCACACACCCACTCACAAACACTATTGAACCCACTCACAGACCCACTCAGACCCTAATACACCAAGTCAAAGATCCACTGAGACAATTGTACAACTACTCACAAACCCACTCAGATCATAAAGCACCAAGTGACAGACCCTCATGTATTCAGTCACTGACTCACTAAGTCACTGACACATCCACTCACAGACCCACTCAGACCCTCCTGCACCCACTCACAGTCTCTTTCAGACACTATTAAACTCACTCACAAACCCACTCAGACACTTATGCACCCATTCACAGACCCACTCACAGACTCATTCAGACACTATCAAGCCCAATCACAGACCCACTCAGACACTGATGCACTCACTCACAGACCCAGAGACACTCAGACATCCACTGTCAGACCTACTCAGACACTATTGAACCCACTCCCAGACCCAGCCAGGCACTGATGCACCCACTCTCAGAAACACTCTAACTTTTGTATATGCAGTCACAGACACACTCCGAGAGTCATATATGTGTTTCTAGAGTTATTTACAAAGTGTTGTCCATAGGGTTTTGTAAAAAACTTTTTTTATATATATAGTTATCAATTTTTAATGGGCTGATGTCTATTGAATGCATGCTTTTGTTTTGCCTAATCGCGGTTATGTTGGGAAGGTCGCAATGTTGTCTCAACTATTTAAAAAATTGAAAAAAAAAGATATTTTAATGAACAAAATTTACAAAACTTTTGGGCAATAGGATGACCCTGAGAAAGCCTTTGTATTCATTGTGAGTATGTGACAGCTAAACATAAGAGTGGAGTCACAGTTTCAGAATGGAAAGGAACACCCCGTTTCCTTTGTCTGTGAAGTGCACACCGTCACTTCTATAGATACCTTCAATGTCATAGTGCAGATTGTTGTTGTAGATACTGCCCAGGTTATGGTCTCTAAGGAATGCAAAAACATATTTATTGCCATGTTTCCTGGCTTTGTCAATCTGTGGACAGAACTGATTTGACCACTTCCATTCATGCCTTTGGCATATGTCAGAGTACACCAAGACAGTGTGAGGGAAAAGTGACATCAGTTGTGGAAAATTATTCTTCATTAGGATTTCCAGTCCTACCCCAGTCAGTGTACCTGGGTCATTTCCTCCACAGTACACAATTATGAGGCCAGGAGGTTGGCAATCCCTAATGTTTTTAAACAAAGGGAACAACTGATGCCAGTATAACCCTCTCTGGCCAATCCAATTAATGGGTCCCTATGTTCTCTGCAGGAGTAGCACCAAAATGTTGGCACTACTCCTGCAGAGTACATCAATAGTGTAAAAAAATGACACTATTACCCTCTACCTTGCTTCATGTGTGCTGTATGTTAAATATAGCGCACACATGGTGGTGGTAGAGGAGATCTAAGGGGTGCAGGAAAATTGTTACTGCATGAGGTGCAGCAACACTTTTCCTAAATCAGCCCCTAAATGTGTTTACTGTTTCTTGTTTAATAAGTATTAATTTCCTAGTGAGGGATTGCGAAAAATTGTACTGTACTCACTTTATGCCGAAGGCCTTGCACGTGGTGGTTCAATTAACGCATAGTAATGAAACGTATTTTACGTTAAAAACATAGAAATTCACTGAAAAAAACAAAGGTTTTAGGGATGTTATAGTTAGGAAAGAGAATTAAAAAAACATGGAAATTAACTTAAAAAACAAAGGTTACAAGGACTTTATAGGTAGGCTCACATTTTAAATGTTCAAAACCATAGAAATTCACTTGCTCCTGCCCTAAGCTAACTATGACTCATGCCCTCACCATGCACTGCTAATTACCCCACAATTTATGGCACTCATGTCATCTATGATAACATCATTGATAATATCAATGTAATATTTGCAGTAACATTTTTGATGGAAAAACTGTGCAAACAGTTATCTGATCAATAATTTTACTGGCATCGTGAGGGAGCCCTCGCTTTACACAGTTATCTGATCAATAATTTTACTGCAGATGTTTCAGTGACATTATCAATCCTTCAACCCTTAGATAGTTCAATGCTGAGTGCTCCACAGCTAATAGGGCCCTCTGCTCTGCACTAATGGCTAAGGCCAGAAATCCTGACTTATTGTGCAGTTTACGCAAGTCATACAAACAATTCATCACTAAAAGCCACCAGAAAGTTGTATCTTTGCACAGGGAATTACTTTTACAGGCATCCCAGTAGGGCATCAGTAAGATGTTCTGGTCTAATATTTCCAAACTCAAGACTAATTTTAGGGCCCACATTACTATTTCCTGTCATATCACTAACAGTAAGTGGGAGGAGCATTTTAGGGAAATTTACGCTGCACTTCCCTCTTTTGTAGTTGACCTGTCACTAATGTCTTACTTTTATGATACCCTGTTGGAGGACGAGCACATGATCACTCAAAGCAAAAACACCTGGTCCTGATGAGGTCCCTGCCAATTTGAGCAAATCTATTGTTCCCTTTTTGGCCCCTCTCCTTACAAAAATCTTCAATGGTCTCTCACCCTCTGCTTTACCCAGCTCATGGAACATGTCAGTCATAGTCCCCATATTTAAAAAAGGAGACCCCACGCTTCAATCATGTTATAGGCCAATCTCTCTAATACATAGCACTGCCAAAACACTGGTTCAAGTTATATATAACAGGATTATGGAATGGGCGGCCACAGGATCTGTTTTGCACAGATGCCAATTTGGGTTAAGACGCAAACTATGAACCATTCAACAATGCCTTCATCTTAACCTGATGCTAGGTAAATATACAGTGGCTAAACAATCTCCTCTTTACCTAGCATTCATGTATTTGACTTCTGTGTTTGATTGTGCCAACATGGCAAAATTAGGGCACATTCTCATCACCCAGGGACTTGACACAGCCCTAGTGCACTTTTCTGGCTTATATGCACGGGGAAATTTAGTCAAAGGAGTGGCCTGAGGAGACATAGGGATCGCCGGAGAGTTAGACAGGGTTGCTTGTTGGCCCCTCTTTTATTTATCTTATATGTTAATGATCTCTACTTTTAGGTGCCACTCAAGATGTGCCGATAATCAGGGGAAAGCCCCTTCCAGACCTTTTGTATGTACATGATGCAGTGCTCTTGACTCGGACTCCAAGAGAGCTGCATTTCCTTGTACATGCCTTTGTCAACTTCATGTCCTCCCTCAATCTCAGGACCCATTTCACTAAGTCCCAGGTTATGTCTTGCAGTCCAAAGTGCAGACCCATGTCAACCTTGTCTATTGGTCTTAACTCTCTGAATAGCACCAGCACTTTTCCCTACTTAGGAATCCACTTCTCTACTTTAGACTTTTGGGGACAGATTTATGAAAATTTCTTGCGCCCTTCAGCACCACCCCTAAAGCCACCATGTGTGTGCAGTATTTAAAATATGGTGCACCATAGCGGTAGTCAGGGGGACTAGCGTCATACATTTTTATGCTAGTCAGGTGCTTTGCAGGATTAGAGCAAAAAATTATGACGCTATTCCTACAAATCACCCAGAGGCCCATCATAACCAATGGGAGCCTCTTTTTAATGCCTGCACTTAGCAGGCGTTACAAAATGCCAATAAAAATGGCACAAAAAAACTCATAGATTCCTCTGCTCCATTTTTTAGCCCCCCTAGCGCTGGAACGCCCCCTTGCATACATTATGCTTGGTGCAGGCATAATGTGGCTCAAGGTGTTACAAATGAAAGCATTGCGCCACTTTGCAAATATGGCGTGGCGTTTTTGCCCTTCCAGTGCATGGCAATGACACTAATGTGGCATTGAAATGGTGCAAGGCCACCAAAAATCTGGGCCTTGGTCCCCAAACATCTCTAAACACAAAATAAAAGTTTCTAAGGCAAATGGATCTTTATGTAGCCTCCCCAACCCCCACGTGGGGGATTTCTAATATCACCGCTTCATATTTATAAAACTCAGGGGCTCTTATTTACAAGCCTTTTGCACCACCATTGCATCATTTTTCTTGATGCAGCAGTGACGCAAAGCAGTCCCCCACAGTGCGCCACATTTACAAACTGGTGCAATAGGACCATTGTGCCAGTTTGTGAAGTCTTGCGCCACATTATATCCACACCAGGTATAATGTAGGCAAGGTAGGCGTTACCCCATAAAAAGCCACGCAGAAGTGGTGTAGTGAAATTTACAAGACGTCACTGGACCATTCTGCGCCTTCACAGCGTCAATTTTTAACAGTGCCCCCCCTTGCATTCCCCTGCGTACAATAATTTTTTGATGCCAGTCCAGCAATGCATTTAGCGCCACAGATACATCAAAACTTCTGATGCATTTGTGGAAATGTGCGCCTTGGAGTGCTGTATCATAAATACAGCACTATCATGGTGTCGTTAGGGGGTCCAGGACTGGCGCAAAAAAACTGGTGCATCGATTCCCATGTGCCAGTTTCTTGTAAATGAGGCCCTCCGTGTTTACCCATTGACCTGTACGGTGCGAAGGTCTAGAGTATTTCAAAATGCAATGCCATTCAAATAGAAGAAAACAGATTCCTTCGGAGAGTACTATCTCTTCCCATACCTGCTGCTACTTATATCACTCACAAAGAACTCGAGTTATCTTATCTTGAAGATTTGATCAGGGCTTGAATGGTCCTGCCCTGGCTACCAATTTGGAAAAATCCGGAGACTGTCTTGACCAAGGAAATAATAGTAGAATGTCACCCTTGATAAGGGTTTGCAAATCCCTTGGATTTGCTACATTAACTCTTTATATCAAAGCATGGGGATGGAATTCTTCTTTTCTGACCCTTCCTCCTGCAGCTCTTGAAGTAAAAGTCCATGGCTGATCTATTTCACCACCTGATGGCATCCCAGCGGCTAAGAGGCCTTACAGGGAGACCAATTACAGCTGGTTATCTGGACTTATGGAACTTCAACTGCTCCACTGATTACATTTGGATTGCCCGCAGCAGGTGGGAGCATTCCTTATTCTTTCATTTTACTCAGACACTGTCAAATGCCTGCTTTGTTTTCATTGGGCCACATACATTATCTTAAATCTTCACCTTGTCCATGTGATAATGAATCTGAACAGACAACGCTTCATTTTACATTTTTTTGCAAATTTTATACATGTTGTACAAGACTTTTTCTATTACCAATTTTAAAGAAGTACTGTTATGATCTTAGCCAATGTCGACCTGCTTTTATATTTTTATTACTTTTAGATAATGAGGATGTGATTTTTAATGTTGGTTTGTTCTTAAAAGCTGCTAATCGTTCATGTAGCTCAATGCTATGATAATCTTGCTGTTATTATCTTGCAATGCACATCTACACACCTTAACAATGATGCACATTTTATCTTAATTGATGCACTTTGAATTACTAGTTATTTATTTGCTTGCACTGTGATTTAATTTTATGGTTGCTATTACTCTACCAAATAAAATTTGTCAATTGAACTAGTGAATTTCTCTGGTTTTGTGTGAGTAAATTCAAAACATAACTATAATGTCCCTGTAACCTTTGTTTTTTTTAAGTGAATTTTTAAGGTTTTTTATGCCTATTTCCTTACTATAATGTCCCCGTAATCTTTTTTTTATCAGTGAATTTCAGTTTTTTTAACGTAAAGTAATGTTAATTACTATATGTTAATCCAACTACCTCACCGCACTGCCTTCAGCCAACCCCTATAACCACCACCAAACCCTGCTACGCTGCAAGGCCCTGCTGCCAAGCCCCTATAGCCTCCCAACCCTGTGGCCAGGCCCTGCAGCCAACCTCTATAACCACTCAGCCCCAAGCTGCACAGGGCCTTATGCCGTGCGTGGCAGTGATTGGCCGCAAGGACTGCCCTGTGGTGAGGCCATGCAGGGAAACCCCTGTAAGCACCCAGAGTTTTTTTCTAAACTTTAATAAATGATATAGTTAGAATTACACATTTTAGGTCAAATTGAAGAAAGAAATGCAATTGTCAAGTAAAAAGAGTGAGATCACCCTTTGGTATGTACCTTAAGTATTTGAAGTTGAAAAGAAATTATAAGAGGGTAATGACAAGTGACACACCTACACTTGAACCCTTAACCTTCACTGTGAAGGACCAACAGGGCCACAGGTGATACGCTAGCAGGCAGTGTCAACACATAACGACGACATTCAAGCCAAAGATTTTTACGGCAAAAAGATGTAAATGTCTGAACAGTAGGAATGCTTAATATTAAAAAAAAACTACTAAAAAACAGACACACTATCATGAAATACCAGCATTTGAGCCTTCAACCTGCAGAGTGACAATCCAAGCGCCTGACCACCATGACACAGGTGGTTCTGTCATGCTGTGCAGCAAAACATACCTATGACATTCAGACCAAACATCTTTGCTGGTGTGACACTTTGAAGTAATTTTATGGAGAAACCATTGCAATAACAATCTCTCTTTCTCTCTCTCTCTCTCTCTTCCATCCCATTATGGGATAAAAGAGAGAGAGAGAGAGACAGGACAGCGAGGGAGCCTGAAGGCCCCCACAGTCCTAACCGTCTCCCAACCCCTGTGGGAGCCGGCATTGCTCTTACACACAGGGCTGCTTCAAATAGTAGATCCCTGCTTGCAGTAGCAATGTTTTTATCTGTTTTCCTGCGCACATATTTGCATGCAGGAAAACAGATGAAAACTCCGCTTTCTGCAAGCAGGAGCTGTTTGACAGCTCCTGCTTGCAAAAAGTAGAGTTATATTTTTTGCTCCCACAAGCAGGGAGCTGCTTTAAATGGCAGCTTCCTGCTTGCAGGAGCAATGTTTTCATCTGTTTCCCCGCATGCATATTTGCATGCACGGAAACAGTAAAAATTCCCCTTTCTGCAAGCAGAAGCTTTTTGACAGCTTCTGCTTGCAGAAAGCGGAGTTATGTTGGCTTTTGCTTGGGGCGAGCTGTCAGCTCCCACCAAGCAAAAGCAAACAGCTATGTCCTGGGGTGGGCATCCTGGGACATAGTAGGAGCTGGACCTAGGTGGTGGCAGTCCTCAGGGCATGTGTGGATCCATGAGGGGGATTGCATTTGCCTCAGGAAGGTTGTGGTCCCTAGGGCTCCACAATATACACCCTTCATTCTTTTATGTTAGCCCTGGGGAGGTGGTGGTCCCAAGAGCTTGGGAGGGGGGGGGGGTGCCACCCATGTAGAATTCAATCTTTTCCCCTGGGAGGTGGCAGTCCCTGGGGCTGTGGGCGGGCCACCCTATCCCCCCAGCATTCAATTCTATCTTTGCCCCTGAGAGGTGGCGGTCCCCGGGGCAGCAGGGGGCCAATGCAGCCACTCCACATACAATGCAATCATTGTCCTGGGTAGGTGGCAGTTCCCAGGGATGCAGGGGGGGCATGCAGCCCTCAGCAAAGAATTCAATCTTTGCATAGTGGAGGTGGCTATTCCCTGAATGTGAGGGGGCTGCATGCCCTCACCCTGCATACAGTTCATTATTTTTCCCAGGGAGGTAGCAGCCCCCAGGGCTGCAAGGGGCCACACGGTCCCCTGCATCCAACTCTATCTTTTCCCCAGGTAGGCAGTGGTACTTGGGGATAATACAAGGCCATAGGGGTCGGGACCCTTGTGCGCCCTTTTTCTTTAAAGCCCCCAATGCCCACGTTACCTGGCTCACCCAGAGGCAAAACAAAAGAAAAGTGCGAGGGACTGCCCTTTCTTTTAAACATCAGGAAAATCCACGGATCCGGATTCACTGATTTTTCCAACATTTAAAGCTTGACAGGATCTCTGAGAGACCCCCTAGAACAAGGCTAGTGATAGAGGGTGGCCCTAATCTGCCCCCTTTTCTTTTTTTTCACTTTATTCGTGGGACTCAGCTGAAACAGAGTCCCAGGATGGCTGCCAACACTTCCTTGTTGAGGTGCTGACAGCCAATCAGATATCAGCACAGGGACAATTGGAACTGCGGAGGATCCATGCCCCTAGATGTGTGTATTTTTTTAAAGTCTAATATCTCCAAAACTACTGAAGGGATTTACACCAAACCACAATAAGCACATTTATTGGACCAAGAGCTAGTGTTCTGTCAAATTTGGTGTAATTCCATTCAGCGGTTCGGGCTCTAGTCATGTTCAAAGATTTGACAAATCGCATTGACGTAGAATGGGGAAAAAGTTTTTTTGGGCCCGCCCCCTTTTTCTCAGCCTTCGCTTAACGGATCACCCTGAAACATGTAAGACAGCAGTCAAACAGATCAACGTATAGATTTTGAAAATTTAGTGATTTGTCAAACGGAGCCAAAGTTATTGTTGAAGCAAAAAACACACTATGGGGGTTATTCTAACTTTGGAGGAGGTGTTAATCCGTCCCAAAAGTGACGGAAAAGTGACGGATTTACCACCAGCCGTATTACGAGTCCATTATATCCTAGGGAACTCGTAATACGGCTGGTGGTATATCTGTCACTTTACCGTCACTTTTGGGACGGATTAACACTCCTCCAAAGTTAGAATAACCCCCTATGTGTGGAAAAATGGGGCTAACTATAACTACCTACTGGCAGTAGTTAATCTGTATATATATATATATATATATTTGACTTATACTGGGTGCTCCCTTGTGTCTGGACAAAGCTAGACCTCTCTGATGAGCTCTAATGAGAGCGAAACACGTGTCAGGGGTTGCTTTTACTCATTCCAGGTTGGCTTGGATGGTATTTTACCAGTCCAAAGCTGTAATACCGTGCCTGGAGTGGTAAATGACTTTTGTCATTTTACAGCTCGGCAAGGTTGACACTGTGTCAAACCTATGCTTAAAGACTTTGCTGTACAAATGGCAAAAGACTTTGTCACTATCTAGCTCGGCGTGGATAGCACTGTGCTGATCCAATGCTTAAAAACTTTGCTAGATAAACAGACATTTGAGGTGAGCAAATCTAGAGTGTCACTGGTGTTGCAGGGTGCTCCTTACTAGAGCTGCTCTCCACCTAAACTTGGGAACTACCCAGAGTTCTTTATTCTCTTTTTTGCATATATATATATATATATATATATATATATATATATATATATTCAAAGAAACTGGTGCATTATAATCGCACACCAAGGGCTGCACATCATCCAAAACCAGCTCGTAAAATAATCGAAAACCACTTTTAAATAATTTAATCGGCTGCTTATTTAATGAAAAAGATTTGTATGCAGGTAAATAAGAACCCGCAAAAGTTGGTACATAAGCACAAAAAGGAAATCAATAATGTGCCCACCATACAAAAAACACTCCGAGGTGAAAAAAGAGACCTGTTATTCACTGTCACCCATTTATTATTCTACACATTTGCAGTTTTCTGTAGTATGTACATGGCCGAAGTGTGACAAAGAACTGCACATAGTATGTCCACCATAACTAGGCCAGTGAGGTATTAGATACAAAGAATATAGTGCATACAACATGGAAATAACAGCAGGATAAAATATTCTTCAAATATGAACACAGTGTGAATAGCATTGAACAAATAATTGATCAGCAGAGAATATAGCAGATACAGGATAGTGAGCTTCAAATAAAATTACATTAGTATCTCAAACTGTATGGAGCGATCCCCCTGGCAGAGGGTAGTGACATGGGTCAGGAGGTTTAGGAAACGTTTAGTGAAAGAAGATGCAAGTTTGGTGGCCTTCTTAAAACTTGCACCTGTTACATCGCATTTCCCTTCTTTTTAGTCCCTCAGACCATGGCCCTAATTTTTGGTGTGGTGTCATCTTGTTTAAGACAATTCAAAAGCAATGCGACAGGGCGCACCAAGAACACTGTAGTTAAGCTGCAAGGGAACCTAAACAATGCTCCTGAACCTGTTTGCCTGCTTTTCGTTTAAGGTGCACCAATCACATCATAGATCTCAGATCACTTGAGTGGCTGCTGATCAAAAAGATACCCCTTTTTATGACATTGTGCCTTGCTTACAAGTCCCCCATGCTTCTGTTCCAGGCTATTTGGTCATTTGGCCGTACCAATTACCAAAGCACCTGATATGAGCCGCTATGAAAATATCTTTCCAAAATGTGGCGGCATATATCTATGTTCTTCTCTTCTCTTCCATACCTTCGATGACATTTGTTATACAATGACCATAACTGAAATTCCTCCTAGTTAGTTTTAGAATTTGTTTTGTTTCTTGGGCTTTGAATTTTTATGAACATTTTAGCAACACTTAACTTCCTGGCCTACATTGTAGATTATTGTTTGGAAGTTGACAGGAAAGCTTAGTGTTTAAATAAGATTGGCACTCTATCAAATTTACATATGAAATTTCTACAACAATCTGCAAGATGAGTTAACTTTTAGCTAGGCACTCTAGGATAGTTATAAAAAAAACTAGCTGTGATTAATATTTCTTGAGATGGTAGATGTCATCTTTTTTCATGGTCGGGCAGTCCATAAAGAGAGATGTGTTGCTGAAATAACTTCTGCTTTAGAAGGTTGAGGCCAACAATCTGAATGTCAACAATTCAAGCTAAATTAAACATTATAGATTTAAAGAATAATAATTTGCAATAATGTTCACAAATGGGTGAGTAATGTATGGATCTTGGTGTAAAATATCTCAGATCTGGACTTATTTTAAGTTGTATTTTAATATTGACAAATGGATGAATAATATGCAAATCCTGTGTGAAATTTCAAACACCTGGTCTTTTCTTAGGTGATTTTTCAGTTTCTACATCTTAGTGAGTAATACATAGATCCAGGTGTAGAATACCACAAACCTGGATTACTTAAGTGATTCTTTAGTATCTACAAATGAGTGAATTATATGGAGGTCTTGGTATAGAATATCACAAACCTGGGCGTTTCCTAAATGAATTTTATTATTGCTGACCTTGGACACACAGAGTCCTCAGACAATAAGGCAGATGAATGTGCCTAAGGGCTTATTTAAGGGCTACATTAGGAGAAGGAATAACTAGCGAAAATAGGATAAAGCTGCCAGATATATTGCCACAACATACTATCACTGGGAGAACCCTGTTAGAATTAACAAAGTACATATATTGCCATTGACAGAAGCATCAGGATTGGTATATTAATGACATCCATTGATAACAAGCATTGGCAAAGCCTATACATCTAGCTTGCATTTGAGTCCTAACTAAAAAAATAAAAGCAGCCTACTGCTGTGAAAAAAAGAAAAAAACTATTGTTTTCTGTATACTGTGCAACTATTAAATAAAAATGTAATGTGTGATCATTTAGAGTAGTTTTGAGATTTAAAATAGTCTCTCATGATCTGTAACGGAGGCACCCCATAGGATGTGAAATAATACACCAAACAACCAATAGCTTGAAGTTAGGAACTACTTCTCTGGGCGTAGCCAAAGCCTACTGCCTGTATATTTTAAAGAATTGTTAGCAATTGGATGCGCTAAGAACTGTGCCGCCAAGCCGGACTGAAAATAACATCTACCATGATGTCATTGTCCCTTAGCCAGTCAAAATCTTTAATAACAAATGCAGTGTTGGTTTGGCCTTTCGGGCAGTTTGGCAGTATGGCAAAATGGGCCAGTTTGAAAGGGACAATGTATAGGCTGGTGTTTTTGGTCCTCTCACAGCCCAAAGAATGAAAGAAAAAAAATGTCCACACCCTACCCTTTCAAGCTGAATCATCTGGAAGTGCCAGACATCCAGTCTGCCTGAAGTGCCAATCCAACACTAAACAAAGATTCTCTAGAATATATCACAGCAAGTTTATTGCCGGACGCTTAAAAAGTGAACAGATGCTTTATTTCGAAGAGGTCTTTTAAAAAAATAAATAAAAATAAAATAATAATAATTGTATGCAAAAACGTCAACAGATCCCTAAGAATGAGATATTTCAATTATCTAATCCACATGCTCATATATTAAACATTTATTGGACGTGAGCATTTTTTTCTTTCGCTTGTAATCGACTTCCTGCGCCAATCTTTTCTCCGTTGTTCTCTGTTTACAAGAGCTGCAAGTCGATATTGTAAAACGAAACAATCTGTAACCATAGCGCAGAGAGAGAACAAGCCGACTCCACATAAAGAAAATCCAATGATGCATAAAATGAAATGGGTAAACTCAGTGAACGTGTCTGAACGGGAAAATGCAAACCTTCCATTATCTGGCTGGCCTTCTGAGTCCTATTATGATAAGAAAAGCAGCAGAAACAACCTCCTTCGCGATTCATAACTTCGATGCAAACTGATGGTGGGTAATCATGGGGACTGGAGTCTGTACATATACTGGTAATACGTGCACAATATTCCTGCTGCGATGTAGTGTCCGCCACATTTTGCACACATTTTGAGGACATTAACACGGCGAGGAGCCACTGCTTCATTTGTGCAGGTGGTGGGCACCGGCACACAGTTCTTGGGCCTTTGACCTCTAATTCTACGTCAGACTGACTCAAAGCAAAGACGAGAAAGGCAGAAAGAGAAGAAATAATGAGAAAGAAAGAAAACCAGCTGTAAAAGGAGTGTTTCCGGGTTCGAAAAAAACCCTATAGGAGCCGCATACATAAACAGGACATGAAGCGTGGTGGTAGTAACAGACATGAAACAGAGTTAAGACTAGGCAGCCCTAGTGGTGCGTAATCCTTCCGCTGCCCGCTTTTTTAAACAAATGAAACACTGGGTGGAGTCTAGAACAGATATCTAAACAGAGATACAATTAGGTACAGTGAGTATACAAACGCAAACACCTTTGTTTGGTAAATTAGGGCCATATGTATGAACACATTTTCCCATAGACACAGAATGGGCAAAACTGCTTGCTACATCTGGCTCTTAGTCACACTGCGCCAACATCTCATGAATGTGGTGAACCAGAGAGTCATGGGAGGAAGAGGGGTCACTGGGTTAGTGTGGGACAAGAGATAGGATGTAAAAGAAAGAGGGTATCACACCTTTGTGGTGGAGACATTCTTCAAGCCTGTGTCATGCTTGATTAAATTATGGACTGGATACAAATAATATTTGTTGTACCCTAATTTGTGAAAAGCTAGGATGTTGGAAGCTTATAGCCATGTCTTGCTTACTGCTCATGATGGGAAAACGCCAGCCAGATGAATTCTAACATTCTTTTCGTCTTTTATTCTGGTTTTGGGTAGAAAGTATTAACTGAATGAGGTCAGAGGGTGTGAGGGAAATGTAATGGCACCAGTTTAAAATTGAGCTGTCCTTGTGTTAATGACCTGACAATTTGAGCTGGTACATTTGATCATTTGTTAGGCAGGATAATCAACAGTAATATACAAAATAATTCCATCTAAATTAAATAAGCAATTCCAAGCTACATAACCAAAATATATGTAGATAGCAACCTCAACTTTATTGTAATTCAAATTAAAAAAACAATTACATAAATATTTTGTCAAGATAGTAAGAGTAAAATCCATAAGCAAGACAAGTTGTCATCCTGGGATGACTGCCATGTAAAGTAAACAGAGAGTGGAAGTACATATGAATTTCCTAAGCTTATTCAGGAATCACTTTAAAACCTTTTTGCAGTTTTTATAGCACTAACCTGGTCCAAGGACATTAGGACGTGTTACAACAGAGTACATTGCACATTATTTTCCAGGCATATGGAGATGAAGTGATTTGAATAGAATCAGAGGATGCTGACCAAATGCCAGGATTTGAAGTTGCTCCCAAAGTTCCTAGGGCACCAGTTCTAGCCAATAGGCCACGTCTTCCTAACTGAGGTCACAAACGACAAATACAAACAAGAAAGAGTATAATTTCTTGTTCAAGGTAATTTAGAGGACTTCAATCCAGACCTAAATTCAAAAAATGGGAACCAGCAAAAGCTGTAAATGAATGAATTTATTTAGAGGCGACTATGACAAAATAACATGTAAATAGGAATAGAACATGGCTCACGACTATCCCCACTCTACATAGGCTCTTTCCAATTATAAACAGCTCCCCAACCTGCCATCCACTAACAGAATTTGGTTTGTCTTTTACCAACCACTGAATTGAAAATTATTGGATCAAATAGTGCTTACCAATGTTCTTTGGTTTGTAACTTTGTCAAAGATAAAAATAAAAATTTGGACACTAGTTTGCTAACAACCATCACCTTCTTTCGATTCGCCTTGAGAAAGTCCACTGTTGGATGAAACACCTGCCGGATGAATGATAGCGTGAGAACAATTACAGAAACTATACTCACCACGTCTTTTGTGTTCTGGATTACTTGTTTGAAGAGAGAAAATAAGCTCTATTGTATGTTAAATGCCAGCAAAAATACTTAATTAGCCATTACACTACATGTTTCTATACATGCAAGAGTGCTCCAATATACATTTGACCAGATTCAAGTTTAAGCTGGAGCATAAAAATGTCTACAGATAATAGAGATTTTTGAATGACTATTTGCATCTCTCTGTTGCTGCACGACATTTTTTATCTTTATCATTGACAGAGTTGCAATGTGAAAATTACTTGTTTGAAGAGGAGAAAATAAGAACTATTGTATGTGGACTGCCGGGGAAAATACTTCATGAGCCATTACACTACGCTTCTATTTCTGCAAGAGTTCTCCAACATGAATATGTTTGATTGGATTTAGCAGGGGATGTCATAGATGTTGTGGTACCCTGCTTAGTGACATTGTGGCAATGGATGTCTAATATTGTGTGAGCACCAATACTTGATCAAAGAGGACTATATTTTACACCTGGGGATGTGAAACTGTAATACCATATTTGCTGAGCTTTTTTGTATTACTGAATCTGGTCTTTGACTGGACATAGGATGGAGGGAGACTGAATACTGCACAAAATGCAAAACCTTGCAAAATCAAAACAGCAATACATATTTTTAAGATTAGTCACAGAATCAAATTATTCGGATGCCAAAATCTTCTCTGACCAAAGATGTCTTCTCAGTACACACAGTGACCGTAAAGCTATTAAAATGCATAGCAGTTCTTTTCATGGAATATTTACGTGAAGTACAATAGGAAGAATTGCCTTGTCGATAAATCAAGTGCTGAGGTCTCTTTGTGGTACTAAGGGCATAATTTATTAGGAAATGGTGTAGTACGATAAAGCTAGCAATAGTTCTGCTATGAGCTGCGTCATTTCCTTAACGCAGGAATATGCCCTATTTTCAAGAATACAGCACATCCCTTTGTTTACCCCTGCCCTGGCCCTAAATCAACTGCCTAGCGCCTGCACAAGCACCCTTATGCCATGGTGCAAGGATGCCTGCATTGCGGGGTGATTGTTAATGAGCAGGAAGGGTCACCTTCCTGCACATCAACAGTCCTTATTGGCAATTTGCTCCTTCTATTTCTGCTGGAGAATGCAGCACACACAGAAAGAGCACAAAACAAGAAATAAAAGTATTTCTCCTCTTAGCGCCACTCTAACACTATCCATCAGGAGGTGTTAGTTTATTGGTGTGTCCTCAGATATGTGATTTCTCGTAAATCTGGGGAAGTGTCAAAAAGCAATGGGTGTTGTGTGGGTATGCTCACAGCAACACCCCTTGCGTGCCACTTTGCTGCAGAAAACTGTGTGGGTGCAGCCCATATTTAGAAGGTGGCGTTAAAACACAAAAAGTGGCTGAACACCGCCTTGTAAATATGGGGCACGCTCCCGTGGCGCAAGGGCTTTGTAAATGAGGCCCTAAGTTGCACTGTAGAAAGGAGTCCAGAGGATCCTTAATGATAGGGGGAGGTGAAAAAAATTCACAAAATGGGTAATATATGGCCTTAGGTGTACCAGAGAAACAGGTTAATTTCAGTTGTTTCATGCAGATGGTGTGGTTCTCCATGGCAAGAAATAGTTTGGCCAGTGAACACCACAAGCAACAATTCAGCTGCACATGAACTGGACAGCTTGCGAATTGTGGACAGTTCTTTGGTTTCCTCCTGCCTTATTTTAATCTGTGGCAGGCTATGGCATAGCTGCAAAATTTTGTGGATTTGTGTGGCGATCTGCTTGCACTATCCTTGGAATAAAAATAAAACTTTCCAACCTTATTAATGAGAAGATTGCAGCTGGATCATGTCTTCCCCGAAGGATCTTAAAATATATTTTCTGCCACATAAAAAACTCAGCCATCATGGCTCTATATGTCATAACAGCAAATTGACAACACAAATATAATCTCACTGTTTGGTAGTGCAAGGTCCAATGTGACTGCAATGATATAAGACTTTCAGAGGTACTGATCTGACGTGATTCATCTCACAATCAATCAATCAATCAAGTAATTTTTTAAGCGCACTACTCACCTGGTAGCGTCTCAAGGCGCTGAGGGGGATAGTGGCCAGTTACTGCTTGAAAAGCCATGTTTTTAGGTGCTTTCTGAAAGTTAGTAGGTCTTGGGTCTTGCATAGGATGGTGGGGAGGGAGTTCCAGGTCATAGCGGCGAGGTGGGAGAAGGATCTGCTGCTGGAGGTGGTGCGTTGGATGAGGGGGACTCTGGCGAGGGTGAGGTCGGTGGAGCGGAGTTGGCGAGTAGGTATGTGGAAGTTTACTCGTTCGCTGAGGTAGGCCGGTCCGTTGTCGTGGAGGGCCTTGTGAGCGTGGACGAGGACTTTGAAAATGATCCTTTTGTTGATGGGTAACCAGTGCAGGGATCTGAGGTGGGTGGATATGTGTTTGAGGCGAGGGAGGTTGAGGATGAGTCGTGCGGCTGCGTTCTGGATTCGCTGGAGTTTTCTTTGAAGTTTTGCTGTGGTCCCAGCATAGAGGGCATTGCCGGGGTCCAGTCTGCTGCTGATGAGGGCGTGGGTGACTGTTCTCCTTGTTTCTAGGAGTATCCATTTGAAAGTCTTGCGTAGCATGCAAAGGGTGTTGAAAAAGGAGGATGATATGGCGTTGATTAGCTGGGTCATGGGGAGGGTTAAGTCCAGTATGATGCCAAGGTTGCGTGCGTGGGTGGTGGGTGCTGGGGGTGGTCCGAGGGTGGTGGGAGCCACCAGGAGTCGCTTCATGCTGTCTTGTTGGGGCCGAAGATGATGATCTCTGTTTTGTTTGAGTTCAATTTGAGGTGGCTTGTTGTCATCCATTTGGCGGTGTCGAGGAGTCCAGCGTGCAGGTTAATCTTGGCGGTGGCTGGGTTCCTGGTGAGGGATATGATGAGCTGGGTGTCGTCAGAGTAAGAAATGATGGTGATTGGGTCGGAGGATGTTGGCGAGAGGAGCCATGTAGATGTTGAAGAGGGTGGGGCTTGGGGGACCCCACAGATGATCTTGGTGGCTGTAGACCAGAAGGGAGGGAGGCAAACTATTTGGGTTCTTTCGGAGAGGAAGGAGGTGAGCCAGTCCAGGGCCTTGTGGTGAATTCTGGCGTCGAACAGGCGTGCGCAAAGGGTTTTGTAGCATACGGTGTCAAAAGCTGCAGAGAGGTCTAGGAGGATGAGGGCGACGGTCTCACCCTTGTCCACTCTGGTCCTGGTGTCGTCTGTGCAGGTGACAGGGGCGGTCTCAGTACTGTGGTTCTTGCGGAATCCAGATTGGAAGGTGTTGAGTATGTTGTTTTCTTCAAGGAAGTGAGATAGTTGTGCGTTGACTATCTTCTCGGCGACCTTTGCGGGGAAGGGGAGAAGAGAAATGGGACGGTAGTTTGTGAGGTCTTCTGGGTCTGCTTTGGGTTTTTTGAGAAGAGCGTTTTGCCAGTCCTGCAGCAGCATGAGCCGATGGATTTGATCAGGACTAATGCCTATCCATGCCAACATATGCTTTGCTCATCAACATATTAGCCCTAGTAGGCCATCCTAAAACTTTCATAAATCTACTTTTGCATATTGACTGCCGGCTGTCAAATAATCCTTCTTAGCCCAGCGCCGTTTCTCTGAGCTAACGTCTTGAAGATGCAAAATCTCTCCTCATAACAAAGTGATCACAGTAAATCTGAATTTAGTATTCTACTTACTTCATTCTTTGATTCAAACTGGAAACTTCTAATTTATTTTTGGAGGGTTTCTGGGTACAGGGGATCTTCCATTAAGACACATCCCTGCACCTTAATAATCCCCTTACGGTCCCTAAACGCTGCCCTTAGCTGAACCCTAACAGCTGTTTACTACCCTTAAACACTGCCCATTCATGATCCCTATAAAACTCTTACTACCAAAAAACTATTCATCACTGAACCCTGAAACACAATTTCACCACAAAAGACCTATCCCTGAAACCTAAAAACTCTTCTTACCACCCCAAAAAAAAACAGTCCATGACCCCTACAAAGTATCCAATGCTAAAAACTCCTTACCAGCACAAACATTACCCAATCATAAACCCTAAAAACTCAACACATTTGACTACTACCCATTCCTGAAACCCGAAAACTCCTTATGACTGCTAAGACCTATCCCTGAACCCTAAAAATTCCTTACCGCCTCAAAAGCACCCAAAGTTCTCACTTACCTTATTTTTTAAACACAAATGGGACATTTAAACTTCTCTCTCTCTTACTTTCTCTCTCTCGTGCTCTCTCTTTCTCTCTCTCTCGTTTTATATATATATTTATATTGATATATTCCTTGAAAAAATAAAGGTTACAGGGGACGTAAAAGTTAGTTTCTGAATTTCCTCACACAAAACCGTAGAAATGCAGCAGTTATAGTTGATAGAGTTCTTTCAAGTAACTATAGCTTGCACCCTAAAGTAACTTTAACCCGCACCCTTGCCATACACTGCCTGTAATTACCCCAGATATTACGGCACTCATGGCAAGTTCAATAACGTCCTCAAAAATATAAATCAAAATGGCGGGGGCGCGAGATATAGTTACCTTAGGGTCCGAGTTATAATTACTTGAAATAACTCTGACTATAACTGCTGTATTTCCATGGTTTTGTATGTGTAAAATGAGACTCTAACGTCCCTGTAACCTTTTGTTTTTTTTCAGGGGATTTCTATGGTTTTTTAAGATAAAGTAATTGTAATTGCCTTGCAGCCAAGCCGTTGTAACCACCCAACCACCCTCCTTTGGCCGTGCGCAGCGCAGGTTGGCCACAGGGACTGTCTCTGTCAGTGGATTGGTGAGTGGGTGCGTGAGTGTTTGAGTGAGTCTGTAAATGGGTGTGTGAGTCTGAGTGGGTGCATGAGTGTCTGAGTGGGTGTGTGAGTGGGCGCATGAGTCTCTGAGCACATGTATGAGTGAATGAATAAGTGTATGAATGAGTCTGTGGTTTTTCTGTCAAATATTTTTCATATTTGTGAATACTTTGCGAATAAATCATGAACATTTGTGAAAATTAATGAATTTTTGTGAATATCTCACATGGCGTCACAAAAGTATTTTCAACCCATATTTTGCCCCTATAACACGCCTAAATCACACCCCTGGGTTTAGGGTACATTCATCCTTATCTCTTATGGCTCTTCAATTAGGATTTTCACCCTCGGAATCTGTCCAGTGAAATAGAATGGTGGCCACAACTTTCTAGTCAGGTTGCGGTCCGCCAACTACAGTTAGTGTTTTGTCACACGTATTTGTGAGAATTTGTGAATATTTGCAAATTATTGAAGAGCCCAGAATACAAATTTGGATTTTCTTTAATTTCCCGTAACCTACTGAACGGATTTACACCAAATAAGCGAAAGCATAACCTGCGTACTGCAATCTAACTTTCTGCCAAATTTGGTGTAATTCTGTCCAGTGGTTTGGGCTGTAGTTTTGTCTAAAGGTCCTATGGGAATCAACATGGGAAATACAACTTTTTTTTACCCCCTTTTTTCTTGGCCCCCTCTTGACGGATCATCCCAAAATTTTCCGTGCATAACAGAAATCACTGGGGAACTTTTTTTGGGAGAATTTTGTGAAGATTTGTCAAACGGCATCGAAGATGTAGTCAAGTCAAAAAATGCTTTTTCTATGGAAACTTGGTACTACTTATAACTACCTAGTGGTGACTGCTACCTGCTACTAAAATATCATATGATTCATTGTCTCAGTATAATGTGTGTATTGTAAAATGCTCTAAAACCCTGCACTGGTATGAGTAGTGCTATAACATATTAAATGCATGAGAGAGGGGCTATGGAGAGATAAGGGAAACTGTTGGAGGGTAGTATTGAGGCAATCCGTGGAGAAGGAGGTCACTGGGAACAAAATTTGGCCCTCTCCATCTATTGCTGCCTCGACCTCTGAACTGGTGCCGTTCGCTCCTATGCCACCCATTCCTTCATTTCTGATCGTTGCCCAAAGGTGGCAACTCAGATTTCTCTTCTATAACCCTACTTTTCTTTATCTTTTTGCTTTGACTGTTTCTGTGTTATTCTGTCATTCAGAACATCTCCTGATTCTAGAGCACCCTGTCCAAATAAATAGCCATCCCAATGAGCGACACACATCTAGGGTACAGCAGACAGACCATCTTATCAAAAATGCCTTTTAACCAGCTTGTTGCCAACAAGAGACATTTACATCACTTGAACCATTTGCTTTATGCTACACTACATATGCCTCGGTTTGACCTTACAACTCTATGCCAAACATTCCTCTGCATCCTCTAAGTACTTAGGATGAATACAAGAAGAAACCAGTTCTGAGCCATACACAACATGGGATAGGATACCTACTGGACACCAAGGCATCACAGCAGCAGGGGCAACAAGCTAGAAGAATTATAAGAAATAAAATGAAGTGATCTAACGAGCAGTCTTGTTGCCTGTAGGTGGGCAGCTGCTTGGCATCGAATAGACTGCTTGCTCCATTAGAGTCCGATACCTGGGTGAGCTTGCCACTCCTTCAAAGGCATCAAGGATGCACTTAGACAGCCATGCTTCAAACATGTAGACTTTTCTGCTAATGCATTAGAAACGGTACAATGTCAGTCGGTTGCTACTTTCAGGTTGTCAGCTTTTTGTAACATCTGGGAAGAAGATGTTTTAGCGGCATCCAGATAAAAACAGACATGAAGTGTCAGAGCGCTAGGAAAACCCGTCTGAAATGTTGAGCGTAATCGTCAACATGACAGCTGCGCACACTAGTCTGCGGCTAAACTATATTTCATACAAAAAACAGAAGAGCAGCTGCTGTTGCAAGAGTTACTTTTTTACTGACTTTCTTGCATAATGACCTGGTGAATAATGACCACGATGACCTGGTGAAGTGATGTTCACAAAGGCCAAATCCAACAAAACTGCAGCTTTTTGTTATAACAACCGATGGCTTGCAACACTTGTTTTTGGTCACAATTTACAAGTATAACGATTTCTTGCAATGGTCATTGACCAAGCAGACAATGAACTCTATGAGGAATGTTGCATATTCAGTTTTCAAATTTTCATGCAGAGAATTCATGTGGTTGAAACGTATGTATTTCCCACTGGCAGATAGGTTTTGAATATCAAAAGCTTAAATGTTTATAAGTATGGTTGTCTTTACATTCACAAATAAATAAACTTGGATTGTACCTTTGCCATACCTGGCACTAAGCTTACTCACTCTCATTTCAAATGTTAGGAAGGCAGCGACAAGAACAGAAAATAAACAGAGTTTATGGGGCGATTTCCTCTAGTTGACTTCCCCCAGCCTCTCTGATGAAAAAAGAAGGTTTCAAACTCGTGATTCCACAATAGTACATCCATTTTGGTGAATCAACATCCATGAATTGGACCAAATACCTGATTACAATGGTCTATAAAAGAATATGCTACCAGGTGTGATCTGTGCTGTTTGGCTTGCGAAACAACAGGAATGAAAAGTAGTGTGTCTGCGGGAAAAGCCGAACACCCATAAACGTGTGTTAAATATGTTCATCTGCATTGTGCGAGACCATGCTTGCTGCTGGTTATTTGCAAGAAAATTAACCACAGTAATATTACACTAAACAAATATCAGAGCAAAACTATCAAGAACAAAAATAACATGAGGTGAATAATAAGTAAATACATTTACTTTTCTTAATTCTTCAGCTACGTGCCGTGAAAAGTGATATGATCAAGGTACATATAGGGTGAATTAAACTTAGTAAATCTATACTTAACCTTATATACTCAGTTACATGTTTTCATTGTCAATATTTCTGCTGTGATTTTTATAGTACGATATTCCTCCATTTTTGCTTGATGAATGATTTTTAGCCCCATTTCTGTTCCGTCATTAACTTTCCATTGTACTCTCATCATCCGATTCCAGCCGACTACATGGTTTAGGAAGAGGTAGGGAGTTGGGAGCAAGAATAATCCTCTGGAAAAGAAGGCTTCTGAATCTATATCAAGGTGATCATTTCTGAAGAGTAATTGATGAAGGTGTTACAGTTGTATTTGTGAGGACCCACTCGGCTTCCCTCCACACCTTAAGAACCATGCTCTGTCTTCTGCTCAGATGTTTCCCTAGGATTATGGATGTCAGGAGCAGTGATGGTGAGCTTTCAGGTCGTTAAAAGTCCCTCGTGAAACGAGACCCATGCTGGTGAGAACAACGGTGAACACCTGGCTTGACTATGGAAATGTTTGTTTCCTGGGCATTCTAAGACTGACATCAACCGGGTGCAAACAGAGCAAAATATAGTCTTAGTTCGATCATATCTGAGTCAAGAGATATTCCAGATGGCTCAAGATTTTGCTTCACGTTGTGTGACAGGGTCATACATTATTTCTATTTCTTTAATACTCTGGATGCTATGGGAGAATTGCACAAAGATGCTCTTGGATCCTTTGTGTAGAATGAACACACTTTGTATTATCAAGAATATCTGGGGTTTTTCCATTTTGAACTGCTACTGACCTACACAAAGGTTGTTAATTCCAATATTTGGCAGACATACACCTAGATGCGACAAATGCAAAAAGAAAAGATGAAGGCCGTAATTTGGAACAAATCAAACATTCACCGCCAGTCACAGACCTGGGTTTAACCCATCAGTTTTATACTGTGCCATTCCAGTTTGGACCCTGCCATATGCAAATCAGTCTTCATCATGTTCCCTATGGGAACAGTCCATCCTGAACTGCCAGGGCAGGCCCACCCTGGACCAGAAACAAGCATCCTGGGACGGTTTTCGGGGTATTACCCCTCCTCAGCCAGGCTAGCTTGAATCTGGTGCCATAGCAAGTAGGGGATCCACGTCTGGGCATACCCTTCCCACTTAGGACAACAAATGCAAAAAGAACAAATAATGGATGGAATGTGGAACAAATTAAACATTCACTCACTCATATGCAGTGGGACTGTTGCAAGGAATCCTCAGGTCGGATTCATTCTTGTGGTTTATACCAACTTTCACAATATGTGAATGGCCGGTCAGACAAAGAGAGGTATTATGTATTCACTTACACAAGTAAAATGTAATTACTCCTAGTCGCAAATCTAGTAGTAAAATTATGTGCTAGTTTTAACAAAGTGCAAAGGTGAGTTACCATATCTACATTTATACAGTGTTTTCAACCCAAAGAGTCTTTACTGAAGTGAAGTATGGTGGGTACAACCAGCTTAGCTACAAACTAATGTTCTTTATATAACAGCTGAACCTAGCTGATGCTACAGCACATCCAAATAACATTATTGCAACTACAGTAAGAGCGTCATTTCAACTGTAAAAGTGCCAAACATTCACCATTGAACTGGCATTTGGGATCTATCTCATTGTTTGAATCTGTTTTTGAAGGAGCTCTAGGCCTGAACTATTTTATGAAAGTTTTTCTTATTTTCCTGTTACCAGTGAATTACCTCTGGTGTTAGATTGAGTAGATGTGACTTCACTGAGTGTATTAACACATTTTTCTCAATATATCTTTTTGGAAATCAGGCAAATGTAGAAGGATTCATTCTAATTATTTTTAGCTTTGTGAACCAAAGACTTTTTTAAAGCTGTTTTTATTGATTTTTTTTGTACCAAAATACTGAAAATGATAGAAAATCAAGCATTTTTCAACAATGTTATTCAGCACTAGCATTTTCCATATCCCTAAACATTATTACAGCACGAGCATGTTAGCATTACAACAATGTTCATCAGCAATATTACTTTTAAAAGTACACAAGTCCACACCTTTTCCTATATGAAGATGGGGAAGGCAAATACATTTTATATGGAACAGTCGGGTGTAGACACATTAGCATGTAGTGGTGAAGGTGTCTAGTCGGTAGGTGACACAGCCTGTGAAACAAGTGGGTTCTTTAAGAGGTACTCTCACAGGGGTTGCCATATATCTTTAGTTCTCTATGTGGTGGGTTGCAGAGTGGCATAGACTTCGCTCATGGTGTCACAGTAAATCAAACTGTTTATCCAAACCTTTATTGTAGGTCCTCTGCTGCTCCCCCAGCAGGAAGCCAATTCTTGTTTGGCCAGTAATAATTCAATTGGCGTTTATCCACTGTGTGAGAAACTAGCCTCTTTCTAGCCTTGTTACCCCCACTTTTGGCCTGTTTGTGAGTGTATGTCAGGGTGTTTTCACTGTCTCACTGGGATCCTGCTAGTCAGGGCCCAGTGCTCATAGTGAAAACCCTATGTTTTCAGTATGTTTGTTATGTGTCACTGGGAGCCTGCTAGTCAGGACCCCAGTGCTCATAAGTTTGTGGCCTATATGTATGTGTTCCCTGTGTGGTGCCTAACTGTCTCACTGAGGCTCTGCTAACCAGAACCTCAGTGGTTATGCTCTCTCATTTCTTTCAAATTGTCACTAACAGGCTAGTGACCAATTTTACCAATTTACATTGGCTTACTGGAACACCCTTATAATTCCCTAGTATATGGTACTGAGGTACCCAGGGTATTGGGGTTCCAGGAGATCCCTATGGGCTGCAGCATTTCTTTTGCCACCCATAGGGAGCTCTGACAAATACTACACAGGCCAGCCACTGCAGCCTGAGTGAAATAATGCACACGTTATTTCACAGCCATTTTACACTGCACTTAAGTAACTTATAAGTCACCTATATGTCTAACCTTTACCTAGTAAAGGTTAGGTGCAAAGTTACTTAGTGTGTGGGCACCCTGGCACTAGCCAAGGTGCCCCCACATTGTTCAGGGCAAATTCCCCGACTTTGTGAGTGCTGGAGACACCATTACATGCGTGCACTACACATAGGTCACTACCTATATGTAGCTTCACAATGGTAACTCCGAATATGGCCATGTAACATGTCTATGATCATGGAATTGCCCCCTCTATGCCATCCTGGCATAGTTGGCACAATCCCATGATCCCAGTGGTCTGTAGCACAGACCCTGGTACTGCCAAACTGCCTTTCCTGGGGTTTCACTGCAGCCGCTGCTGCTGCCAACCCCTCAGACAGGTTTCTGCCCCCCTGGGGTCAAGCCAGGCTTGTCCCAGGATGGCAGAACAAAGGACTTCCTCTGAGAGAGGGTGTTACACCCTCTCCCTTTGGAAAATGGTGTGAAGGCAGGGGAGGAGTAGCCTCCCCCAGCCTCTGGAAATGCTTTCATGGGCACTTTTGGTGCCCATTTCTGCATAAGCCAGTCTACACCGGTTCAGGGACCCCTTAGCCCTGCTCTGGCGCGAAACTGGACAAAGGAAAGGGGAGTGACCACTCCCCTGACCTGCACCTCCCCTGGGAGGTGTCCAGAGCTCCTCCAGTGTGCTCCAGACCTCTGCCATCTTGGAAACAGAGATGCTGCTGGCACACTGGACTGCTCTGAGTGGCCAGTGCCACCAGGTGATGTCAGAGACTCCTTCTGATAGGCTCCTTCAGGTGTTGCTAGCCTATCCTCTCTCCTAGGTAGCCAAACCCTCTTTTCTGGCCATTTAGGATCTCTGTCTCTGGGGAAACTTTAGATAACGAGTGCAAGAGCTCATCCGAGTTCCTCTGCATCTCTCTCTTCACCTTCTGCCAAGGAATCGACTGCTGACCGCGCTGGAAGCCTGCAAAACTGCAACATAGTAGCAAAGACGACTACTGCAACTCTGTAACGCTGATCCTGCCGCCTTCTCGACTGTTTTCCGGGTGGTGCGTGCTGTGGGGGTAGTCTGCCTCCTCTCTGCACTAGAAGCTCCGAAGAAATCTCCCGTGGGTCGACGGAATCTTCCCCCTGCAACCGCAGGCACCAAAAAGCTGCATTACCGGTCCCTTGGGTCTCCTCTCAGCACGACGAGCGAGGTCCCTCGAATCCAGCAACTCTGTCCAAGTGACTCCCACAGTCCAGTGACTCTGCAGTCCAAGTTTGGTGGAGGTAAGTCCTTGCCTCCCCACGCCAGACTGCATTGCTGGGAACCGTGACTTTTGCAGCTACTCCGGCCTCCGTGCACTTCCGGCGGAAATCCTTTGTGCACAGTCCAGCCTGGGTCCACGGCACTCTAACCTGCATTGCACGACCTCCTAAGTTGTTCTCCGGCGACGTGGGACTTCTTTGTGCGACTTTGGGTGAGCACCATTTCACGCATCCTCGTAGTGCCTGTTTCTGGCACTTCTCTGGGTGCTACCTGCTGCTAAGAGGGCTCCTTGTCTTGCTCGACGTCCCCTCTACCTCCTGGTCCAATTTGTGACCTCCTGGTCTCTCCTGGGCCACAGCAGCATCCAAAAACGCTAACCGCACGATTTGCAGCTAGCAAGGCTTGTTGGCGTTATTTCGGCGGGAAAACACTTCTGCACGACTCTCCATGGCAAGAGGGATCCTTCCACCAAAGGGGAAGTCTCTAGCCCTTTTCGTTCCTGCAGAAACCTCAGCTTCTTCTGTCCAGTAGAAGCTTCTTTGCACCCACAGCTGGCATTTCCTGGGCATCTGCCCATCTCCGACTTGCTTGTGACTTTTGGACTTGGTCCCCTTGTTCCACAGGTACCCTCGACTGGAAATCCATCGTTGTTGCATTGCTGGTTAGTGTCTTTCCTGCAGAATTCCCCTTTCGCGACTTCTATGTCCTTTGGGGAACTTTAGTGCACTTTGCACTCACTTTTCAGGGTCTTGGGGTGGGCTATTTTTCTAACCCTCACTATTTTCTAATAGTCCCAGCGACCCTCTACAAGGTCACATAGGTTTGGGGTCCATTCGTGGTTCACATTCCACTTTTGGAGTATATGGTTTGTGTTGCCCCTATCCCTATGTGTCCCCATTGCATCCTATTGTAACTATACATTGTTTGCACTGTTTTCTAAGACTATACTGCATATTTTTGGTATTGTGTACATATATCTTGTGCATATTTCCTATCCTCTCACTGAGGGTACACTCTAAGATACTTTGGCATATTGTCATAAACATAAAGTACCTTTATTTTTAGTATAACTGTGTATTGTGTTTTCTTATGATATTGTGCATATGACACTAAGTGGTACTGTAGTAGCTTCACACGTCTCCTAGTTCAGCCTAAGCTGCTCTGCTAAGCTACCATTATCTATCAGCCTAAGCTGCTAGACACCCTATACACTAATAAGGGATAACTGGGCCTGGTGCAAGGTGCAAGTACCCCTTGGTACTCACTACAAGCCAGTCCAGCCTCCTACATTGGTTGTGCAGCGGTGGGATAAGTGCTTTGAGACTACTTACCACTCTTGTCATTGTACTTTTCATAAGAGAAAAATATACAAAACAAGTTCAGTGTGTGTACACATAGCTAAAAAGTTTTGCATTTCCTCTTTTCACTCTTTTCTAAGTGCTGAAAAGTACTTCTAAACTTTCAAAAAAGTTCTAAAAAGTTAAAAAAGTTTTTTTTTCTCTGTCTTTCTAAAAGCTCTGACAAACTTTTTTCTATTTTTCTATCACTTTAACTCTCTCTAAAAATGTCTGGCACAGGCCAAAATGTTGATCTGTCCAAACTTGCATATGATCACCTTAGCTGGAAAGGAGCAAGGAGTCTCTGCATAGAGAGAGGTTTGAGTGTAGGGAAGAATCCTTCCTTGGAATTGTTACTTAACATGCTTAGAGAACAAGATAAGGCTAAAAGTGCCCCATCTGTTGAAAAAGTAGCTAATGGTTCCCAATCTGATCCAGGGACTCCCCCAGGAAAAGATTCAGGAAAGAAACTTCCAAGCCTGCCCATTACTAGACAGTCTAGCATAATTGGTACTGATGTTGAGTCACACCATACAGATAGTGTTGTCTCACATCATAGCAAGAGCATTCATTCTCATTACAGTAGAAATGATGTTTCTGTTAGCCAAGCTGTTAGGGTGCCCTCTGTAAGGGACAGGTCTCCTTCTGTCCATTCTCATCATACTTCTGTTTCAAGACATGTCCCTCCCACCCACCCTGATGACAGATTGTTAGAAAGGGAGCTCAATAGATTGAGAGTGGAACAAACCAGACTGAAGCTCAAGAAGCAACAGCTGGATTTGGATAGACAGACTTTAGAAGTAGAGAAGGAGAGACAGAAACTGGGTTTAGAAACCCATGGTGGCAGCAGCAGTATTCCCCATAGTCATCCTGCAAAAGAGCATGATTCCAGGAATCTGCACAAGATAGTTCCCCCTTATAAGGAGGGGGATGACATTAACAAGTGGTATGCTGCACTTGAGAAGGCCTGTGCTGTACAGGATGTCCCTCAAATGCAGTGGGCTGCTATCCTATGGCTATCATTTAGTGGAAAAGGTAGGGATATGCTCCTTACTGTGAAAGAAAATGAAGCTAATGATTACAAAGTTCTTAAGAATGCACTCCTGGATGGTTATGGCTTAACCACTGAACAATACAGGATAAAGTTCAGAGAGACCAAAAAGGAGTCTTCACAAGACTGGGTTGATTTCATTGACCATTCAGTGAAGGCCTTGGAGGGGTGGTTACATGGCAGTAAAGTTACTGATTATGACAGCCTGTATAACTTGATCCTGAGAGAGCATATTCTTAATAATTGTGTGTCTGATTTGTTGCACCAGTACTTGGTGGACTCTGATCTGACCTCTCCCCAAGAATTGGGAAAGAAGGCAGACAAATGGGTCAGAACAAGGGTGAACAGAAAAGTTCATACAGGGGGTGACAAAGAGAACAACAAGAAGAAAGATGGTGGAAAATCTCAAGATAAGCATGGGGATAAGGGTAAAACCAAAGATCCCACTTCAAATCTTAAACAGTCTTCAGGGGGTGGGGATAAAACTAATTCTTCCTCTTCTTCTCAACCTACACAATTTAAAAAGCCTTGGTGCTTTGTGTGTAAAAACAGAGGCCATAGGCCAGGGGATAAGTCCTGTCCAGGTAAACCCCCTGAGCCTACCACCACTAATACGCTCTAGTGCCCCTAGCAGTAGTGGTACTAGTGGTGGGACTGCTGGCAACAGTCAAGTTAAGGGTGTAGTTGGGTTCACTTATGGGTCCATATTAGAAACTGGGGTAGTCACTCCCAAGACAGTTTCTGTCACACCTAGTGGTATTGGCCTTGCCACACTGGCTGCTTGTCCCCTTACAATGGATAAGTACAGGCAGACAGTTTCAATAAATGGTGTTGAGGCCTTGGCCTACAGGGACACAGGTGCCAGTATCACTTTGGTGACTGAAAACCTAGTGGCTCCTGAACAACACATCATTGGACAACAGTATAAAATTATTGATGTCCATAACTCCACTAAGTTTCTTCCCTTAGCTATAATTCAGTTTAGTTGGGGTGGAGTTACTGGCCCTAAGCAGGTGGTGGTATCACCTAGCTTGCCTGTAGACTGTCTCTTAGGTAATGACCTAGAGGCCTCAGGTTGGGCTGATGTAGAGTTTTATGCCCATGCAGCCATGCTGGGCATCCCTGAGGAATTGTTCCCTCTCATTTCTACTGAAATGAAAAAGCAAAGGAGAGAAGGCCTGAAAACTCAGGATCCCTCTCCATCAACAGGTAAAAAGGGTATCACAGTATCCCCTAACCACCCTACCATTCAGGATACCATTCCTGTGGTGGGAGAAACCTCTCCTGGGGTGGCACCTGTTCCAAGGGACACATCAGCTGGCAAAGCTGTACTCCCTGAGGTAGAAGTACCTCTCTGTGGGATAACTAACATTGGTGAGAAAAAGAGCACCATTTTAGTTAACATGGAGCATCCCTCCAACCCTCCCAGAGAAACTTTGGTGCAGAAACTCTGCACTGCCTCACAACACTTAGGATAGCATCCCTGCCCTAGTGTGGAGCTCATAGGACAGCATCCCTGCCCTGCTCCAACTCAAGAGATACAGCATCCCTGTTCTCTCTTCCAGCCATATGGACAAAGTTTTTGCCCAGCTATGGCTTTACTGAGACAGCATCCCTGTCTGGCATTTTCATCACTACAAATAGGTTCAGTGGACAATTCACACTGCTCTAAACTAAAACTTACTGATAGAAACTCTGAAAATACATCTTCCCATTGTTGCTTAGCTAAAAAACTTCAAACAGGGTGGTTTACATCCCCACAGGGAAGTAACCATATAGTGGACGATAAAGGGAGTAACCAGTCTATTGCAGAGCTACTCTCTACTTATCACCACTTAGACAATAAAGTCTCAACTGGCCAAGGTTAGCCTTATTGTCCTTCGTTTGGGGGGGGTTGTGTGAGAAAGTAGCCTCTTTCTATCCTTGTTACCCCCACTTTTGGCCTGTTTGTGAGTGTATGTCAGGGTGTTTACACTGTCTCACTGGGATCCTGCTAGTCAGGGCCCAGTGCTCATAGTGAAAACCCTATGTTTTCAGTATGTTTGTTATGTGTCACTGGGACCCTGCTAGTCAGGACCCCAGTGCTCATAAGTTTGTGGCCTATATGTATGTGTTCCCTGTGTGGTGCCTAACTGTCTCACTGAGGCTCTGCTAACCAGAACCTCAGTGGTTATGCTCTCTCATTTCTTTCAAATTGTCACTAACAGGCTAGTGACCAATTTTACCAATTTACATTGGCTTACTGGAACACCCTTATAATTCCCTAGTATATGGTACTGAGATACCCAGGGTATTGGGGTTCCAGGAGATCCCTATGGGCTGCAGCATTTCTTTTGCCACCCATAGGGAGCTCTGACAAATACTACACAGGCCTGCCACTGCTGCCTGAGTGAAATAATGCACACGTTATTTCACAGCCATTTTACACTGCACTTAAGTAACTTATAAGTCACCAATATGTGTACCCTTTACCTAGTAAAGGTTAGGTGCAAAGTTACTTAGTGTGTGGGCACCCTGGCACTAACCAAGGTGCCCCCACATTGTTCAGGGCAAATTCCCCGACTTTGTGAGTGCTGGAGACACCATTACATGCGTGCACTACACATAGGTCACTACCTATATGTAGCTTCACAATGGTAACTCCGAATATGGCCATGTAACATGTCTATGATCATGGAATTGCCCCCTCTATGCCATCCTGGCATAGTTGGCACAATCCCATGATCCCAGTGGTCTGTAGCACAGACCCTGGTACTGCCAAACTGCCTTTCCTGGGGTTTCACTGCAGCTGCTGCTGCTGCCAACCCCTCAGACAGGTTTCTGCCCCCCTGGGGTCAAGCCAGGCTTGTCCCAGGATGGCAGAACAAAGGACTTCCTCTGAGAGAGGGTGTTACACCCTCTCCCTTTGGAAAATGGTGTGAAGGCAGGGGAGGAGTAGCCTCCCCCAGCCTCTGGAAATGCTTTCATGGGCACTTTTGGTGCCCATTTCTGCATAAGCCAGTCTACACCGGTTCAGGGACCCCTTAGCCCTGCTCTGGCGCGAAACTGGACAAAGGAAATGGGAGTGACCTCTCCCCTGACCTGCACCTCCCCTGGGAGGTGTCCAGAGCTCCTCCAGTGTGCTCCAGACCTCTGCCATCTTGGAAACAGAGGTGCTGCTGGCACACTGGACTGCTCTGAGTGGCCAGTGCCACCAGGTGACGTCAGAGACTCCTTCTGATAGGCTCCTTCAGGTGTTGCTAGCCTATCCTCTCTCCTAGGTAGCCAAACCCTCTTTTCTGGCTATTTAGGGTCTCTGTCTCTGGGGAAACTTTAGATAACGAGTGCAAGAGCTCATCCGAGTTCCTCTGCATCTCTCTCTTCACCTTCTGCCAAGGAATCGACTGCTGACCGCGCTGGAAGCCTGCAAAACTGCAACATAGTAGCAAAGACGACTACTGTAACTCTGTAACGCTGATCCTGCCGCCTTCTCGACTGTTTTCCGGGTGGTGCGTGCTGTGGGGGTAGTCTGCCTCCTCTCTGCACTAGAAGCTCCGAAGAAATCTCCCGTGGGTCGACGGAATCTTCCCCCTGCAACCGCAGGCACCAAAAAGCTGCATTACCGGTCCCTTGGGTCTCCTCTCAGCACGACGAGCGAGGTCCCTCGAATCCAGCAACTCTGTCCAAGTGACTCCCACAGTCCAGTGACTCTGCAGTCCAAGTTTGGTGGAGGTAAGTCCTTGCCTCCCCACGCCAGACTGCATTGCTGGGAACCGTGACTTTTGCAGCTACTCCGGCCTCCGTGCACTTCCGGCGGAAATCCTTTGTGCACAGTCCAGCCTGGGTCCACGGCACTCTAACCTGCATTGCACGACCTCCTAAGTTGTTCTCCGGCGACGTGGGACTTCTTTGTGCGACTTTGGGTGAGCACCATTTCACGCATCCTCGTAGTGCCTGTTTCTGGCACTTCTCTGGGTGCTACCTGCTGCTAAGAGGGCTCCTTGTCTTGCTCGACGTCCCCTCTACCTCCTGGTCCAATTTGTGACCTCCTGGTCTCTCCTGGGCCACAGCAGCATCCAAAAACGCTAACCGCACGATTTGCAGCTAGCAAGGCTTGTTGGCGTTATTTCGGCGGGAAAACACTTCTGCACGACTCTCCATGGCAAGAGGGATCCTTCCACCAAAGGGGAAGTCTCTAGCCCTTTTCGTTCCTGCAGAAACCTCAGCTTCTTCTGTCCAGTAGAAGCTTCTTTGCACCCACAGCTGGCATTTCCTGGGCATCTGCCCATCTCCGACTTGCTTGTGACTTTTGGACTTGGTCCCCTTGTTCCACAGGTACCCTCGACTGGAAATCCATCGTTGTTGCATTGCTGGTTTGTGTCTTTCCTGCAGAATTCCCCTTTCACGACTTCTATGTCCTTTGGGGAACTTTAGGTCACTTTGCACTCACTTTTCAGGGTCTTGGGGTGGGCTATTTTTCTAACCCTCACTATTTTCTAATAGTCCCAGCGACCCTCTACAAGGTCACATAGGTTTGGGGTCCATTCGTGGTTCACATTCCACTTTTGGAGTATATGGTTTGTGTTGCCCCTATCCTTATGTGTCCCCATTGCATCCTATTGTAACTATACATTGTTTGCACTGTTTTCTAAGAGTATACTGCACATTTTTGGTATTGTGTACATATATCTTGTGCATATTTCCTATCCTCTCACTGAGGGTACACTCTAAGATACTTTGGCATATTGTCATAAAAATAAAGTACCTTTATTTTTAGTATAACTGTGTATTGTGTTTTCTTATGATATTGTGCATATGACACTAAGTGGTACTGTAGTAGCTTCACACGTCTCCTAGTTCAGCCTAAGCTGCTCTGCTAAGCTACCATTATCTATCAGCCTAAGCTGCTAGACACCCTATTCACTAATAAGGCATAACTGGGCCTGGTGCAAGGTGCAAGTACCCCTTGGTACTCACTACAACCCAGTCCAGCCTCCTACACACGTGTCACCACAGGCATGTCGGCCACTATCCCAGCAGTGCCATCAAGAGAGTGGGGTTTAAGTCCATGTCTGTCATTGATGAGAGGTGTGTGTATATATCGTCCCAATATTGTTGGACAATGGGGTAATGCCAAGTCATGTGTGCAAAGTCCGCATCTGACCCACCACATTTGGCACAACTTGATGGCCTGGTGGAGTTAAGCATTGACAGAGTGACACACACCTCGTGTAGAAACTTAAAGTGGAGCCGTTTATGGCGGTGGTTCGGGGAAATGAGTTTTGTTAGAGTATAACTGTATTCCCAGACCTTATCAGGGATTGAGTAGCCCAAGGCGGCCTCCCAGCGAGCCCGTGTTTGCTCATCGTAGGTGTGCCTTAGGGCCATGCAACTTTTATACAATCTGGCAATGGGGTGCCCCGCATCAGCTGTTGATATTAAAGTCGTCAATGGAGTAAAATCGTCAGGGGCCAAAGGATAAGAGGGAACACAGGCCCGGAACGCAGCATGTAAACGTCAAAAGATAAATAGATCAAATGAGGTAACTGTGTCGAATATGTGGTCCCCAGTGTGCATCAGGGCATGCCCATTGGAGAAAAAATCACCAACTGTTGTGATATTACATTTTAGGAGGGTCCGCTGTGGAAGTGCAGGAGAACATAAAGCGCCCATCACCATTAATTAGTTGAGCTTCTGCCAAGCTCTATGGGGGTCATTATGACCCTGGCGGAAGGCGGAGAAGCGGCGGTAAGACCGCCAACAGGCTGGCGGTCTTTTTTTTAGTATTATGACATCCGTCGCTTCACCGTTCCGCCCGCCGGGCTGGAGACCTGGGTCTCCAGCCCGGCGGCCGTCACTATACCGCCGGCGGTATTTTGACCCGGCTTACCGCCGTGGATTTCCTGCGGTTGGAACCACCATGAAATCCATGGCGGTAAGCACTATCAGTGCCAGGGAATTCTTTCCCTGGCACTGATAGGGGTCTCCCCCACCCCCACCCGACTCCCTCCCCTACCCCCCTCCACCCCTGCCACTCCCCAAAGGTGGCAGGACCACCTCCCCACCCCGACCCCCAACATAACATCATTCATACACACACGACACGCACGCAGGCACCACCAACACACATACACACACACCGACAAACATACCAACATCCACATACACAGTCAGACACGCACACCCACATTCAAACATACACGCACACATCCATACAGACATACCTACAGACATACACGCACTCATTCCCAAACACACAACACCCCCGCAAGCATACACGCACTCACACACCCCCTCAACATACACACACACACACCCCCATGCACGCACACAACACGCAACACTCCCCCACCCGCCTCCCCTCACTGGACGATCGACTTACCTGGTCCGACGATCCTCCGGGAGGGGACGGGAGCCATGGGGGCAGCTCCGCCGCCACCACACCGTCAACAGAACACCACCAAGGCGAATCACAGGACGTGATTCGCTGGGCGGTGTTCTGTTGGCCTGGCGGTGGAGCAACCTCCACTTCCCCGCCTCCCGCCAGTATGGCTGTTGGTGGCTCTCCGTCTGTAAAAGGACGGAGAGCTGCCAACGGTCATAATAGGCCGAGCGGCAAACCGCCACTGCGGGCGGTCTTCCGCACGACGGTCCCTCGGCGGTCTTGGAAAATGACCGCCGATGTCAAAATGACCCCCTATTTGTAGTGGAAAGTGGTTGCATGTCATTATGGTCTCACTTGATGCCCTGTGGAAGGAGAGAGGATGAAGGAATGGGATTGGCATGATCCCTCTCAGGTAGATTGTAGGCCACCCTGGCTTCCACATTGAACTAGTGCGCAGCAAATTGGGCCTGTGTAGTAGATTTGGAAATCAGGCACTCCAAACCCCCTGTCATACCCTGGAGCAGAGTCACCCACCTAATACCGGGCAGACGCCTGGCCCAGACCAAGCGGGTTATCAGGCCCCAGAGCTGGGCGAAGAAGACGTTGGTTAGTGGTATGGGAATGTTTTGAAAAAGGTAGAAAAACTGAGGGAGTACCATCATTTTGATACGGGCAACCAGCTCGGCCAGAGACAGTGGTAGCCTTATCCACCTCTCAACCTGCGCCGTTAACTTCTCCATGGCTGGCCCATAGTTCAGAAGGATCACCCGCTCCCTGTCCCTGTGTATAACAGTACCCTAATACCTGGCTGTGCCCTCACACCACCTGAGTGGACAGTTGCTTGATTCCATTCTGGTGCTTGGGATAAGCGGAAATAGCTCAGACTTCGACCAGTTGATATGCAGCCCCCAAAACACTCCAAGGTGCACAATTTCAGAAATGAGGGGGCAGAAGTTGGACTGTGGGTGCTGAACGATTAGTAAGATGTTGTCTCCATACATGGTAAGTAGTAGTGAGCCATGTTTGAACCAAAGCCCCCGCCTGCATATGCTTGGCTTGCAGGAATCGGACCAAAGTGTCCATGCCTATAATAAAAAGCAGGGGTTCCCTAGGTGATCAGGAATGCATCTGTAAGCACCCAATTTACTCTTAAACGGGCAGTCGGGTGAATAGAGGAGCATGATGAGTGTTATAAATCCCTTAGGGAGACCCAATTTCTCTAGCAGTGCCCGGAAAAATGGCCACTTAAACAAGTCAAAAGCCTTCTCTGCATCCAGGAGTGCAATGCCCGCCGGCATAGTGGGAGAGCTGCGGTTTATGGATGCAAAGACTATGCGAAGATTGAAGGCTGTGGATTTGCAGAGGACAAAACCCGTTTGCACTGGCGAAAAAATCTTGTCAATAAGCAATGCCAGCCGTGTTGAAATGACTTTAGCTAGAATCTTATTATTGAAGTTTAAGAGCTCCCTCCATCCTATAGGATGTGCACTGCTTAGGGTCTTTATGTGGCTCTAATAGAAGTGTGAGTACTGGGCCTCGTATGGTAGGGGGAAGCGCCCCATGGTCAAGAGCCTCAGCATACATCTCTAAAAGATGCAGGGTTAGTATAAACTTCTATGCTTTGTAGAAAGCACCTGTAAGGCCACCAAGGCATTCAACGCGTCTATGGCCTGGCTCGCTGAGAAATTAGTGCTGCTCATCATCCACCCACACCATTGCCAGCTTCTGTAGGCATGCCGCCCTCTCCACGCCATTCCCAGAGAGAATGATGGAGTAGAGACTACCGTAATACTGCAACAGCATTATATGAATGCTCTTAGTATCTGTGGCACCAGGGCCCTCAGGAGTGTGAAGCTTTGTTATGTATGTGAAAGGTCGCATCAGGCGTGCAAGGTTGGCCGAGGCCATTTCCCCTCTCCATGGCTGCGAGCTCTCACATACCTCCACCAACGAGCAAAACTCCTCCAGCCGTTTTGAACAGTCACCAAGTAATAGCCCCCCATCCTGTGTCACCTCTGGGCTATCTACTTCTGTGAGGCTCTCCTCTCCCCACTTGATACTACGGTGGATGTCCCTGAATACTTCTGCGTGTTTGGAGATGGATATTCCCCAGATATATGCCTTAAAGGCCTCCCAGAGAGTGGCCTGGTGGGTCACAGATCCTGTAATTAACCTAAAATATTCTAGAATTGCTTCCCGGAGCTCTGTATGAAACACTGTGTCAAACAGGGCAGAGCTGGGGAAAGTCCATCGCTTCTCCACGTTACATTGAAGCAGCTCACGAAGGTCTATCCAAACTGGTGCATGATCTGAAAGTGTACGGGGCATATAGGAGATCACGTGCAGCCAAGGAATGGCAAGGTCGGAGAACATCCAGTAGTCAATATGAGACCACCTTGCATGTGGGGCAGAGTAGAAAGAGAATGCGGGGGTAGTCGGTGTAAGTACCACCACACATTCCGGGCACAAAAGGTATGCGCAATAGTCTGAAGCACTCTAATAGCCTGTGGCTTGCAAGTGGGGTGCAGGTCTGTGGAATCAAATGCTGGGTCGTGTATCATATTGAAGTCCCCCCCAATCAACATCACAGCAACATCAAACCTGTCCATAATGGAGGAGATAGTATGGAAAGTCTGTATTGGGCGCATAGACATTCACCAAGAGGACCCATACTCAGGGAGACGTCGATGGAGTTTGACATATCTACCTTCTTTGTCTATGAAACTAATGAGGAGTGTAATGGGAAGTATTTTGTGTATGAGCATGCATACCCACCTGGAATAAGAACTGTAGTTGGAGAAGGATCTGGGTTGCCCCCAGGACTTGGCGAATGCCGGTGATTCCCTAGGAAAAAGATGCATCTCTTAGATAAAGGCAATCTTGGCCCTGTGCCTATTTAAAAAGGCTAGTACCTGTCTTTCCTTTTTTTGGTTACTTAACCCCCTTAATGTTTCAAGTGAGGCACGAAAGGTTGGTAAACGTGTCTTCAGCTATATCAGTCATGTCCCAAAAGCAGAATACCAGGTGTGATAGTCAAGTGTGCAAATCCCTAACATATGTGTTGTTGCTCAGTTAGTTGTGGATGGCCGAGAACATTTATTATAAACATACAACAGAACAACAATCATCCCAACAAACCTCCCACCCACACAGAGCCTAATCAGGTCAGTGAATCCCTGTGGAAAACTCAATAAAACTTGCTTATTAGAACACTTAACCCGTGGTATAAAATAGAAGGCAGGGCAACGTCCCGGCCATCAGTGCCCAGAGGTAGGGGTGAGATGTAACAGTGTGTTCATTGATATATGGGGTGCATGTAGGCATATAAGCTTTTCAATATAGTCAAGTAGCAGGCTATTGCGATACAGCATGGCACCAGTGTCCCATTGTGTAGTGGTCAGTCTCCGCCTTCATCTATTTGGCTGATCTGCCACCAAAGAGGTCCTCCTTGGATGAGTCTTGCGAGGCATTCACAGCACGATCTAAAGCATGGGCAGGAGAGGAGGCGGGATCAATAGTTTGTGACTGGCAAATGGATAGCACCTCTGGCGCATTGTCAAAGATGCGGATATTCCCTCCAATTTCTATGCGTAGCCTTGCTGGGTACAACTTGTCATGCTGAATCCCCCCTTTACGAAGTAGTATTTTGACATCTTGAAATTTGTGGTGGGCCTTCTCTACCATTAATGTGAAATCATGATAAATTGAAACAGATGTTCCCTGATAGTTCAATTGGCCACGTTCATGCGTCAGTCTAAGTGCCGTATCTCTATCCCGTAAGTTAAGCAGCCAGGCGATGAGGGGCTGAGGGGTAGCACCCGGTGGGGGCTGAGGACCCAAGGGTCAGTATGCCCTCTCGACCACAAATGTGTCAGTGAAACTCTAGCGGTCGAACAGGCCTATCAGGAGCCACTCCACGAATTGGTCCAGGCGTCGCATGTTGGTGGATTCCACAATGCCAGTTATGCAGATATGCAGATGTTATTGTGGCGCGATCTGGCTTCCAAAGCCTTTTTCTTGAGTGCCATTGTTTTAAGGAGGTACTCCATTTTATCCACCCATTTAGTGAGTGATGTATTGCCATCTTCCAGTCCAGAAATGCATTCCTCTGCTCCATCCAGGCAGATGGCTAATTTTCTCTCCCATATTGTATAATCTGCCAGTCAGTGTGTCAAACGTCACATCAATTGAGCGGAAGCCAGTGCGCAGCTCTGCCATTATTGCACTTGTCCAATTCATGGATTCACCCACAGTCCAATCTGGGCTGTGGGCAGTTGCCCCAGGTGTCACCCCAGGCTCTTTGATCCACTCCACCCTTTCGAAGGGGATTTTCTTTTGCCATTTTCGCCCTTTCCCATGGCGACAGATCAGAAAGGTTTGCACCGCAATGGCTCAGGCCTTCACTGGGACACAATACGGGCTGGGCACCACAAGGGAGGGAGGCAGGTCGCAGGGCCTACCGTGTGCACTGCCAGGGCAACAGATGGTGTGGCTCAAGAGCTTCATCCTACCATGCCTGGGGCGCGCACCAGTGATTACATTGTTGGGGCAGAGAGCCCCTTCTGTCACCAGTGTCTGTTGGGGCACGCGGTCTGGGGTAGCCACCAAGGGAAGGCCGTCATCCGCAGGACAACTTAGGGCGATATGGTGGCAGGGCTCCGCCTGGCCCAGGCTTCGAGCCCACCACCCAAGCAAAGGTAAAAGCCCTCACAATGCACCATGACCCCGGGGGGGCGTCTTCCGATGGGCTCAGGGACATTCACAGCCCCCCCCTTAACCACCACTCCAGGGCGCTCACCACCTGCCTCCCGGCCTCTCACTTCTCCACTTCTACTTCTGGGTCCTCGGCATCCCCCTGGGCCCCGGCCGTCAATGTCAAGGGCTGCTGTCTACAATGGAGGTGCCCTGGGCGTTGTTTGTTACGGTTGCCAGATGCCCACCTCGGGACCCCATGGCTACAGGAGGGCCCCGGCCAGAGCTCCGCTGTCTCGGGTGGAGGTGGGCGGCCCAGATGGCCAGCAACCTAAGCGGCCCCCATCAGTGACAGGCCCCACTAGACCGCAAGCATGCCACAGGATGCATCGCTGTCTCGGGCGAAATCTTTGCCTCCACCTGTCATCGGGGCCTGCTGGGGCGTTGGATCAGGGCCAATGGTCCTCCTTCGCTGGCACCTCAGAGTTTGAAGCCTGCATGGTGCGTGGGGTCGCCCAATATCTACTTTGTTGGGCACCCTCAGCAGGAGGTCACGGCCGTGCAGCCATCTTGGCTGCCAGCATGGCCACGCCCCAACCAAAGAATGTTTAGCATAAATAAACACCTCCAAGCCATCAACAAAAATGCTGCTTTAATATCACAACCAAACAAATGCATTCCTATTACTCTGAGCCAGCTATTTAGCAATGGATTTTAAGCACCCAAATACAACTGACGAACATTAGCAGGAATTGAAAAGAGTATGAATTTCCTTAATCTTCCTCATTTCAGTTGAGACGGATACTAAGCACTGAAAATTGAAGAACTACCTTTAGCACCCAAACGTTAGACAACTGTTTCATTCAGGATTGAAATCTAATCACAAATTACCTGGAGCATTGTGTGATACTCCAAATAAAGTGTTTGTATCTAGATAACAAGTCCCTTATCTCTATATAAATATTGATGCAATATGATTTTTTTGTTGACAGAGTTTGTAAGAACAATATAAAAACATCATATAGATTCAGCCATACAGCTTCTGTGTACTATAGGATTAATCTTGTTAAATCGAGGGACTGCAGTTGAAACAATTAAAACCAAAACTTTTGTCTAAAGGTCACCACATGTTTAATCTCTCTTACTTTTTTCCATAAGCTTCTGACACAGATTTAGTAACCGAGGCCCTCCTTTAGAGTTTGGTAGACCGAATACATTGTCACAAACATGGCAGATTCCCCATCAGCTGTATTACAAGGGCACTGTAGCCTTTAGCACTTCTAATGCAGCATGGTCTTGATTTAAGATAATTGACAACTTTACAGCCTCTTCTCACGAATTATTCCTAGGAACACGTTTTTGATTAAATGTGTGTAATATTGTCAATAAAAAGTGAATACAATGCAAATTTGAAAAAAATAACCAGACCCTAGATACATTGTGGTTCATGAGCATTTCACCACTCTCAAACACAAGTGTAATTTTTTTATATTCTGACTTCTCAGTGTACATGAATACAGAAAGTGCTGCAATACATTGATTGGTTTTCAGGTATCTGCTCACAGATGACCAGCAGAACAAACAAGCAAATTGCAATTGACTGTTTTAGCATACTGTTAGAAATGGGGTGTCTAGTTGGTAGTGGTTTGCACCCTGTCCAAGTAGGGACCCTCACTCTAGTCAGGGTAAGAGAGTCACACAGCTAAAATAACCCCTGCTCATCCCCTTGGTAGCTTGGCTCAAGCAGTCAGGCATATCTCAGAAGCAATGTGTAAAGTATTTGTATACACACACACACACACACACACACTCACGCACAGTAACAGAGTAACAACACTACAAAAAGGCTTCACTTGAGTTTAGAAAAATAGCCAATATTTATCTGAGTAAAACAAGACCAAAACGACAAAAACCCAGCAAACACAAGTCAAGATATCACTTTTAAAAGTTTAAGCAAGTTTAGTTAGTAGAAATTAATGGATGCATTTGTTTTAGGACAAAGTACCTTAGATGTGTCAAAAATCAAAGACAAGAACAGGCACAGAGGAGGTGAAGTGCCAGAAAAGCAAGCAATGTGTTGGTTCCTTACTGCCAGGGGAGGTGATGCATCAGTTTCTTACTGTTAGGGGAGGTGATGCTTTGGTTTACGGAAACGCAACCTCAGTTCCTTACTGCACTGGGGTGTTGATTAAGAAATTGGTCCCCAGGAACCATGCGTCAAAAATCCAGATGTGGTTTGTTGGTCTACAGCAGTGAAGCAGGGACTGCGTTGATTCTGCAGGGGTGGTGCAGGGTAGAATCTCCAGCAGCGGTGCAGGCGCTGTGTCGGATCCTTCCAGCGATGCGTCGATTTACAGAAGCGCTGGGACTCGATGTATGGATTTTCTTTTAAGGATCACCAGAATTCACGTCCAAGGACCCAGAGACTGGATTTGGCACCGCTTGGCAAGTCAGGACACTCAGCAAGAGAATCCAGATACTGGCAGATGTAGTCTTTGACTGCCCTGAGACTTCTTAACAGGAGGCAAGCTTAGTCCAAACCATTGGAGAACCTTGGAGAGCATGATGTAGAAAGCAAAGTCCAGTCCTTTCACTCCCAGGACAGAAGCACCAAGCAGCAAGCCAGCACAACAAAGCAACAGGCAGAGTGGCAGTCCTCCTACATCAGCCAGGTTTCTTCCCAGCAGAATGTCCTCAGTCCAGAAGTGTTCTAACTATGTGGTATCAGAGGTCCAGTACTTATATCCATTAATGTCTTTGAACTAGGTGAACCTCAAAGAGAATCTTTGTAGCGCACAAGACCCTGCCTTGCCCTGTCCTGGCCTGACACACTCCAAGAGGTTGGAGACTGCTTTGTGTGAGGACAGGTACAACCCTATTCAGGTTCAAGTGTCAGATCCTCCCACCACTGTAGCTCAGGAAGACCCATTGGCCTGGTGGTGGGCCATCAGGATATGCAGGGCACACCTCAGCTCCTTTTGTGTGACTGTCTTGAGTGAATGCATAAACAACTCAAACGACATCTTGACCTAGACGTGTATTCAGCAGACAGGCAAAGACCCAGAATGGGTAAGTTAGAAAATGCCCACTTTCTAAAAGTGGCACTTTCAAACTTGTAATTCGAAAACCAACTTCACCAAACGATGTATTTTTAAATTGTGAGTTCAGAGACCCCAAACTCCACATCTCCATCTTCTCCCAATGGGAAATTACACCTAAAAGATATTTCAAGTCAATCCCCATGTTACCTCATGGGAGAGATTTTGCAATAGTAAAAAATGAAATTAGCAGTATTTCACTAACAGGGCACGTAAAAACACACCAGTACATGCCCTACCTTTTAAATACACTGCACCTTGCCCATGGGGCTGCCTTGGGCCTACCTTTGGGGTGACTTACAGGTAATGAAAGGAAAGGTTTGGTCCTGATAAGTGGGTGCACATGGCAGTTTAAAACTGCACACACAGACACAGCAATGGCAGGCCGGAGACATGTTTGCAGGACTACCCATGTGGGTGGCAGAATCAGTGCTGCAGGCCCACTATTAACATTCGTTTTTACAGGCCCTTGGCGTATACCGTGCACTGTACTAGGGACTTAGTTATAAATCAGATATGCCAGTCACGGAGAAACCAATCGCCAATACATTTTAGACAGAGGCCATATGCACTTTAGCACTGCTATGCAGTGGTAAAGTGTCCAGAGTCCTAAAGCCAACAACAGTTCAGAAAAAAAGGAGGAAGCAGGCAAAATGTTTGGGGATAATCCTGCAAAAAGGACCAGGTCCAACACATACCAACTAAAACAGAGTAAATCTTCTCCCAATATGAAATCATTAATGCCATTCATCCACAATTCTATGTTGCAACTGGAATCCAATGAATTTCCGTCAGAAACTATCATGTTAGTGACAATCAATTATTCCTCATAATATGATTAAAGTCTCACTTTTATCTAAACACAAACCTCCATATTTTTAGCTTTAGCTGATCAAATTTGATCTGATTTTCAGCATCTGTTGGCTCTTAAAATGTCCACTAACAAGTACAACATTTCAGTCTTGTGCTCTAGAAAGAGAAGAAAGGTGATGGGATCCATTAGAGGAGCTCAAAGTTCACCCCGGAAGCCGTGGGATAAGCCAAAGTAATTGTACCTTGGTCTGATGATAACCACAGATCTCGCCCAAAGGGCCAAAGACAGTGAGGAAGCCACACACCAGTAATGTGTGTCGGAGTAGTTTATGTGGATATAAGCCATGAATTTGGCCATCATTACTTCGACTGACCATTAATGATAATGACTATTTCTTCAACCATGGCACTTGCAGAGCTTATGGTTGTTACCCAAGCTGGTCATTGGATAAGCATGGTAGTCTTACTGTTCAAACATCAGATTTAGCAATTTGGGTGATAGAGTTATGTTGTGGTTGACGTAATATCAATGGTCAAGTTAATATTCAGGCATTGTTTCAAACCAGCTCTCAGTCGAAGTAAGAGTGGTCAAAGTAATGGAAATGAAATATGTATGTCACTGCACTGGTCAAAAGTTCAAAAGTTTGATCCAGACACCAGAAATATATTTTATATAAGGTAGGGATTACTTATCTCGTATGTTCAAAGGTCATTGTCTCAAAACACCTCAAACACTCCAGGTCTTTCCATTCAAATTGTCTACTTGTAGATGTTTGCACTCCATGGCTTAGAAGGCTTCTCGGGGCCTGTCCATCGAATGGTACACTACTGTTCTCTGACAAGGTAAAGTCGATAAAGGAGCATTCTCTTTAGGGATGTGCTGCGAAATAACTGTTTGTTATTATCAAAGCCGCCTTTTCCATCTGAGAAATTCAACATATGGTGGTTGTGTTTGCCGCATTCTGGCCATTTCCCCAATATTTTCCCCAATCTTCACACTGAAAACAGCCTTCAAACAGAGTTCAAATAAGCATGCTGCTGTTTTTTAAATGGCAGCTGAGGCAGATATTTTGCCATCGAAAAGGGGATAATGTTAAATCGTGTTGAAATACCTCCCGGATACAGTAGATCTATGTGGGAAACTAACAGTGAATGGAATGCAGCGCAACCATAAACAGGCGCAGTTCCCCGGGGCCGTCTGCTCCATTAAAGCATCAGCTTTTCAGCTAATGCGAAACATATCGCAGGTCTTGGAAAATCCCCTAGGAACGCGGTGATTCTATAAATAGAAGTGAATATTCTTCAGGTCATTGCAGAGAAAAGAATTAAAGATATTAGTTTTCAGTGAAACTCAAACGGGAATGGAAACCGACTACTCACATATTCTGTTTGAACCAGAACGTTTGCAAACTTGTAATCTAAACAACAGGGTGACATATGTTATAGAAAGAAGGCTACCCACGGGTTGTGAAAATACTACATTTTTGTAAGGTGTGTTTGTTTTTAGGAAACAACTGTTTTGACGTATTTTCTTACAGGACACAAGTGCATCTCTGTGACTCAGTCAATTACATCCTAATTCTACTATTTGATGAATTTTCCCATTCTGCTAATTTATGAATACAATAATTGAAGTATTAGCATATTTTTAAAACCAATAACCAGAGCTCGCCTTGCATAAGAGTAAGATCTAGTGAAGTTTTCAGAATAACCAACGCCTAGTCAGATAACCTCCTCTTCGATCCATTATGTGTAAGTTTGCTTATTCACTGTAGGGCTACTGAAATACTGACCACGTTTTACCATTTGGCGACCGGAAGACCTTATGCCTAAGCAATTAAAGCACACTTAAACCAACAAGGGAGCTAGCAACACAAGAATGACAAAGGTGATGGAGACAAAGAGGGCAAAGGAGACAATGACTGCTTGGGTGATAACTATTTGCATTCGCCCAAATGAGTTTATCTGTTTGTAGTTAATAAAGCTCTTATAAGATAAGCAGGTATACATGTATGGATTGGTGACTACATGTGCAAATGGATGGACAGATATATCAATCAACAGAGTGCTGGAGATATGCACAAATGAATGCATGTATGAGTAAGCAGAAGGCTAAATAAACATATAGGCAGATAGAAAGTGGGCACGGTTGGTTACATAAGTCAATAGAAAGGAAAAGGGAGCAACAGATGAAAAGTTCAATGGATGAGCTGACATTAAAAGTTGAAGGTACAAAAAACTTCACATGTTGAGTTGCTATTTACATTAGGAGTAACATGAATGCGTGTGTGAATGAAAGGGAACACAGACAAAATATATTTAGCTAAATGAATCGATATGTAATGTGACATGTAATGCATGAAAGAGGGCGATGGGTAAATGCATAGATAGAGGAAAAGACAGCTGGGTGAGTGATACACCAGTGCAAAATTGTGCATTCACCGGTGTAATGGATATAATGAAATAGTCATTTCAAAGAGGCCATTAAACGCTAAATCAATGAGATGCAACACAGGATCTAAAAAGAAGCTGTTCTACCGAAGGCAAGTTTATTAATCAGATTGAAAAACGTCTTTTTATTGCTCCAGATGGCTGGGATGAAAAAGCTCCGATTTGCACAAATTAATTCCTGATCCCAATGACACCAACAAATGACTTCCTGATTGCTGCACTTCACTCAATTATTTATTATTAATATGCCCTGCAGTTATACATAAAAAACGAAAACAATCAGTTTATTGTCAGCAAGGCACAACAGCTCTCCTCGGGTTCTGGAACAGCCTCGTTGAAATGAGGGGGGAGGAAAGGTGATCTGCCGAGTGGTAATACTTGAGGCAGAATGACAGAATGCGGTGCCAAGTGCAATCAGTGTGACACCAATTCCTAACAATCTAACTTTATTATTTCATATTTCGAATGGAAATGGTTAAAACAATTATCAAAGTGACATGGTGACTGGGCTCCAAATGACAACACTGAGGACTGTCTAGTTCACACGTGTAGCGGTGCAAGAACATGTGCATTGGCTCAGTTGTGCCAGAGTCACGGAAGCTCAGGTAACACAGCTACGTAAGGGAGCCACAAGTCAATTTACAAACTGCTAACTCATCACAGGGAGCTGGCATATGCCAGACTAGGGATGTGAACTCTGTAGATGGTCTCTAACAGGAGCGCATGGTCATAGACTGCACCCCTATACCATGGGAGCTCCTCCTCCTCGCAAAGACGGGTGGGCTGTGCTGGAGTACACACACTTAAAACAGTGTTCATGACGGCTGGACTGCCTAAGTGCACTGACATGACTCCTCCCAAAGACCTGACTGCATCTATCCTAAAGGGGAACTTACATCTAGTGACCTACAAATGCTAAATTGGGAGAATTCTTACCACACAGCTTTACATTTCTATTGTAAAGCAAATGCAGCAGGCATACAGACAAGCAGTGTGCACCTGCCAGCATCTCAACAGCTTAGAATATAGAATTACAAGCTAAGCAATTTCATGCCAGCCGCGGTTTCCATAAACAGGAACTGAATGTTCAATCAAAAAGTACAAAGAATGCTAATCGGAAACAGACTGTCACTCCAGTTGAACATGTACACATCATTAAACGCTTAAAAAAAAGCTGATGTACATGTCATTTAATGTTATAAAAGTTCATTTTAGAGGCACATCCCCAATTATACATAATATAAGGCCCATCACATTTCTATGCATAGAAAGTTGCAGAGAAAGCATTAATGCATAGTTGCCCATCATCTCCACTGCTGTATAGTGGAATATAGGAGTAATTTGACCTTGGTGGGTGGACTGTTGGGTTTGAGGAGGGTGGGGGATCAGAGGCTACAGCCTCTGCCACCTTGGTAAATGACCATGATCATTAATTTCAGATTGCCTCCTGCCTGGTGGAGATGTCTATGCTATGACAGGGAGCTGCTGCTATGGCGCTACCCTGCACAGCAATGCAATTTATTGCAGTCGTCATGTTTAAGGCACATGCTCTGCAAACTTTTTTGTATTGAGAGAATAAACTCCCAAAGCATGGCATGTCTGGGCCAATGGGGTTTGTTGTAAGTGTCTGCTAACCAGTGACGCATTAGACAATGCACAGGGCCTTCTCTACTGGAACTTACAGGGCACTTGCAGAAGATATCAATATTAATATGGAGCCATAGGGAGTCCGACCGACTTCATTAACATTTCTCAAGGAGGATCTCTGCATTCCCAGTGGGTTTTCGCATTCTCTTGAGAGCCTCCATCTCTTTCCTCGAGCCGCTGGGCATTTTTATCCCATGAGCACATTGGGCTTCCCATAAAGAAGCTGTTACTGAGTGTTTTCCCTGCCCGCAGACATTGCCTACATCCTTCGCCCTTAGCTGGGGTGGGACTTCATCCCCCAGCTTGCACCAGACTTCGTGGGCAGAGGCACTGCCTGGCCACAGCGTTTTAAAGCGCATTGGGCTTCCTGAGGCGGGGTGTTCCTGGGTGTTTTCCCTGCCCGCAGACATTGCCTACATCCTTCGCCTTAGCTGGGATTGGACTTCATTCCCCCAGCTTGCATCATACTTAGTGGGCAGAGGCATTGCCTGGCCACGGCGCTTTAAAGCACATTGGGCTTCCTGCAGCGCAGGTGTTGCTGAGTGCTTTCCCTCACCACAGACATTGCCTACATCATTCACCCTTAGCTGGGGTGGGACTTCAACCCCCGGCTTGCATTCGCCTTCGTGGGCAGAGTCACTGCCTCACCACAGTGCATTGTACTTCTCGCAGCGCGGGACGCAGGCAGGACTTCACCCTTTACCCCCTGTAAGATGCTGGGCTACCACTCATTGCTGTTTGGTTTGACATTTCCTGGCAGCTTCAGACTTTTGTTTGGCTGGCTAAGGTACTGTACTTTGTTTGTTATCTGTTGTTGCTGAGGTGGGGAAAAGGAAAATTAGCCCTGAGGCTCCTGTGGATTCCCTGGCGACCCAGCCCCAGGAGCGAGTCACAATGGACGATTTTCTGGTGCGGACAGCTTGTTGAAAGGCAGTTGTCTCTTAGTTTGGGGGAAATGGTCCCCTCTTTGGCATCTCTGTATGACCCATTACCTGTTGCCCACCCAGAGGTAATCTCTGTGATCAAGTGGGTTGCTCATGCCATGAACATGGGGGAGGGTATTCCTGAGAGTGGTGGGTAATCTGAGGTGCTCTAAATTTGATTTCTCCTGACCTTTGTTCCTCGGTAAAGCGGAGCAGAAAGACTGGTACATTTAAGTAGGGTTCTTTAAAACTTTTGCAGGACAGCAATTAATCATGTCCCAAATGTACTATTCTACCCATGGATCAGGCTGTGTGGGACAGCATAAGTGATTGGCTTAATGATATGATGGACAGCAAACTGGGCCCTCTTATCGATTGCCTTTCTGCTACTGTGGTCTTGCTTTGTAATTTAGTGAAAAAAGTTCTGGGGGAGCTTTCAGCCACGCTGTTGAATAAAGGTTGCAGGGAAAGCCAGCCCTGCCACCCTCCTGTTGGGAGTGAGGGTCCACAGAGCTATGTCAATGAGTTGAGGCGTGCCTTATTTCTAGCCCAGTTTTAGATTCCACTAGCAAAGGAGTTAACGGTCAAGTTGGTTCTTCCTGCCCTATAACTGTTCCTGTGGGGAGCTCCACCATTACTGTATCTTCTTTGGAGCCCAACCCTCCAATTGTGGCAAGTCTTCCTAGGCCTATTACGCCACCTCTTGCCCACCCTTTGCCTGTGATTACCCTCCCACCCACCTCTTGTCTTTTGATGGTAAATGTATCCAATGCCCCAAAGTTGCAGGTCGGGACTGAGGAGCTCACTCAGGAGTTAAAAAAAACCAAGGTAATTCACTGGCTCAATACCCACGCTAGTTGTCCTTGCAATTTCTAAGATGAAGTCTTGCTTGTTGGCTTTTACCTAGCCAGTTTGCTGGCAATTATGTAGCTGTAGACTTTAGGAAGGCTTGGGTCGCTAGGGCCATTTTAGCTCAAGCAAGGGACTGTTCGGTTAGGTCTGGTTCCATCAAGGTTTTTGCCGCTGGGGTTCTTTTACAAACAGTTGGCTCCCCCTTCTCACCTTTGTGTTCAAGTCGAATTTCTCCCCATTTCTTTGTATACCACCAAGAAGCGTTATAGCCTTTGCGTAGAAATAGATTTGCAGTAGTTGCAGATCTGGAGGCTAATGATTGACATAGCGTGGAGGATGAAGTTTGCTCTTTGGGTGGGGTAAGTGCTGCCCCACTACCGGTAACCATTGCCCTTGTGGATCAGTCATCTCCAGGGTGGTACAGAGATGCATTAGGGTTGTGGGTTCTTTTCCTGTTAACTCTTCGGGGCCTTTGCTCACTAGTAACACTCAGTTCTGTCAGAAGAGCAAAAGCATGGAGCTGGGTTAGATACATACAGTGGCCCCAAGATTAACCCTATCCCTTGTGTGGCAGGTGGGTTACTACATATGTTAAGCTGGAATATTGCGGGCCTTGCATCTAAAATCCAGGCTGAGGATTGGTGCAGATTAGTTGCGAAACACAACATTATGGCCCTCATTCCTACTCTGGCGGGCGGCGGTCGCCGCCCGCCAGGCGGGAACCGCCATATGGCCGCTCCGCGGTCAAAAGACAGCTGGGGCCATTCCGACCTTCCCGCTGGGCCGGCGGGCACTAACATTGTTAGCGCCCGCCGGCCCAGCGGGAAGGCGGCCTGCAACAATGAAGCCTGCTCCGAATGGAGCCGGCGGTGTTGCAGGTGTGCGACGGGTGCAGTTGCACCCGTCGCGCTTTTCACTGTCTGCTAAGCAGACAGTGAAAAGCATGCTGGGGCCCTGTTAGGGGGCCCCTGCACTGCCCATGCCAGTGGCATGGGCAGTGCAGGGGCCCCCAGGGGCCCCAGGACACCCGTTCCCGCCATCCTCTTCCTGGCGGTGAAAACCGCCAGAAACAGGCTGGCGGGAAGGGGGTCGGAATCCCCATTGCAGCGCCGCCATGGAGGATTAGCCCAGCTGGGGGAAATCCGGCGGGAAACCGCCCGACCCGGTTTTCCGACCACGGCTTTACCGCCGCGGTCGGAATGGGCTTTGAAGCACCGCCAGCCTGTTGGCGGTGCTTCAGTCATCCGCGAACCTGGTGGTCATAGACCGCCAGGGTCAGAATGACCCCCTATTTTTCTACAAGAAATGTGGGCTATAAACAACATAGATTTTGATGGGTATGTTTGTTATAATCTTCCTACAACTCCCCTACACACCGGCCGTGCTAAAGGTGGCCTGGTTGCGAGGTTTTGCATAGGTCTTGGATGCAAAATAGCTCTTGTCCCTTTGGAGAGTGGAACCACACAGATTTTTGAGGTGAGCTGGTGGGTAAAGCTCAAGATCACCATGTTTAATGGCTATAATAATGATTTTACTGTGAAAGTTAGTCAGAATATTTTGGAGTTGGCCTCCCTGTTGGATAATTTGGTTGACAATATAACATAGTCTAGTTGAACACCTAATTTAAGCCTAGCAGGAGATTTTAATGAGAAGATTGGGACTATGACTCCTGTTTCCTTTGATACTTTTCTTCCTACCTCGGACACGGATAGTCAAGAGCTTGGGGTGGAACAAAGGAGGTGGCTGTTACTCTCTATCATGTTAAGTTATGATTTAGAGAGTGGCATCCCATTGTCCGCTAGGGCAACAATACCTGCCTCCATGGGGAGAGGGGCCAGTACAATCATTGACTATGTGTTTATTTCTCAATGTTTGCAACCTGTATTGGGAGGTGATAGTTCAACCTTCTCTATTTAGCAATCACAACCCACTCATTCTTGTAAGTAAAACCCCTGCTAAAATGGTTCAGGACTCCTAAGGAGGGCAAGTAGGTTTTACTCTGGAAGGATGCAGGGCATAGTTTGTTCAGGCGGTCAGTAAATATGAATGTTATTACAACTCAGGTAATGAGGAAATTCTTGCATCTGATTAGCTGCTGCCTGATGGAAAGCCCTGGGCCTGAGGTTGTTCTCATAAGCTTCTTAGGGTTGAGTTATGGTATAAAGGAGCTACTTTCAAAGCCCTTAAAGAATAAAGTCTCTGGACGGAATTCATGGTTTGGGTAATCATGTATGATTGCAAATGCCAATTTAGGTAGAGCACTAAAGCAAGCCCAGTGGGACATTGTTGCCATTAGAGCATCTAGGAAAAATTAATCCTTGGTGGAAGTGAAGGATGAGAAATGGCAGGCAGTGGTTGTGGCCTGTCAATCTAAAGACCCAAGGGCTTTCCAAAAGGCTGTGTGGAGTGGCTGTGATTGTGGGGCGCCGTTGGAAAAAGTAACCTCCCATATCAGCCCAGAGAGCTGGGTTGATCATTTTAGATTAACATATAAGATGGACAGCCTTTCTGCTGAGGGTGGCTTAGATCACTGCCTATTGCCGTAAGAAATCAATTTCTCTGTTGAGGAAGTTCATAAAGTGTTAGACCTGACAGCCTTAGGGTGGTCACCCCTAACTTTTTGCCTGCCTCCCTCCACTTTTTGGACACTGTTTTTGCTGGCTTTTAGACTCTGCGCACTTTATCACTGCTAACCAGTGCTAAAGTGCATATGCTCTCTCCCTTTAAACATGGTAACCTTGGATCATACCTGATTGGACTATTTAATTTACTTATAAGTCCCTAGTAATGTGCACTATATGTGCCTAGGGCCTGTAGATTAACTGCTACTAGTGGGCCTGCAGCACTGGTTGTGCCACCCACTCAAGTAGCCCCTTTACCTTATCTCAGGCCTGCCATTGCAAGGCCTGTGTGTGCAGTTTCACTGTCACCTCGACTTGGCATTTAAAAGTACTTGCCAAGCCTAAACCTCCCCTTTCTCCACATATACGTCACCCCTAATGTGTACCCTAGGTAACCCCTAGAGCAGGGTGCTGTGTGGGTGAAAGGCAGGACATGTACCTGTGTAGTTCACATGTCCTGGTAGTGTAAAACTCCTAAATTTGTGTTGCACTACTGTAAGGCCTGCTCCCTTCATAGGCTAACATTGGGGCTGCCCTCATACAGTACTGAAGTGGTAGCTGCTGATCTGAAAGGAGTAGGAAGGTCATATTTAGTATGGCCAGAATGGTAATACCAAATCCTGCTGACTGGTGAAGTTGGATTTAATATTACTATTCTAGAAATGCCACTTTTAGAAAGTGAGCATTTCTTTGCACTTAAATCTTTCTGTGCCTTACAATCCACGTCTGGCTGGGCTTAGTTGACAGCTCCTTGTGCATTCACTCAGACACACCCCAAACACAGGGTACTCAGCCTCACTTGCATACATCTGCATTTTGAATGGGTCTTCCTGGGCTGAGAGGGTGGAGGGCCTGCTCTCACACAAAGGACTCCACACCCCCTACTGGGACCCTGGCAGAGAGGATTGAACTGAAAGGGGACCTGGTGCACTTCTTAGCCACTCTTTGAAGTCTCCCCCACTTCAAAGGCAAATTTGGGTATAAAACAGGGCCTCTGCCCTACCTCATCAGACACTTGCTGGAGAAGAAACCTGAACCAGAAACTACATCCTGCCAAGAAGAACTGCCTGGCTGCTCAAATGACTCACCTGTCTGCTTTCTACAAAGGACTGCTGCCTTTCTGTTGGCCTGCTGCCTTGCTGAACTCTTGTCTGGCTGTAAAAGTGCTCTCCAAGGGCTTGGATAGAGCTTGCCTCCTGTTCCCTGAAGTCTCAGGACCAAAAAGACTTCTCTTTTTCACTTGGACGCTTCGTGCGCCGAAATTTTTTCGACGCACAACTTGTTCCGTGGCGAGAAAAACGCCGCACACCGACGCTGATCAACGCGACGCGTTCGGGACGACCGGAACTTCGACGCACGGCCTCGCAACGACAACGCCGCCGAACTTCCCAAAAATTGGAATCCGAAATTGACGCGACGCCTGCCGTGAGAGCGAAACTTCAACGCACAGCCCCGCAGAACGACGCACTGCCGGAAAACAAGCAGGAGAATCCACGCACAGACCCGGGACATCTGGTAATCCCCGCGACCCACAGAAAGAGACTGTCCACGCGCCGGAAAACGACGCACGACTTCCCCGCGTGAAAAATACCGACGCAAGTCCGTGTGTGCTGATGAGAAATCGACGTACACACCATTTTTCCATGTATCTCTTCTTCTGCGGCCCTCTGCGGAGATTTTCCACTCCAAACCAGGTACTTTGTGCTTGAAAGAGACTTTGTTTGCTTTTTAAAGACTTAAGACACTTTATATCACTTTTCAGTGACATCTTCACAAATTCACATTGCAACTTTATTCGTTTTTGACCTACAATTATCCTGATAAATATTATATATTTTTCTAAACACTGTGTGGTGTATTTTTGTGGTGCTATATGGTGTTATTGTATGATTTATTGCACAAATACTTTACACATTGCCTTCTAAGTTAAGCCTGACTGCTCGTGCCAAGCTACCAGAGGGTGGGCACAGGATAGTCTTGGATTGTGTGTGACTTACCCTGACTAGAATGAGGGTTCTTGCTTGGACAGAGGGTAACCTGACTGCCAACCAAAAACCCCATTTCTAACATAAAGCAATTGCTGTTAGCCCCTCCCATAAGGTGCCCAGTCCCGATGGGATCCCCATGGATCTCTACAAGGAAAATCCTGAGTTATAGGCTCCCATATTGACTAACCTCTTTAATTATGTCTATAGGGCTGGGGTTCCCCTTTCCTGGCGTAAATCTACAATTGTCCCAGTCTTAAAGAAAGGAAGTTTGCAAAATCCTAAGTGTTATCAGTCCATTTCACTCCTTAATTCTACAACCAAGGTCGTAGAGAGAATAGTATTGGATCGAGTACTATCATGGGTGTTGGACAGGAATATCCTTTCACCTTTTCAATATGACTTTCAGAAAGGCCTTGGCACAATTGAACAATGCCTGAAACTTCATCTCCTTGTGTCCACGTAGAAATTTGCCAAGAGCACCACTCTTCAGTTGGCCTTTGAGGACCATTCAAGCTCATTCAATTGTGTAGTAAGATCTAAATGATGGACACTGTAATCTCCCAGCGACTCGGTGTGGACTTCGTTGCTCTTTTAAGGCACTTGCACAGGGACTCGAGAGCAGCTGTGACATATGGGGACAATGGAGAGCTTACCTCACATTTTCAGGTAAACAGAGTTGTGTCAGGAATGTATTCTTGCCCCAATTTTATTTTTATTATGTATTAATTACCTTGATGCTGCTTTATCAAGCACGGGTGCTGATGTACCTTAACCCCTTGTGTGCCCTGGACGAGGTGGTCTCGTCCTCGGTACTGGTTCCCCGGTGCCGAGGACGAGACCACCTCGTCCTGCTATGGGCCCCTAGCGCTCTCCCCGATGGCCAGGAACACCCCTCCCCCAGACAGGGATGGAAGGGGAATTGCTTCCCCTTCCACCCCCGCCCCGTGACCCCCCATGGCGTCTGATGACGTCAGCGCGCTTTCACACGCTGACCTCATCAGAGGCCTTCCACTGGCGCTGGAAGCTCAGCTTCCAGCGCCAGATTGGAGGAGAAATGCAAAACATTTCTCCTCTGATCACGTGGAGGGGTCAGAGAAGCCTGGAAGGGGAGGAAAGGCCTTTCCTCTCCTTCCAGGCTTCTCTGAACATTTCTGCAGCAGAAATGCCACTAGACACCAGGGATTTTTTCTTTTTTTCTTTACATGAATGAGGAGAGCGGCCCCTTGGGCAAGGGCCGCTCTCCAGGGGGGCAAATTATTTTTTTGCCGTTTCTGCCCCCCCTGGGGCAATTAGGCCGATCTGCCCCCTGGCGGGGCAGAAACCCCCCTAGACACCAGGGATTTTTTATTTGTTTTATTTGTGGGGAGCGACCCCTTAGGCAAGGGTAGCTCCCCTGGGGGCAAAACGTTTTCTAGGCCATTTCTATTTTTATTAGGCCTATCTGCCCCCAAGGGGGGCAGAAACCACTAGACACCAGGGATTTTTAATTTTTTTTATTTACTAATTAAGGAGAGCGGCCCCTTGGGCAAGGGCCGCTCTCCAGGGGGGGCAATTTGTTTTTTGGGTGTTTCTGCCCCCCCCCCGGGTCAGATCGGCCTAAAATTCTTAGGCCGATCTGCTCCCGGGGGGGGGGGGGGGCAGAAATGCACTAGACACCAGGGAAAATGTTTTTTTGTTTTTTTTGTATGTTTGGGGAACGACCCCTTGGGCAAGGGTCGCTCCGGGGGGGGGCAAATTATTATTAGGCCATTTCTGCCCCCCCGGGGGCAGATCGGCCTTGTGATCTGTGCCCGGGGGGGGGCAGAAACCACTAGACACCAGGGAATATATAATTTTGAGGGCTATTTGAAGTAAGGGGAGCAGGCCCCGTGGGCAAGGGCTGCTCCTCAGGGGGCAACATTTTTTCTAGGCCATTTCTACCCCCCCGAGAAATCCACTAGACACCGGGGATAATTTTTTAATTAAAAAAAAAATAATTATGTCTGGGGAGCAACCCCTTGGGCAAGTGTCACTCCGGGGGGAGGGGGGGCAAATCATTATTGCCCTGGAGGCAGATCGTCCTAGTATAATTAAGCGTATTTGCCCCCGGGGGGGCAGAAACCTCTAGACATCAGGGATATATATATATTTTTATTTTCTTTATGTTTTTATGTATGGGGAGCGACCCATTAGACAAGGGTCACTCCCCTGGGAGGAAAATTTTATTTAGGCCATTTCTGCCCCCCTTGGGGGCAGATCAGTCTATTTTTGTAAGGCCAAACTGCCCGCTTTGGGGCAGAAACCTCTAGACACCATGGATTGGTGTGTGTGTATATGTGTGTTTTGTTTGGAGGGGGCAGCCCCTTGGGCAAAGGTCTCTCCCCAGGGGGGCACATTACTGTTGGCCATAACTGCCCCCCTTGGAGGCAGACTGGTCTATTTTGGAAGGCCCATCTGCCCCCAAGGGGGGGCAGAAAGCCCACCAGAGACCAGGGAAGATTTTATTTTCAAAATAAGAGGTTGGGGGTATGGCCATACCTGCACCCCAAATAAATGGGGCACAAGTTGTTCTGCCCACCAGTGGGCAGATTGGGCAATTACCCCCGATCCACACCCCCGGGGACAGAAAGTCTACTAGATGCCACCCGAACTGAAGGGGCTAACAGTCTTTCAGCTCTCCCCCGCACACTAAAACATCTTATCCCATGGCAAGCAAGAGGACATTTGATTATTTTTGGTTTTTGTTTTACATTTGGGCCATGAGAGCTTGGTAACTCTCAGAATCGTCCCACTTGGAATGGTGAGGGCTGCACTTTTTTTTACTTTGGGACACTGCCATGTAGAAAAATCCACGAGACCTAGACACATCTGAAAACTAAACATCTAGTTGATTCCAGGATGGTGTGCTTCACATGCACCCGCACCATTTCCTTACCCACAATGCCCTGCAAACCTGCAACTTTGCTGGAAAGCACATATTTTTTCCCACATTTTTGTGATGGAACCTTCCGGAATCTGCAGTAATCCACAAAATTCCTACCACCCAGCATTATCTCATCTATACCGATAAAATTTCTGCTGCACTTGTCAGCCTAAAAATTTTTTTTTTCACCCACTTTGGTTCCCCCTCAATTTCGATGTGTTTTTGGCTCTTCCCTGTCACAAACACTTGGCCCACCTACACAAGTGAGGTACCATTTTTATCGGGAGACTTGGGGGAACGCTGGGTGGAAAGAAATTTGTGGCTCCTCTCAGATTACAGAACTCTCTGTCACCGAAATGTGAGGAAAAAGTGTTTTTTTAGCCACATTTTGAAGTTTGCAAAGGATTCTGGGTAACAGAACCATGGTGAGAGCCCCACAAGTCACCCCATCTTGGATTCCCCTAGGTCTCTAGTTTTCAAAAATGCACAAGTTTGGTAGGTTTCCCTAGGTGGCGGCTGAGCTAGAGGCCAAAATCCACAGGTAGGCACTTTGCAAAAAACACCTCTGTTTTCTGTCAAAAAATGGGATGTGTCCACATTGTGTTTTGGGGCATTTCCTGTCACGGCCGCTAGGCCTAACCACAAAAGTGAGGTATGATTTTTATCGGCAGACTTGTGGGAACTCTGGGTGGAAGGAAATTTGTGGCTCCTCTCAGATTACAGAACTTTCTGTCACCGAAATGTGAGGAAAATGTGTTTTTTTAGCCAAATTTTGAGTTTTGCAAAGGATTCTGGGTAACAGAACCTGGTCAGAGCCCCACAAGTCACCCCATCTTGGATTCCCCTAGGTCTCTCGTTTTCAAAAATGCACAGGTTTGGTAGGTTTCCCTAGGTGCCGGCTGAGCTAGAGGCCAAAATCTACAGGTAGGCACTTTGCAGAAAACACCTCTGTTTTCTGTCAAAAAATAGGATGTGTGCATGTTGTGTTTTGGGGCATTTCCTTTCGTGGGCGCTAGGCCTACCCACACAATTGAGGTATCAGTTTTATCGGGAGAATTGGGGGAACGCTAGGTGGAAGGAAATTTGTGGCTCCTCTCAGATTCCAGAACTTTCTGTCACCAAAATGTGAGGAAAACTTGTTTTTTTGGCCACATTTTGAGGTTTGCAAAGGATTCTGGATAATAGAACCTGGTCAGAGCCCCACAAGTCACCCCATCTTGGATTCCCCTTGGTCTCTAGTTTTCAAAAATGCACATTTTTGGTAGATTTCCCTAGGTGCCGGCTGAGCTAGAGGCCAAAATCTACAGGTAGGCACTTTGCAAAAAACACCTCTGTTTTCTGTCAAAAAATGGGATGTGTCCACATTGTGTTTTGGGGCATTTCCTGTCGCGGGCGCTAGGCCTACCCACAGAAGTGAGGTATCATTTTTATGGGAAGACTTGGGGGAACATAGAATCGCAAAATAAGTGTTATTGCCCCTTGTCTTTCTCTACATTTTTTCCTTCCAAATATAAGAGAGTGTGTAAAAAAGACATCTATTTGAGAAATGCCCTGTAATTCACATGCTAGTATGGGCACCCCGGAATTCAGAGATGTGCAAATAACCACTGCTCCTCAACACCATATCTTGTGCCCATTTTAGAAATACAAAGGTTTTCTTGATAGCTATTTTTCACTCTTTATATTTCAGCAAATTAATTGCTGTATACACGGTATTGAATGAAAACCCACTGCAGGGTGCAGCTCATTTATTGGCTCTGGGTACTTAAGGTTCTTGATGGACCTACAAGCCCTATATATCCCTGCAACCAGAAGAGTCCAGCAGACTTAACGGTATATTGATTTCAAACATCTGACGTTGCAGGAAAACGTTACACAGTAAAACGTAGAGAAAAATTGCTGTTTTTTTACCTCAATTTCAATATATTTTTGTTCAGTTGTTATTTTCTGTAGGAAACCCTTGTGGGATCTACATAAATTACCCCTTGCTGAATTCAGAATGTTGTCTACTTTTCAGAAATGTTTAGGTTTCTGGGATCCAGCATTGATTTCATGCCCATTTCTGTCACTGACTGGAAGGAGGCTGAAAGCACAAAAAAATCACAAAAATGGGGTATATCCCAGTAAAATGCCAAAATTGTGTTGAAAAATTGGGTTTTCTGATTCAAGTCTGCCTGTTCCTGAAAGCTGGGAAGCTAGTGATTTTAGCACCGCAAACCCTTTGTTCCGAGTCAGCAAAACTATCTACCTAATACAAACATCCATAGCTATAGCTCCCTATCTAAACCTTATTCCTGGTGTGTGGTAATGAATGCTGCTAACCCGATTTAGGTTTGAAACTATTAGATGGCTGTTGTTTTTCCCACAAGGACAGTTCTCTCAAGCAGATATTTGTATGTGTCCCTGCGATGGGAAATCACCCCAAACCCTTCTGCATTTTTTGTTTTCCTGCAATTTTATCTCCCCCTGACTAAGCGGTTCTTATTTCCGAATTTACATAAAAATACATTTAGTAAATGTAGAGTGGCTTTCCTAATTTAGCAGCTAGGTGGCGCCACCACTTGAAAAGGTGTTGGCGTGTTTCTTAAAAGTGCTTTGTATCTCCGTAAAGCAATGTTGTTTTAATTAGTTTTACATGAATGAGTCTTTTTTATGCTGTATTTGTGCTGAATTTATGTTTTTGATAAAAAAAATTCTAGCTCATGTTTTACTTAACATTTTGTACACGTATGATATCTGTATGGGATGATAATGATATTATAATAGTTTATATTTTTAAATATGTGAAAGAAATGTATTCTCTTTTATGATCTTTCATGTGAGATCGAATAAAGATTTCAATCAATCAATTAATCAATACGCAACCATTAGGCATATATGCAACTGTTGTATAGGGACACCTTCTCATTCCATGTCATGAGTGACATTGTTTCTAGTCATGGGCTAGTGTGTGAATACCTAGTGCATTGCGGGTAATGTAATCTTGGTTTGCATCCATTCACCTATTAAACCAACACCTCTGTTTGCAATTGTTTGAATGTGAAAAAGCTAAGGACTGGAAACAGTGTCTGTAATGGCATGAAGTGTGGTGGTGTTGGACCGGGCCCTTCCAACAGTGTCACACCAGATTGTCTTCCTGGCTGAACCCGTTTTGTTGACTTTTAGGACTCTATACACTTTACTCCTGCTAATCAGTGGTAAAGTGATTGTGCTCTCCCTTGAAAACATGGTAAAATTGGCATACACTTGATTGGTACAATTTACTTCCTTTGACCTCCCTAGTAAATGATACTAAATGCACCCAAGGCCTTTCATTTAAAGTAGGCTGGAGCACTCATTGTGCCACCCACTAATCTAGCTCTGTGAAACATGCCTCAGGCCTGCTACTGCATTTAGTGCAGTTTTAAACTACCATTGGATCTTGGCAAAATAAAACTTTTGCTGGGCCTAAACGTTCCTATTTATGATTTATAAGTCACCCCAAGGGTAGGCCCTAAAGGTTCGTAGAGCTGGATGCTTCTATTTCTATTTAACTAGAAGGATACGTCTCCTTAGGTTTTACATGTCCTGGCAGTGAAAACGTCCTAAATTTGCTTTGCACTGTAGAAAGACTATCTGTCCCATACACTAACCCTGGATTACCTGATTACACTGAAGAAGAGGTACATTCAGTTTGAAAAAGATAGAGAAATGCTTTTGAATTATAATTTAAACCATTTTCAATGGTATAGTCGAATTTTAAGTTACTATTATGAAAACGCCACTTTTAGAAAGTTGCAGTTTTTCTGCTCAAACCAGGTGAGCTTTTCTGCTTGTGTCCAGGGTCACAAGACTGTGAATGGCTCTCCTGTGGTATGTTATGCCTTCCTTCCAGACATGGAGCAAAAGGGACATGGGTTAAAAGGTAGTGGGTCTTTCTGACAGGATGGCTGGCGGAGAATTGTGCCCAGTCCTGATTCCACTTCAAAGGACTCTGCCTGCAGCACACAAAAAGGAACCTCACACCAAGCCTACCCTTGCCTTACCCTAGACAGTTTGGAGCTATACCTAGGGGAAGGGGAAGACTTGATCAGAACCAGTTTAGGGTGAGTTCAGAGACATCCTCCCACACAAAGGCTGCAATGAGGTATAAATGTGGCACCTTCAGAATCTCTCATCAGAACACTCCTGGGCTTGTGGAAGATTCAGAAGAAGGCTTGCTCTGCTGTTTGAAGAAAGAAGACTGCTTATTTTAACCCCAAGCACTCCAGAAGATATTCTAAGGGTCAGTTGGCTGATCTGTTTATATTACAAAGACACAACAAGTTTTTAAAGGCCTCCTTGCAACTGCCCAGCTGCTCAGCACCAACCTGACCTGCCTCAGCCCTGCTGCTGGAGGGAGTCATAATTCCCAGTAGGTGTCCCCCAGGTCCTGGACCGATGGCTGGCATCAAAGTGTGCTTCCCCTGCTTCAAACCTACAAAATCTTAACTCCAGTGAAAATCCAGAACTTGGGGCACTTCGTGACCGCGAGTGGACACCTCACGTCAGCAATGGTCACCATGTCTTGCACCAACATGAAATTCGGACAGCGACTCGCTCTTCAAGCCAAATAGCAACTACCCGCATCTACCACCAAAGCAAAGCTCCAGCAAGGACTGCTCCTTGTGCTGTCAACAATCTCCTTGGTCCTCTGCCTACACGAAGCTCCAGCTCAGGCTCCTTTTGTGGACGTGGACTCCAAGAATGTAAACTCTTCACATGGTCAAACCTGATCCCTGTATCTGACTTTGACCCGATCCAGCGTGATAATCACGAGAGGCACTTTGTGCTTTTTGGTGCTATTTTTATCTAAAATTAAAAAAAATCCTAACTTTGATTCAATTATGTATCCGATTTTTGTTATTCTGGTTTCATTTTATTTTTTAAATGTTACTCTACTTTTCTAAATTGGGTAAGATTTTTTCATGTGTTGTGTTTTTTCTTTGTTACTGTTTGAGTGCTCCATAAGTACTTTAGACATTGTCTATCAGTTATGTTTCATTGTTTTGTGTGCCAAACTCTTGGGGCTTAAGCATATTTTTTAGTAACTTGTGTGGCTCACCCTTACAAAAATTGTGTTCATTACTTGAGTGTGGTCTCAGCCCTCTCAACTAATAACCATATTTCCTACAGATAGTCACTCTACTCTCACATATTAATTACAGGGCCAGTTATCCACCCTTTTTGGTGCTCCCGTTGCACCTTCCACTAGAATGGAAAATGAGGGAAGGAGAGGACTCACCTCAGAAGTGTCACCAACCACAGGACAGGAATAAATGGCATTCTCGTCGTGTAGTGGAATGTTGTGCCAAATGGACATTGAATATGTCTAGCAAGCTGATTGGTCAAAATTACAAAAATGCAAATAGATTATTTGAAATTACGTATCTGAAAAGACTGGTGGAATGGTTATAAGTAGTTCTTTACCTGTGTTTATGGCAAGAATGCTTCTTTGTTAGCCCACAACTAGAAATCTCAGCAGGTTTATACCATTCCCTTGAACAGCATGTGGTAGCAGAGCTCCACCCAACCCTACTTTGTACGAGGACATCAAGAACATGTGAACAGGACCGTGTGATTCTCAGTGTACAAAATAATTAAAATCAGTTAAAATAGGCAATTTCTCATAAAGTCAAAAAAGGAAGCATACGTCGATGAGTTTAAAAAAACATAATTCTTGTGTCTTTTTCGTAAATTAAAAACTCTCCAATTGTTTTCACAGCGTTTCGTTTTTCTGTTGAATATTGATTTTGCAACAGCTGCATAAAGAAGGACATTAATAAAGCCTTGATATCGTGAGTGTGGCTGGCACCTTCCTGTAAGTGGGTCTAATGGCTTTTTGCGCATTAGTGAGAAACGCATTTATTAATTTGAAGATGTCAATGGCAACGGCTAAGAATGCTCATCAGTACTTCATTGTACCTATTCTTTCGCAGCCATTTCCTGTCTTGTACATTGAAAAAATCAAGAAGGCGGTCGTAGGACCCGCATTGGTGTACTTCCACTACAGCTGTTAGAGACCTGCCACATTAAATATATGTCAAATCTTGCTATCAGTTGCAGACAGCACCAAACTATTTCTTTTTTCTCATCTCTTATTAAAAAAAAAAATACGAAAAAGCACTTTCATTAGTCACACTGTCTGTTATATAATGTTTAGAAACACCTGTACATTGCAATTGTGGCAGTAAAGCTGAAACAATGCTACTCTGTCACATAAGGGCCCAGATTTACTAAGGTTTTGCGCCAAAATTGCTTCACCTTTTTTGTGCAGCCACGATGTAAAATCTATCATGGCCGTTCCTGTGCATCCACCCTTGTAATCTGGTGCATAACTATATTTACTAAACTCAGTAAATAATGGTTTTGTGCTGAAATTGTGCATCTACTCGCGGCTAGCATAACGAAGAGAAACATCAGTATTTCTCCTAGTTATTTCCTCTTTGCAGGTGTGCTGCATTCTGCGAAATATGACTTTAGGAGTTTGTTACTGTCAGGACATGTAAAACTTAAACACCCATGCTATGTTTTAAATACCATACATCCTGCTCTAAGAGTGGTTAGGGCCTTCTGTCGGGGTAACCTATAAGTATTAAAAAGGAAGGGTTAGGCCTGGCTAAGTGCTTATATGGTCAGGTCGAAATGGCAGTTTAAAACTGTGCTGCAGGCTGCAGTGGCATGCCTGAGACATGTTTTGCAGTGCTACTTTAATGTGTGGCACAGGCGGTGTTGCTGCCCACTAGTAGCATTTATTTTATACGCTCTGTGTACATGTGCATCATTTACTAGGGACTTATAAGTAAATTAAATGTGCCAATTAGGTGTAGGACAATTTTACCATGTTTTAGGAGAAAGCACCAGCACTTTACCACTGGTAAGCAGGGATTAAGTGCAGAGACTCTTAATGCCAACAAAAATTAGGCAATCAAAAATAAGGGGTGGGGCAAAAAAGTCTGGGGAGAAACCACACCAAGGATGTCAGGTTTGGAAAGGCCTGGAGCACCACAGGCTCCAAGACTCACACTTTTTGGCCAGGTTGGTACACTACCAGTGTGGCCTTCTGGATGTACTAGTGATTCATCCCTTCCTGGCTGGCTTCCAGGTTCTCAGTGGTTTCCTTCCAGAAGTGCTTTATCTGAGACTGGAGTGATAGCATGCCCCTCACTACAGCCTGATGGGGTTTCTTGGGACCTTGCTCCCATCCCTCTTTGAAAACACTAAGAGGTCCATAGATAGGAATTCCAAACAGAATCTCAAAGGAGTTGAACCCCACTCCCTTCGGAAGCACTTCCCTGTAAGCAAAGAGAAGACTTGGCAAGAGGATACCCCAATTATGCTTCGTGATTTCTGGTAGACCCATAATCATTCCCTTCATGTTCTTAGTAAATCTTTCAACAAGTCCTTTGTTCTGGTGGTGGAAAGGTGTGGTGAACTTGTAGGTTGCCCTACACTCACCCAACATGGACTTCATCTAGACAGACATGAAGTTGGAACCTCGGTCAGACACAATCTCCTTGGAGATACCCACTGGAGTAAATATCCCCAACAGTGCCCTGTCCGCTGAGGGCACAGTCACCATCCTCAGAGGGATGGCCTACGGGTACAGTGTGGCATGGTCCACCCAGATCAGGTAGAACCCATTGCCTATGTCAGTCTTGAAGTCCAGGGGTCCAACAATGCCTGTAGCCACCCTCTCAAAGGATGTACCCACTATGGGTAGTGAAAGCAGGTTTTTTTTTGCTTTTCCCTCATTTCCCACTGGCCTGGCAGGTTAAACAGGATCCGTAGAATGCATCTGATGGCATCCTCATCAGGGGCCAATAGATATGTGTGATCAACTGCCCGAGATGTACTGCCAGGGGAATGTCATGAGCCCACTCGAGTAGGAAGACACAGTAGCACTGGAGTGCACTAATACAAGTTGCCCCAGGCTCAGGGTCCCTATTCTCACTATACAGGAGACAGTTGATTAGGTGATCATCAGAGGTTAACCCTTTAGTAGCTTGTCACAAAGCAAATTCAAAATTTACTTAGTGGCAATGTGTAAAGTATTTATAGTACTCAAACAATAATAAAGTGAAAACACAACACAAGAAAAATCCAAACCAATTTAAGCAGAGTAAAATTTAATACATTGCTGTTGGTCCCTGTCAGCGTGAAGAGTGGGTCCTGCTGGAGCTTCACATTGACACTGTTCATGAGCAGTTGTTTCTCGGCACAAAGAGGCCATTGTGGAGTTGCTAGGAACCCAAAGCTTCTAAATCTTTACCTTCAGTTAAGGAGGAGTACACTTTGAGTCCATCCAAGGGCCCAGGACCTGGGGGCACCTCAAGGGGATCAGGACCCACTCCACTAGAGGACAGCAGCGTGCTCAAGCAGGTCTGGGCAGGCCCAGTTGATGCTGGTCAACTAGACAGTTACAGGGAGCCTCTGGAAGGAAGCTTGTTGTGACCCTTTAGCTTGAACAGGAGGTCAGCTAACTGACCCTTGGAGTTTCTTCTGGGGAACCTGGGTTCCAGGCAAGCAGGTCCCACCATCCTTTTTTAGGCAGCAGGGGAGTCCTTCTCTTGAATCTTCCACAAATCCAGGGGCAATCTGATGAGAGGTTCTGAATGTGCTATGTTTATCCCTAGTGCCAGCCTGTATGTGTTGGATGACCCCTTTGACTAACTTTCACTCTTTCCTGTGCTTTGCTCCAAACTGCCTAGGGTAACAAACAGCAGGCAGTCCTAGGTGTGATCTGTATTAGTCACTGGCAGGAATAGGGTGGGAAAGCCCTGAGGCTATGATCTATTCTTTGAAGCTCAAGAAGGGTTCAGTACAATCCCCCAGGACAACCTGCTTAAGAGGTGAACACCGTGTGCCAGACCCAAACCACTTTTGCCCCATGTCAGGAAGCAATATACAAAACACCACAGGATATCCATTCACTTGTCACCAATTTCAAATCCACCACTTGGAACTCTCTTCAACCAACACATGTTTACAGCATCCACTTTCTTAAGTAATGTAGTATGAGACTAGAAAAAACAGGCATTCCCAATTGCATAGGTATCATAGAGAAACAAAAAAATGAAGCTAGAGACATCTGAAGTCCTGTCTAGGAAAATACTTCAAATTATACATTTTACAGAAGGTAGCCACAGAAGTAGTGTGAGAAAGGATTACATAAACTGTTTTTATTTTTTTAGATAGGGCGTAAAGAAACAGTGAGATTCCAGAGAAAGAAACAACATACCGCCACGAGTGTGAAGCGGAGAGGAAAAAGAAAAAAGTAGTATGCTACACTAAGGTATGTGGCCAATCATGCAATGATCCACGTAACAGGGTGAGTCTCCAAGGTGGTAATAAAACAGCCCCAAGGTGGGACAAACCTAAAGCGTTTACCTAACAAGCCAAAGGAATTTTGAAGC